>NC_091475.1:184712618-185036803 GCF_036971445.1 Narcine bancroftii | reverse complement strand
AGATTTAAAACATTGCCAGCTGAATTCCTGATCTATCCTCAGTTAACTACTGTCAACTGCTGGATCCTATTGACTGTCCACAAATCTTGTTGTCAGCATTACTAAAATGATCAACATTCCTGATGGTATGTAGGAATGTGCTCCCAAAGTATATTCGGAGATTTTGAAGGAATGGTAGCTTTGATTAGGCCTTGAACGTAGAGGTAGTCTTCTATACCTTCTTCCTGAAGGTTGCAGTAAGAAGTTGTGACCAAGGTGATGTTAGGTACTTTCTTGAGGCAACGCCTCACATAGATTCTTCAGTGGATGGAAGGTCAGAGCCTGTGATGCTTATATTAACTAAAAAGAGAATATTTCTGGGCATTACATTATATTTGTTTAATATCCTATATATACTTGCAAGTGAAGGTATTCTATATGCCTGAATGCTAAATTGCTTTTAAAAGAATGTATTATTAATAATAATGTAACAATGCAAGTGGTGATATTAAGCTGGGTTTTTTTTAATCTGGATTTCTGATTAATTCTCAGAAATTAAGGCGAAATGTTAATCTGCTGGAAAAGCTGGTCATGCAAGAAAGAGTATCATGTCTTGTGGTAAATTTATATCCAGGAAATGAAGGATATTCACTGATGCTCCGAGGAAAAAATGGTTCAGGTACTGTGTTTAACTGTTGTAGGTTGTTGATCATATGCGCTAAGTAAATAACGTGGAGAAAGTATCCATGCATTATTATTAGTGAGTTTCTTCTGGGCTCTTCTAGATAGAAAAATATTAAAACACACTTGGGTAATTAATGCACACACCTCTGCATAGATTTCTTAAAAGTAGGCTACATAAATTTTAATAATTGGAATGTTGACATCTTTGTAATTCATTCTTGTAATAAATTCAGATTCAGAAACAATCCGATTGCCTTATGAGGAGGGGGAGCTGCTAGAGTATTTGGATGCAGAAGAGCTACCGCCAATTCTTGTGGATCTTTTGGAAAAATCTCAGGTGAGGTTAATTATATCGGAGTAGGAACTATATGATCAATTCCAGTAGAATTCTGTGTGGGAGAGATGGTTAAAAGGGCATTCATTTATTATTGCATAAGATATTAGCCGAGATTTGATGGACAGCAGCAAGGCCAGGGTACTTGCTGCAGGTGATGAAGAGGGTGAACTCTGTGGCATGGACTTGCCCTTTTCCAAAATTGACTGCAGCATTCATGACCCTAAGTTGGAGGCTGAAATATCAATACCTGGTTAAAAAAACAAACAGGTTTTGTATTTTGAATTGCATATTTGAGGGATACATTCAACATATTTTTGATAATGGCAGCAGAGAAATTATAATCAATATTTGTGGCTTAGTATGCTATTTCAATTAAATTGAATATTACACAACAGTAATATTCTGTTTATACAACAGAATATCAATAATAGTTTGACATAAACACGTTAAACAGTTTGTAAACAACTGATCATCCAAGCTAGTGTATTTTAGGGTGTAGTTGCTTCTTTCCTGCTTGTATTCTAGTAGGAGTTATCTGAGAGGCTTAGCCAAGCTACCATTAGGTATTTCCATCAGATACTTTTGGCCATCTGTTCTGAATAGAAATTAATTGGCAATCAATCCCAGAATAATTATTTGCTATTGGCACCAAATCCTGTTAGCAAGTGACATCAGAAGGTTTCATATGGCACTTGACCCAATCTTCTGGTCAACGGATAATGAGGTTGAGAAAATTTTTGATTAAGTACATTGAGTAAAACGATCTGATTTTCTCACAAGCTGCTTTTTGATTTTCAAAATGTACTCAGTACTGTATTTTTATGCATGTAACACACACGTTATATGTGTATTTTACAAACCAGGCACCACCTCCCGCCTCCCCCCCATGCGTTATATGCGTGTGCGCGCTATATGAGAATATTTTTACATGTTGTAAGAATGTGCACAATTAATAGCGGGCGTAGGAAAGTTGAACCAGCAATTAATTTATAGTGGGTGTGAGAATATAATAGTGGCATTGAAAGAATACGCACAATTTATAGCAGGCGTGGGAAAAATGCAAATTGCTTTGGAATTTAGACTGAGAACACTTTGGAATTTACACCTATGCGGTACATGCATGTGCATAAGTAAAAATTTGGTATTTTGCTGCAGAGAAAAGGATTTTATGTTTTTAATTAAAATCAGAGAAAATGTGATTCCTCACTGGCATAAGGTCATAAGTAATGGAGCTGGTATTTTGCAGTCATTAAGAATTTCCAAAAATTTGCTTACATTTGGATGGTCAGGTCTTAACTTTTTCTTGGGCTGTTTAACAGCCATCTATTTTAGATTTGACACCCTTGCTGAAATCTGAGACTCTTGGCATAATGAAGACGTAGGGGAGTTTTGGAGAAGCATGGCAGCTGGAAAGGCAAAATCTTGCACGTGTAATACTGAAATATACAGTCTGGTTTACACTTTCATATCATTGAACACTGATAGGCTCACTATTGTTCGTAAGCAAAATCTGGCAAATTTCAACAAAGTTATTTCAATTTTATTTTGATTAAAATCAGCCCCATTTCATTAACTTGATGGAGTAAAAAAAATTATTAACATTTTATTTTCCTTATAGGTGAATATATTTCACTGTGGATGTGTCATAGCTGAGGTTCGAGATTATAGGCAGTCTGGTCATGTGAAAACACTTTTATATCAAAGCAGGCACATTCTACTTCGTCCCACAATGCAGGTAATAAATTGTTGCTGTTGGAAGCATTTCCTTCGATCCACCATCCTCCTCCCTCCCATTCCTTCCCACCCAAAACCCAGTAAAGACTTCTTTTCAACAAACTTAGTACTTTAATTCAACAAAAATGTTTCTGTGGGGGCAAAAAAGAGCCTTTTTTTCCCTACTGTCTGCAAAATATTGTTTTATGTTGGAGTTCCTTTCACATTCAACTGCATTTTGTGTTTGAATGTGTAGCATCAGTCTTCTTATTGTATTTTGGGAGACATAATGTGAATTGATAACAAGAGAAACAGTATACAGGTATGTGCAATTCAGCCGAGATTATTATTTCATCAAGACTGGAAGACCTTTCTGATTTTCCATTCATCTCTATATTTTTTGAATCCCAGATAATTCAGTCATTTGTAGTGTCTTGAAACTGCTAAGCCTAGCAAGATTAAATAAGGCATTTCTTGTTCTGACCTGCAGCTTTTAAAATTACACTTTTATAAAAAAACAATGTTAAAGATTGTAAAATAATCTGCAACTTTAACTGTGCCCCTCTGAATGTGATATCACCTCAAGTTCAAGTGTTCTCATCTGTCAGATATTTATTATGACTTTTTTTCTCTGTAGAGTTTAATTTCTGATGTTCATGCAATAACAAGTGACAACAACAAGTGGACACAGGTAAATTGTGTGGCACGATGATCTATTATAAGGAAGTGTTTATTTTGTAGACCGGTCTTGTCACAATTCCAAAACAGATGATGTTCTGTTTTACGATAATGCAAATTAATTATCATCACCCCCCGCCGCCTCATTTGTCTCTTTTTTTTAAACTTTATTTAAAGGTTTTATCACAGGAATAAAAAGAAAAATTACATTTAAAGAAAAGATATAAAATAAAATAATATAGTTACAATACAACATTAATAACCTAACTTAATTCAATCTAACCCCCCCTACATATACAAGAACTAAAAATCTATATATATATATATATATATAAAAAAACCACCCTTCCCCTCCCCCAAAATAGAGTGAAGAAAAATAATAAAAAAAAGATTTATCAGATCTAAAATATCACATCTAAGAACATACTTAAATCAAACTTAATTGCATATACTTAACAAATGGAGTCCACTTCAACTTATAAAAAGACATCTTATCTTGGATTGAAAAAGATATCCTTTCCATAATTAAACAAGACTTCATCTCTAAATACCACCTGTCCAAAATTAGTATATTTCTATCTTTCCAAGTATACGCTATACATTTCTTGGCCATTGCTAAAGCTAAATAGATAAAAGAAATCTGATAATCATTTAATCCTAAATCAATTAATGATTGCATATTCCCTAATAAAAATATATCAGGATCTAATACAACACAAATATTATATAATCTATTAAATATAGATTGAATACCTTTCCAAAACTGTTGCAATCGGTCACAGAACCAGACAGTATGTAAAAAAGTACTGGCTGTCTGGTCACAACAAAAATAAATATTGCATCCGAGGAAAAATATTCATTTTTATAGTATTAATCCTCCCCAATAAACCTAAAGGTAAGTCCTTCCACCTAATCAAGTCTAATTTAATCTTTTTTTATTAAGGGAAGGTAATTAATTGAATATAAATCTTGATATTCTGTATTGACATTAATTCCCAAATATTTAATTTGTTTTGTCCACTTCAATTTTGTAATATTTTTATATATCGAATAATCATCTTTACAAATTGACAAAATTTCACTTTTGGCCCAATTTACGTTATAACCAGATAATTGACCATAATTTTCTAAAGATTCTTGAATTGCTGGTAAAGAAATATCAGAGTCCACCAGGTATAATAAAACATCATCTGCAAATAAATTAATCTTATATTCTTCATTCAAAACTCTCTTACCCTTAACATTTTCATTTTGATGTATTAACTGTACCAAAGGTTCAATAACTATAGCAAATAAAGCAGGTAACAATGGACATCCTTGTCTAGTAGACCTTGTTAAATCAAAAGATTCTGAGATCTGTCCATTAGTAGCAACTCTAGCCTTCGGACTATTATATAAAGCCTTTATCAATCCAATAAACGAAGAACCAAAACAAAATTTCTCAAGTACTTTAAATAAAAACTTTCATTCCACTCTATTAAAAGCCTTTTCTGCATCTAATGAAACCACTATTGGATAATTCATTTGAAATTTAAATTTATTTATCAAAGTAATTAGTCGCAAAATATTATCAGACGCATATCTATTTTTTATAAATCATGTTTGATCTTTATGTATTATTTTAGGTAAATATTGAGCCAATCTATTAGCCATAACTTTAGCTACAATTTTATAATCTACGTTTAACAACGATATTGGTCGATAAGAAGAAACCTGTAAAGGATCTTTATCTTTTTTTGGTATAACCGTAATTATTGCATTAGAACAAGATTCAGGTAATTGAAAAGTTTTATAAATTTGCTGTATTACATTCTTATAAATAGAAGATATATCAACATAAAAAGTTTTATAAAATTCTATAGAGAACCCATCTTCACCGGGTGCCTTTCCATTTGGCATATCTCTTATAGCCATTTCAATTTCATTTTCTGTAAAAGATTTATCCAACTCTTGTCTATCTTCTTGATTCAGCTGTGGCAAATTAATATTTTTCAAAAAAGAATCTATTGCATCTTCACTTACATCTTTACACTCAGACATATATAACTTTTTATAAAAATTGCAAAATTCCTCATTAATTTCTTTTTGTCTAAAAGTAATACCCGATTTTTTTCTAATTACTGGTATAATCCTAGATAACTGCCATGATAAAACTTTATGAGCTTTCTCGCCCCATTCATAAAACTTATATTTAGTTCGATTCATTAAACATTCAAATCGATATGTTTGTAATTCATTATACTTTAATTTTAAATTAGTTAACTGGTTCTTTTGCATTTCAGTAGCATTTTTTTGAAATTCTTTTTCACTAACAGTTATCTTTTTCTCTAAATCTTCAATCTCGCTAATTCTCTCTTTCTTTACTTTAGATGCATAACTAATAATTTGACCTCGTAAAAAAGCTTTCATTGCATCCCATAAAACAAAATGACTAGAAACAGAGTTAACATTATTACTAATAAAATCCTCAATTTGTTTTTTTAAATAACTAATAAATTCTGGTTTTTGTAATAACATAGTGTTAAATCTCCATCTTGGAGTTCTCTGAACATCTTGTGAACTCTGATATTCTAGTAATAATAATGAATGATCTAAGACCAACCTTGCCTTATAATCCACAGATATAACCTTATCCTGCAAAAGTGTTGAAATTAAAAAATAATCAATTCTTGAAAAGGAATTATGACGAGAAGAATAAAAAGAAAAATCTTTCTCTGTAGGGTTAAGTCTTCACCAGATATCATTAACAATGGCGTGAAGCAAGGCTGTGTTCTCGCACCAACCCTCTTTTCAATCTTCTTCAGCATGATGCTGAACCAAGCCATGAAAGACCCCAACAATGAAGACGCTGTTTACATCCGGTACCGCACGGATGGCAGTCTCTTCAATCTGAGGCGCCTGCAAGCTCACACCAAGACACAAGAGAAACTTGTCCGTGAACTACTCTTTGCAGATGATGCCGCTTTAGTTGCCCATTCAGAGCCAGCTCTTCAGCGCTTGACGTCCTGCTTTGCGGAAACTGCCAAAATGTTTGGCCTGGAAGTCAGCCTGAAGAAAACTGAGGTCCTCCATCAGCCAGCTCCCCACCATGACTACCAGCCCCCCCACATCTCCATCGGGCACACAAAACTCAAAACGGTCAACCAGTTTACCTATCTCGGCTGCACCATTTCATCAGATGCAAGGATCGACAATGAGATAGACAACAGACTCGCCAAGGCAAATAGCGCCTTTGGAAGACTACACAAAAGAGTCTGGAAAAACAACCAACTGAAAAACCTCACAAAGATAAGCGTATACAGAGCCGTTGTCATACCCACACTCCTGTTCGGCTCCGAATCATGGGTCCTCTACCGGCACCACCTACGGCTCCTAGAACGCTTCCACCAGCGTTGTCTCCGCTCCATCCTCAACATCCATTGGAGCGCTCACACCCCTAACGTCGAGGTACTCGAGATGGCAGAGGTCGACAGCATCGAGTCCACGCTGCTGAAGATCCAGCTGCGCTGGATGGGTCACGTCTCCAGAATGGAGGACCATCGCCTTCCCAAGATCGTATTATATGGCGAGCTCTCCACTGGCCACCGTGACAGAGGTGCACCAAAGAAAAGGTACAAGGACTGCCTAAAGAAATCTCTTGGTGCCTGCCACATTGACCACCGCCAATGGGCTGATAACGCCTTAAACCGTGCATCTTGGCGCCTCACAGTTTGGCGGGCAGCAGCCTCCTTTGAAGAAGACCGCAGAGCCCACCTCACTGACAAAAGGCAAAGGAGGAAAAACCCAACACCCAACCCCAACCAACCAATTTTCCCTTGCAACCGCTGCAATCGTGTCTGCCTGTCCCGCATCGGACTTGTCAGCCACAAACGAGCCTGCAGCTGACGTGGACTTTTTACCCCCTCCATAAATCTTCGTCCGCGAAGCCAAGCCAAAGAAGAAAAAAAGAGATATCAACTAAATTCAAATCTTTCATCATATTAGTCACTTGTACTGCCATCTTAGATTTCTTAATTATTCTTGGATACTTGTCCAATAAAGGCTCCAATACCACATTTAAATCTCCCCCAATCATCACATTAGAATTTGCTTGTCCAAGTAATAAAGACACATCTACAATAAAAGCTGTATCTTCAACATTTGGAGCATAAACATCAAGCAGAGTCCAAGCCTCATTAAAAATTGTACAATTCAGTTTTAATAATCTTCCTCCATTTTTCTCTTCATTCTGTAACTGAAATGGTAAATTCTTATGTACCAGAATTGCCACTCCTTTCGCCTTTGAATTAAATGAAGAATAGAAAACTTGTCCAACCCATTCACGTTTAAGTTTCAAATGTTCCTTATCTGTTAAATGAGTTTCCTGAAAAAAAGCCACATCAGCTTTTAATTTTTTTAAGTAAGCAAGTACTTTCTTACGCTTAATAGGATTATTTAAACCCTGAACATTAAGAGGCAAACTTAAGTTTCGACATTACTTACAATAACACAAAGAAAAAGAAGCGAAAAAAGAAAAGAAAAAAAGGAAAAAAAAAGAAAAACACCCCCTCCCCTTATCCCCTCCTAAAACTACAAAAAGAGGAAAAAAAAATTTAAAATAATAATTTAAAAAAACTTCACTCCTTAATCCAAAAATTGATGAAAAAAAAAACAGGTAGGAGGTTGCAACCACCTCCTCCTGTCTCAACCGCTCAATGCGGTAACTCCCACAAGGTAATGGGTGTGAGATAACTCACACGTAGCTGATGACTTCTGGAAAATAATGCCCGCCCAGCTCCCTCTCCCAACTCCCGTTTCACGTTAAACTATCATCATTATCTGAAATCTTCTCAGAATTTTTTATTTTTAATCAGCTTTATCACTCCGACCACCATTGTTTCCATTTCTTCTTGGAATTCGGTTCCCATCTTGCGTCTCCACTCTCCTTGGAGACCGTGGTGGACTACGTCTTTCCTGAAATTGCGTAATTGGCAACAATTGAGCAAAGTCCATAGCTTCCTTAGGATTATCAAAAAATTTTGGTTGATAGCCATCTTGAAAAATCTTCAATACTGCAGGGTATCTAAATGTTGCTTTATATCCTTTTTTCCACAACACTTCTTTCACAGGATTAAATTCACGTCGTTGAAACATAACTTCTTGACTCAAATCCGGATTTAAAAAAACACGATTGTTCTGAACCATCAAGGGAGATCCTCTTTGTTGTGCGTTTCTTATAGCCACACGCAAAATTGTCTCTCTATCATAATAATTTAAACAACGAACCAGAACAGGTCTTGGATTTTGTCCTGAAAAAGGTTTTCTTCTCAAAGCTCTATGGGCACATTCCAATATTAAGCCTTCCGGAAACTTACCTTGTCCTAACACTTGTGGAATCCATTCAGTGAAAAATTTTCTTGGATCTGATCCTTCCATATCTTCTGGCAAACCAAAGATTTTTATATTATTCCGTCTAGATTGATTCTCCAAATAATCAACCTTTTTCGCTAAATTTTTATTCTGAATTTGTAAAGTTTCAATTGTTTTATTTACATCTTGTATTTGATGTCGTACCTCGACTATGCCTTGGTCACAAACATCAAGTCTTTCATTCGTTTCAAGCTTAAAAGCTCCATAATCAACCATCTGTTGAGTATTAATGTCCACCAAAGTATTAAGCTTAGTATTAACTTGAACTAAAGCCTTACCTATTTCTTTTATTGTGGAGGATAACTTAGATTCAAGATTCTTAATAAGCATATCTACTGGAATAGATTCAGGCACAGGCTGTTTCTGTGTAGCCAAAGGGTCTTCTATTCCTTCCCTTGATTTAACTGCTTTTCTTACAGTATAACTGCGTGTGGAAACCCCTGCCACAACCTCCTCAGCAGTATCTAGAGGCTGATGGCCAGGGTTATCCTTAACCCATATTATATCAAATGCCTTCATTACATCGATGTCTGTTGAAGTCTTCATTACTGGTGGTGCATTTCGCAGCGCCACCGCTACATCAATCGGTAGACGTCTTTTCAGAGTCGGGTCTTCAGCTGGCAGCGTCCCAGCTGCTCTAGCTGTCAAAGATTCACTGACAGCGCTCACAGCGGGCGTTGATTCACACGCACTCGCCTGGCTAGCCCTTTGTTCCAAGGGCTGCCGGGTGCCATCTTTAAAGAGCCCTACCGATAAAGAGCGGAGCTCCGTTGGCGAATCTTGTACCTCTCTTCCTGGATCCATTCCACGCTGAGTCCTGGCTTCTTGTAAACAGGTAGGCTCAGATAACCTCGGGAAATGCAGTTTCTTAACGATCTGTTGCCGTTTTTTTTACTTATTTTCAGCAGTTGTACCATTAGAAACTAATTCAACACCTCTAACTATTTCTAGACTTTTAAAAAGTTTTAATGGGCATTTATAGACAAAACAATAACAAAGAGTCAGGAGAGGACTGGAAGGCACGTCTGTTCCTTACGCCATCTTGCCACGCCCCCCCCCCCCGCCTCATTTGTCTCAATCTATTTGTTGTTTTTGAGTGGACCATTCTTCTCTTGCATGTCTCCATCATCAAGCTGGGCATTACAGCACTTGACTGGTTAACTTATCTATCCACCTGCATTAAACAATTATTCTCAGTGGCCTCTTTTCCTTTTTCTACACCGTTTTTCCAGTATCTCTTAAGGATCTAACTTTGGCTCCTCCTTTTTCTCATCTCCTGTCATGTCTTCAGCAATAGCATCCAATGACACTGCGTCACTTTCCAGATATACCTCACTGAAACTCATCTTTCCACTACTTCCTTCAACTATTTCGCTCTTTCCCAATCGATAGAGTGCTTCATTTGCATCCAAATTTGGTTAAGCAGAAATTTCTTTTAGCTTCATATTATGCATACCAAAATAATTGCCTTGGCTTTCCACTGCAATCATTTGCTTTGTCTCCCTTCTCCAATTTGGGAACTTTGCTACTGAGCAGGGCTACACACCTTTTAGATATTAGATTTAACCTGAACTCAGCTTCAGACCACATATCTAAGATATTTGCAATCCTCCAATTTAATTTTAATAATTTCATATTGGTACCTTTAGCTACCTTAACTCCATGTTTTGGTCTTCCCTCCCTTCATATCTTTCCCTGTGTTCCTTCCTGTTTTAAGGAATTCACTAGATGTTCACCTCTTTCCAGGCTATTGGCTGCCCTGATCATTTCTTTTTGTGGACTTGTGCTGTAATTTGTTAATGCTTCTGCAAAGCATCTTAGGATGTTTTTTTCATTTTGAGTTGCTGTACAAACAAAAGTTGTTATTGTAATGGTAGACAATTACTGAACAATTTTGAAGGCTCTATAGTTTATTCAAAAGACAGAAAAAATATGAACTCTTTAAAACTTGGTCTATACCTATTTGATTTTTCAACATGCTGTTTGCCCTATTATTTATTTGTTTAAAACTGTGCAGTTTTGTTCATAAAGTTGATCTTTTTTATGATGCAGGATGACAAGTTGGTCCTTGAAAGTCAGTTGGTGCTCCATACAGCTGAGCCACTTTGTCTCGATCCTTCCTTCACTGTAACATGCACAACCAATAAACTTCTTTACAACAAACAGAAGATGAATACGAGACCAATGAAAAGGTGGGTAACATTTTGAATAATGTTATGTTTCGATATCTAATTGTTGTTCCAGATTCTTCCATTTTCCCCTAATTAACGCCTTGGAATTATTCTTTAAACTCAAAATAATCTGATCCATTTGTGAGCAAACTAATGTACTGCTCCTCTATTCTTGGGTATAAAATAGATAAATACATGTGCTTTTTAAATCAGCCACAGTAGCACAAATCCAGTAAAGTTGAGTGTTTGCATCATGGCAAGAAGTGAGGAATGACACAGAAGAGGAATTGTTTTTATGGCTGAAATATCTGTTGAGGGAGATGACTGGACAGAAGATGGCCACGGGCACCAGGTCAATGGCAATGAGCCTGGCAGAGTGGTGCAAAAGAAGGAAAAGGAGAAATGCCGTAGTTATTGGGGACTCCATTGTCAGGGGTACAGACAGGACGTTCTGTGAGCCAGATAAGTATACCCACATGGTGTGCTGCCTCCCTGGTGCAAGGGTACGAGATATCACTAATCGGGTCCAAAATATTCTGAGAGGAGAGGGAGAGCAGCCTGATGTCTTGGTACATGTGGGTACAAACGACATTGACAAGAAAATGGAGGAGGTAATGAAAAGGGATTACAGTGACCTGGGACAAAAGCTGAAAGACAGGAACGCTAGGGTGGTGATCTCAGGATTACTACCTGTTCCAAATGCAAGTGATGAAAAGAATGTGAGGATAAGGAAAATGAACGTGTGGCTGAGGGGCTGGTGTATAAGACAAGGATTTGGCTTCTTGGATCATTGGGATCTCTTTTGGGGAAAGCATGATCTTTACAAGGACGGGTTGCACCTAAATCCAAAAGGTGTCAACATTTTGGCAGGTATGTTTGGTACAGCAGTGGGGCAAGGTTTAAACTAATTTGGCAGGGGTATGGGAACCAGAATGATAGGGAAAAGGGAAGGGAAGATAAAGTAATGGCCAGGAAAAGTAATGTTGGGAGGAGAAAGTAAAAAATCAGATGGTGCAGTGAGTTTTCGGGTCAATTATAGTGTTAAGAAAATTACAAAGAAAAATAGTGGGCAGAAAAATCAAAAGAAAAGGTTTCAGAAGTTACTAGATATTAAAAGGACAAAGAGCATAAGGGCACTTTATCTGAATGCCCGCAATATTAGAAATAAGGTTAGTGAACTTGAGGCGCAAATCAGTACCCATGCCTATGATTTGGTAGCCATCACGGAAACATGGCTACAAGGTGACCCTAAATGGGAATTAAAGTTTCAAGGGTATCAGGTGGTGCAAAGAGATAAACAGGATGGTAAGGGAGGTGGAGTTGCACTCTTAATCAAAGATGAGCTCTAGGCAATAGTGAAGGATGTTATAAGATCTAAAGAGCATAATGTTGAGTCCATTTGGGTAGAGATAAAGAATAACAAAGGGAAAAAATTATTGGTGGGTGTTATCTATCGCCCACCAAATAACAATAGTTTAGTGGCACAGGAAATAAATAGATAAGTGAGGCATGTAATAATGATACGGCAGTAGTCATGGGGGACTTTAACTTCCACATAGATTGGGAACATCAAGTTGGTCGTGGGAGTCTGGAAGAGGACTTCATAGAATGCATCCGTGATGACTTTCTTGAGCAGCATGTTAAGGAACCAACAAGAGAAAATGCTCTCCTGGATCTAGTGTTGTGCAATGAGAGAGGTAGAGTAAATGATGTAATAGTCAGAGACCATCTGGGAAATAGCGATCATAGTTTCTCATTCAGATGGAAGGGGAAATAGTTAGATCTAAAACTAATATATTATGTTTAAACAGGGGTGACTACCATAGGATGAGGGAGGAATTGGGCAGAGTGGACTGGGAGCACAGGCTAATTGATGAAACAGTTGAGGAACAGTGGAAGATTTTCAAAGAAATATTTTGTAATGCTCAACAAAAATATATTCCGGTCAGGGAAAAGGGCAGCAAGGGAGGGAAAAATCAACCGTGGTTAACAAAGGAAATAAAGGAGAGTATAAAATTGAAGGCGCAGATGTACAAAGCTGCAAAGAGCAATGGGAAACTGGAAGATTGGGAAAACTTTAAGAGACAACAAGGGGTTACAAAGCGGGTAATAAGAAATGGGAAAAAGGATTATGAAAGTAAATTGGACCAAAATATAAAAACAGAAAGCAAAAAATTTTATAAATATATAAAACGGAAGAGGGTGGCCAGAGTTAACATGGGACCCTTGGAGGATGAGAAAGGAAAACTGGTAGCAAAAAATGAGGAAATGGCCGAGGCATTAAACAAATATTTTGTGTCAGTCTTCACGGTGGAAGACACGTCCAGCATGCACAAGTGCGGAGTTAAAGATGCAAATGTTGGGGAGGGCCTTGATAAAATAGTTGTTACAAAGGAAGTAGTGATGGAGAAACTAATGGGACTAAAGCCAGACAAATCACCTGGTCCTGATGATATGCATCCAAGGGTTCTGAAGGAAATGGCAGAAGTTATAGTTGATGCATTGGTGGTCATATACCAAAATTCCTTGGATTCTGGGAAGGTCTCGGCAGACTGGAAGACAGCAAATGTCACGCCACTTTTTAAGAAGGGACGTAGGCAGAAGACTGGAAATTATCGGCCAATTAGCTTGACGTCTGTAGTTGGAAAAATGCTTGAAGCCATCATTAAAGATGAAATAGTGAAACTTTTGGAACGTAAGGGTTCAATCAGGCAGACGCAGCATGGTTTTAGAAAGGGAAGATCTTGTTTGACAAACTTGTTAGGATTCTTTGAGGATATAATGGGTGCGGTGGATAGAGGGGAACAGGTTGATGATGTATATTTGGATTTCCAGAAAGCATTTGATAAGGTGCCGCACAAGAGACTTATCAGTAAGTTACAGGAAAGTGGAGTCCGGGGAAGTATATTGGCCTGGATTGAAAATTGGTTGTCTGACAGGAGGCAGAGAGTCGAGATAAATGGGAGTTTTTCAGGTTGGCAGAGAGTGGTAAGTGGGGTGCCGCAGGGGTTGGTGTTAGGCCCATAACTGTTCATCATTTACATTGATGACTTGGAGGAGGGGACAAAATGTGGTGTAGCCAAGTTTGCGGATGACACCAAATTGAGTGGAAGAGCAAATTGTAATGAGGATGTGGAGAGTCTGCAGAGGGATATAGTTAAGCTGGATGAGTGGGCAAAGGTCTGGCAGATGGAGTACAATGTTAGTAAATGTGAGGTTATCCACTTTGGCAAGAAAAATAAAAGAGCTGAATATCATTTAAAGGATGAAAAACTACAGCATGCTGTTGTGCAGAGGGACTTGGGAGGGCTTGTGCATGAATCACAAAAAGTTAGGTTACAGGTGCAGCAGGTTATTAAGAAGGCAAATGGAATGTTGGCCTTCATCGCTAGAGGAATTGAATTCAGGAGTAGGGAGGTAATGTTGCAACTGTATAAGGTACTGGTGAGACCGTACCTGGAGTACTGTGTCCAGTTCTGGTCTCCATATTTGAGGAAAGATATATTGGCTTTGGAGACAGTCCAGAGGAGGTTTACTCGGTTGATCCCTGGGATGAAGGGGTTGACTTATGAAAGATTAAATCATCTAGGATTGTATTCAGTCGAGTTCAGAAGAATGAGAGGAGATCTTATAGAAACACATAGGATTGTGAAGGGTATGGATAGGATAGATGTAGGAAGGTTTTTTGAGCTGGCCGGGGAAACTAAAACGAGAGGGCACAGTCTCAAGATTCGGGGGAGTAGATTTAGGACAGAGATGAGGAAAAATAGTTTTTTCCAGAGAGTAGTGAATGTTTGGAATTCTCTAACCAGGGAAGTGGTTGAGGCTGCCTCATTAAACATATTTAAAATTTGGTTAGATAAATTTTTATATGATAGAGGAATTAGGGGATATGGGGAGAAGGCAGGTAGGTGGAGTTAGGTCATAAATTAGATCAGCCATGATTGTATTGAATGGCGGAGCAGGCTCGATGGGCCATTTTTGGCCTACTCCTGTTCCTACTTCCTATGTTCCTATGTCGTATTGCCATGATCGTATTGAATGGCGGAGCAGGCTCGATGGGCCATTTTTGGCCTACTCCTGTTCCTACTTCCTATGTTCCTATGTTCCTATGTTCCTATATCAATGGTTGAGACTAAGTCCCTGTTACTATTCTTGAGCAGAAGATAATAGCTGGGTATTCCAAAGAGTTTTGAGTTCTTACAGTTGAGCTTTCTACTGAGCTATATCCTGCAGCTAGGAAAAAAGAGGCAAGGATGATGAACTCCACATATTCAAAGTTTCACCAAAAGGAAGTAATTTAAGCAAGACCAACTGCAGGCCATCTGTTTTTACTACTTTTCTAATACCATATTACTTACAATGGGGGTACAAAATTCTTTCTAGGTCCCACTTCTTTAGATGGCTCCATCTAAATATTTGTGAAAAAGGTTTTGAATTTACAGTTCTGTTTTGTTTTCATATTTATTTGTTGGTATTGGGTCTCTGCAAGAGCTAACTTTGGCTGTTTTCAATAGGAATATGAAGCGATATTCTCGGCCGGCATTAAATAAACAACAGGAGATAGCCCAATGCACACCATCACCTCATCTAAAGTTGTTTGATTATTTACAAAAGAGAAAGGAAAGAAAGCCTGTGCTACCTGTTGACCTTAAAATCTCAAGAGCTGGAAATGTATGTCTTCTTTAATTTTTCAAACAATAAATCTTCTCAACTATTCAACCTGCATATGACTCAAACAATTTCTTCTGTTCTCTCATGGCAGTGCGTTGATTTGTGGAAGCAGAATCCTTGCCAGCTTACAGCTCCATCTGAAATTGATGTAAGCCTGTCTTACTTTTAGAATATCAAGAATATTATATCCCAAAAATCGCTTGGAAATCATTGCATCTCCAGTGGTTATATGGCATTGTCGTTGATAGCAGCAATTTGAGGGAATGAAGAGTAAATTCATGAGCTTAAACAAGAAAATTTGCAGGCGCTGGTGTTGACAGAAACTCAACAGGCCTCACATCATTCAAAGGAAATAAAAGGCAATATTTACCACATTATTTACTGTCAGACTCAGTAAACCAAAAAAAAGACCATTTTTCCATCAACTTTCCCAGCAAAGTAGATCTGTGCAAATACAAATTAATTCATTTTGGAGATTTTAAAACTGTTGAATCATGTTATTAACACTAAAAATGGAAAGATATCTCACCCAGAGATATCGGTCAACCGTGAAAATCAGTCCTGCAGGAAGCAGCTTTGTTCATAGATATACAGTATGTGTGTTTCTTTATGATTTTCACAATACACTTTTTCTTTTCCATGTTTTCGTACCTACTTTGGGACTACTTTGCCATACTTAAATTTTCTTGGCATACTTTATTTTATCTCCTTAAATTTCAAAAATTATAGTCCATTGGATCTGAAATAGGTTGATACGTAATTAACAATTTACATTTCTGGCAGTTGGCTAGTGGCGCCTCTTTGTGGGCCTGATTGGCAAACAAACGTTAATTAAGTTGTATATTTAAACACATGATCATAAACGAATCTTGGGGGTTTTTCTCTTTAAATACCTTTACATCCTTGAACATGTTTTGGTGAATTTTAATTGATAGATTTTTATATTTTTGGGGGGTGGTGTAAGGAGAGTGACTCATTTATCGTGTAGAGGTAATAATGTGAAAAGCTTTCTGTATTTTTGTTAATTTTGGTTTCATATTTGGCACTTGTGTAGGTGGAAAAGTATGCAAAGGTGGAAAAAATTAGCAGATCTGATGACCTGCAAGCAGTAGTCTGGCCACCCCATGTAAGTACTGCAGTTATTTAACTATTTTGTTCAGATATCCCTTGAGACAACTTCACTTACCAGAACTTATTTCCAATTACAGCTCAAAATGTAGCAATTGATTTCATTGGGAATATAGAACATTGTAAACCTTTGCTTCTAATTTAGCTATTTGGATTTTTTGAAAGTAAATTTTCAAAATCTTGTCAACTGGTTTAGAGTAGCAATTCTCAAAGGAGCCACAGCACATTTAAGAGGGGGCCCTGGAATGAAATCATGAAATATTTTATGTATATTTTAGGAGAGAAGTATAAAAGAAACTAACTAAACCTGATTGCTTCACAGTGAAGGGGGCCAAAGCTTAAAAAAAAGGTTGCGAATGGCTGATTTGGATCATCAATAAATCATAATGTATTTAAAAATAAATATAATTATTCCATTTTATGAAAATGAAATTACAAAGTTGAAGGCAATAAACATTATTAAAATTGAGTAGCAGTTACCAGTGTGTGATTTGTCTATATAGATGATTGCTAATGTAATTATGTTTTCTTGTGTTTTTATTTGCACGAGTAAATTATTCAGTTGTGTCTTAGGACACCTGAACTGAAGTACATCACTTTAATGAGTTCTTTGTATATTCTTACCAAATGTTTGTGTGTCTTGATTTTTTTTTGTACTCTTCCAATAGAATATTTTAGAGTTCTGGAATATTCATTTGTAGGAAGAAGGAATTAGTGACAAAGGGTTATGAATTTTCAAATAAAGATGTTTTAGAACTGCAACAATACATGTTCCACAGTGTCATAGTTGGTCGCAGAAGGGAAGCTAGAACACAGAAATGACTCCAAAATTAAATGGATTTGCTTTTATAGCAACTTAATAGTATTCAGACTGCAAAAGGTGTAGAAATTAGGGACAGATTAAAGAAGCTCTCAAGAGTAGAACTATAAAATACTGCAGCACGGATACAGGCCTTTTGATCCTTTTATCTGTGCCGTACTATTTTTTTGTCTAGTTCCATTGACTTGCACCCAGACCATATCTGTCCATCTTCTTCCCATTCATATACCTGTTGAAATTTTTCTTAAATGTTAAAATTGAGCGTGCATTTACCAATTCAGCTCGCATTTCGTTGTACACTCTAACCACTCTTAGAGTGATGAAGTTCCCCCTAATATTCCCTTTAAAGTTTTTCCCTGTCACCCTTAACTCTAGTTTTTTTTCGCTTCTATCCTCAAGTGGAAAAAGCCTGCTTGCATTTACACTTAACTATACCATTCATAATTGTGTATACCTCTTATCATATCTCCCCTCAGTCAAGTAATACATTTCTAACCTGTTTATCCTTTTCCCCAGTTCTTCAAGTCCTGGCAACATTCTTGTAACTCTCCTCTGCACCCTTTCAGTCTTACTGATATCCTTGCTGTATTTAGTGACCAAAAATGTACACAATACTCCAAATTTGGCCTTACCAATGCCTTATGCAACTTCACCATAATATTCCTAGTCCTTTATTCAATACTCTTGATTTATTACTTTGATTTATCAATGTGTCAAAAGCTCTCTTTCAGCCACTATTAACCCATGGTGCTACTTTCAGGGAATTGTGTATCTGTATTCCTAGATGCCTCAGTTCTACTTGTTATGAGCCCAGAGGACCCCAAAACCCAGCAGCAACAGAAATTCACAAAGACAAATTGTTACTTATACAAAAGTTGCTTTTAATTATCTTTAAACATGAAAACAGGATCAAACTCTAACTTATTACTAATAACTTACTTAACCTAACTTAATCCTCTTCTAATTCTAAACACACATGTATGTTGCTTTTGAAAAGCAACAGATGAAAGAACTCAGAGGAGTAGGTTTGGAGCCGCAGGTTGTCTGAGAGTGCTGCTTGCTGTTCTAAGGGAGTCATATGGTTTTTTGCAAGTGGAGAGGGAGTCAAACAGGCTTTTCTCTGTGAGAGAGAGAGAGATCAGTTCTGCATCTTTACAGTTCAGCAACAACAGCTGGGGTGTTATTAGGAATAATATTCAGTAGTCCAGAAAATACACTAAGTTTGGCACCACCAAAACCTGAAGATATTTAATATTCAGGCTTTTGTTGTGTTGGTTGTTGGTACAGGTACAAGATGCTTTATCGGGAACCCTTGGGGAACAGTGTGTTCCGAATTTCAGATTTTTCCAAATTGCGGAAAGCCCACCCGAATTATGCTGCCGTATCCACCCCCACCCCCTTCTAGTCGCCTGGCCGCCTCCCCCAACCGCCGGTCCTACGGCCGCCCGGATGTCTCCCCCGACTATCGGTCCCTCGGCCGTGTCCCCTGACCGCCACCCCCTTGGCTGCCCGGATGTCTCTCCCAACCGTCGATCCCCCGACCGCCAGTCCCTCGGCTGCCTCCGACGCCACTCCCTCAGCCGCCCGGCATTCTCCCCCGACCACCAGTCCCTTGGCCGCCTCCCCCAACCGCCGGTCCCTCTGCCGCCCGGCAGTCCCCCCCAGCCGCTAATCCCCATTTGTCAAATTTTGGAGCTTTCCGGATTTTAGATGTCCGGATAAAGGATCGTGTACCTGTAGAAAAGTAAGAATTTCAGTTTTACTGGTAATATTTGAATTTATATCTTATTTTAGATCTATTGTTTTATTTAACGAATTCAGTAAAAGCTGGCATATATTTATTGCATTCTTTCAGGAAACAAATGCTGAATACATTTTTGAGTGGGAAGGGACAGATCAAGTTCATGCATCCAAATTAACAATTTACCAGACTCCAGACGACCCCCTATTTTATGGTAAGATACAAATGATGAAGGACCCCAAACCAGAGGAAGAGAACAAACATTTGGTTCCTCATATCCCGTAAGTAAAAATGAATAAATGGAGAATTGAAATGGGAAGTTGTGTGAATGCATAATCCATGTTTTTAAGTAAACCTTTTTATGCTCAATATTCAAAACCAGTGAACCCAAAGTATATTGTTTATGTTAATGAACGATATGGAAAGTAGTCTATCAAATTTACTTTTCATCGAATATACTATGAAATTAGATCACATACATTTTCTGTGGTGTTACTTGTTAATAATATTTGCAGTACGTAAATGACTGAAATTGAATATCCTCGTGACCTTTTAAGATATTTCATTTCCAAGATAGTACCCCTATTTTTGTCATTTTCTGCATTTCAAAGCCAACATTGAACAGAGGCATGGTTGGGACGTTGCATTTTTGTCTTAATAATTTTAATCTGATGCTGGATTTCTGCTAGTAGTAGAAGTTTTGTTTTGTGTTTCCTGAGCATTCTGAATGCTTTTCAAAATTCATTAGTAAAATCAAAGTTCAGTATAAAAATGAGCTCTTGATTACCTGATTGCTGTTTCAATAAAACAAGGAATGGAAATGCTGCATTTTTTTTTAATACCTGAGGAATGGAACCAGATGCCTTTGACCCGATTTGCCCCTGTAAGTGTTCATAAATTTTCTTATTGTACTCCTTACAATAGCTTTCTTTGTATGGATAAACTGTGCTTCGTCAGACCATACTTCCATCATTTCTTCCCAGCTTTTATCATTCACTCTACCCTACTACTGAATAACAATGCCTTCATCCTCTGGTCACTCCATCCAGAAGACTCTTACAGCCTATCTATATCCTTGAATCCATTCTTTTACGTTTGAATGTATCTGTTGTCAGAACTACTCTTGTAGAAATAACAGGGATTTTAAATGATGTATCTGCTGACTGGAGGTTTCTGAAGAACTTGTGAGGTTCTTTGGGTGTGCCTATGGGATATGTGGAGTTTCCTTTTTTTTATTCAGCAGAGATGACTATAATCTACAAGTGAAAATTAAATATATATTTCTTGAGCAAATAAAGAACTCAGCAGGCCAGACAGCGTCTATGGGAAGACTAAAGGGGAAGGGGTAATATTACAAATGTAAAAGGGAAAGGAGCTGGGGAGGGACCTCGAAGTGAAGAGGTGGGTAGAGGGAAAGACTGCTAGGAAGGAGGAGGTAACAAAAGTTGGGGAGGGGGAAAGTAAGTATAGGAGTTGGTAGAAAAGAAATGGAAACAGTGGAACCCAAATGGGGTAAGGGGGGTTTAAGTAATTTTAGATTATTCTAATTTGGGGTAAACCCCCTTCACCTCATTCGGGTTCCACTGTTTCCATCTCATCCTTACCCACTTATGTATTTACATTTTTCTCCCCCTTCCCCCATTTATTTGTCACCCCTCCACACCCCCCCCCCCCCTTCCATTGCCTCCGCTAATTCTGCTCAAATAATTGCATTTTCACTGAAAGGTCAGGAGCAGCAAGTGAGGTTATCGATACCTCCGTCACCGACTTGAGTTGCAAATACATTATCATTCTTGACATATATTATCTGCTTTGAAAAAAATAGCTGTTTTCCCTTTCTTTATCAATGTCATGGGTATCCTTAGCCAAATTTTAAAAGACTCCCAATCCTTGGGCTTTTTGGAGTATTCCCACATTGGCCTTTTAACCTCCTTGGTGGAGTTTAGTTTTTAGAAAGTTTAGTCCCAATAGTTGTTACAATGAAAATTTGCCACATTACGTTTATATTGACAATCTTTTTTTTTTCTTTGGCTTGGCTTCGCGGACGAAGATTTATGATACCAAGTGTCCAGTGAACAATAGATACAGACTAAAAGAAATTTTAATTTTTTCAAAATATCTATAATATTTCCTTGTGGATGAGTGTGATATTTTGTCCAGAAAATTGATAAAAATGGAAGGTTTTAAGAATTGTAATGCTGCAACAAATTTCCAACCATATCTAAACTTAATTTGGTTATATAAAAATGGCCTTAGTAGTTTGTACTTGCAAATATAATTTGTATGAAAGAAAAAAATCAATTTGTCTCATGAAATGTAACCCCCCCCGCCCCTGCAGAAAGCAGCTAGTTTGCCCCACACATATGAAATAATTAAACATTGGGGTAGTTGTTCTTTGCTCAGTTAATTGAGGAAAGAATATTCACTACCATTCTAACTTTAATTATTGTTTGATATCTATGGGATCTTTTTAAGCTCACATGATCTGACATATGGCTGTCAGCTTCTAATTGTATTTGAAAGTTTTCATCTCAATACCGAACTAAAATGTTGGCTTTGGATAATTGCAAATGCTGTTTCAAGGCTTTAAACCGCATAACCATGTGTGTTGAACTTTATGTATGTTCATGTCATTCATTTACATCTGTAATACCTCTTCTGATCCCCTGAATCTCAACTGTAAAATGTTGTTTTATACACCAGGTTCCCTATAGGTACAAAAGCAGAAGCTGACAGGTGAGTGGCATTGGCTTTCTTCTCCACTTACTGTACTTAACAGTTTATGGCAGGATTTAATGTGTTAAAATGCATCTTGTTAAACTGCAGGTTTGTAAAGCAGTATTTTGAGGTTTTGCAGCAGGATACCAAGTGTCCAGTGAAGATTTCCCATAATTCAGCTGGCTCATTGAGTCAGAGCTACTTGTCTCCTGGGAAAGAAATTGAGGTGGGTACACAGTGGTATGTTTTACATGGAAAAGTTTGCATGAGTGTTCAGAATAATTGTTTTAATTTCCCTATTAGTCATCATATTAAGTTCATTGCACATGAGCTCCCATTTAAATAGAAAGTGGATGTTATTGCTCTAATTTTTTGACAAAAATTATAGTTCAGAGGATGAATGTAATTTATTGTTTTAAGTAATTGAATCTGAAGTGGTCAGCTCCCCAGCCTCAAGCTGTCTAGCATACAACATCACTGAATGAAAAAAAGACATCAGTCCTTGTACGAGGTTCTGATGCCACTCGTCATGATTGTTGTTTACCTAATTACAATGAATGGATGCACTGAAATTCTCATTTGATTCAGCTACAAGGGTACATCAAATCCACGATCAAACAATAAATATAAATCAAATTGCTGCACAAGAGGGAAAAAAGGGTAATTAAATTTAAAAAAAAGGATCAATATTCATAGGACTGATGAATATAGCAGTGTTGGAAATTCCAGAACAAGATACTTTTACCATTTTAAAATAAGAACTCAAAGGTGATTTCATTTTGGAAGTGTCTCTTTCAGAGTTAATTACTGCACTAAAATCATTACTTGATCAATAAAATTAGCTGATATTGAAGGAAATAATATTGAAAAATGGCAAAGAAGACACTGAAAGAAACAGCAGAAGTTATAGTAAAGGCATTTGTGATCATTTATCAAAATTCTGAGAACTTGGGGTAGATCCTGGTAGTAAACGTCACACCGCTGTTTTAATAAGAGTGCAGGAAATAGGCAGGTAACAAGAGACCAGTTAACTTACCACCTGTAAGGGAAAATGTTTGAAGCTATCATTAACAAAGATAGCTGGATGGAAATGGCTCCATGAGGCCAGCACAGCATGGTTTCAGGAAGGCAAGGTCTTGTTTGACAAATTTGCTGGAGTTCTTTGAGGATATAACGAGTACAGTGAAAAGAGGAACAAGTGGATGTTGTACACTTGAATTTCCAGAAGGCATTTGTTAAGTTGTGCCTAAAAGACTTCTCAATAAGATGAGAATGCATGGATTTGGTGATAAAGTTTTAACATAAATAGAGGATTGATTAACCACTGGAATAGTTGGGAAAAATGGGTATTTCTCTGATTGGCAACCAATGGTGACTGGAGTATGGCGGGGTCGATGCTAGACCCACAACTGTTCACGACGTACGTTAATGATTTAGAAGAGGGAATCAAATGTATTATATCTAAGTGTGGTGATATCATACATTGGAGTGGAAAATCAAATTGTGCAGTGGATTTGGAGAGTTTGCAAAGAGATATGGATTGGTAAACTGGTAGAAGGAGTTAAATGTTAGTAAGTGTGAGGCATTCTACTTTGGAAGGAAAATGGTAATCAGCATTATTTAGATTGCATCATGCTGTTCTGCAGAGTTTTGGAAGTGCTGGTACATGGATCAAGTGTAGCAGGTTATCAAGAAAGTGAATGGAATGTTGACTTTCATTTCAAATTGATTGAAAGGAGTGTCTGCTGCAACTGTACATGGTACAAGCAAGGCTGAATCTGGAGTACAGTGTACATTTTTGGGGTCCTGCTTGAGAAAAGATATGCAGGTATACCCTGTTTTATGAATACAGGTACACGATCCTTTATCTGGACATCTAAAATCCAGAAAACTCCAAAATCTGGCAAGTGGGGAGAGATGCGGCAGCGTGAGTCGGGCGGGCGGAAGACCGGCAGCGCGAGTCGGGCAGGTGAGGGACTGGCAGTGTGAGTCGGGTGGGCAAGGAGGTGGGGGGGGAGATGGCAGGGTGACTGGAAGGGGGTGGGGATGGATACGGCAGCACAATTTGGGTGGGCTTAAATCTGGCTTTCTGAAATCTGGAAAAATCCAAAATTCGGAACACACTATCCCCCAAGGGTTCCGGATAAAGGATCGTGTACCTGTACTTGTTTTACACATATTCGCTTTTATGAATAAACCTGTGTTCGCTACCCAAAAGAAATTTGAATGGGTTTTTGCTTTTACGAAAGTAGCCTTCAATAGTAGTGAATGGGTCCTCACTTTACACTATTTCGGCTTACAAAAGTTTTCATAGGAACACTCTACTTTTATAAAGTGGGGTAAACCTGCACTGGCTTTGCAGTCAGTGTAGAGAAAGGTTTACTAGATTGATGCAAGAGATAGGGAGTAGGTAGCCTATGCGAAGAGATTGAGTCACCTGGAATTCAGAAGAATGAGAGAGGAGATCTTACAGAAACTTAAAATTATTAAATGGATCGATAAGAAGAGGCCAGCAAAGTTGTTTTCCGCTGGTAGATGAGACCAGAATTAAGGAACACAGCCTCAAGATTCGGATTAAATTTAGGACAGAGTGAAGAGGAACTGCTTTTCACAGAAAATAGTGAATCTGTGGAATTCTCTGACCAACAAAGCAGTAGAAGCTGCCTCATTAAATTTATTTAGACATTTTTGTTCACAGTAGGGGAATTAAAGATTTTGAGGAAAAAGGTGGCTTTTTGGAGCTGAGGTCACTTTTAGAGCAGCTAAGATCTTATTGAATAGCAAAGATGGGATATTCCTCTTCAAATTTCTTATCATCTTATAATCTGAGAATGTAGATTTCTTTTAGTCCAAATAATGTACAAGGCTGATACTGTTCAACATGTTCATATGTAAATACTGTTCTTATGGATAATATAAAAACCAATATTTCTTCAGTCAGCATTGTTCCACTAATTAAAGCAAAAAGTACAAGAAACTCTGTTGGTTAGACAGCATCTCTGGTGAGAGAAACAGAGTTAATGTTTTAGGTTAATGATATTTCCTCTGAACAGGATATTGAGTGCTGAAGGTGTAGTGTGCCAAGTCAGACGATGTAGTTTCCTTGATATTTGTTGGAAAAGTGTAGGAGGTCAAGGAAAGAGGGGATTGAATGGGCTTCAGAATTAACATGACAGAAAATCTAGAAGCTCAGGGTCACCTTTGTCAATTGAAGGAAGAAGTTTTTCAAAATAGAAGTCTTCATTGAAGTTTTGTTTCTCTGATATAGAAGATTCAATATTTTGAGCTCAAAAAGCCGTACACTTAAAATTTTGCATTCACATTTCCCACATTTATTTTTAACCTTTTCTGAAGACTTAATTTGCTTACTCTTTAGACATGATATAGACAATTTTACCAACACCATCATCACATGTCTCTAACCCATCAAGTACCTTCCATTCTGTTTTTTCTTTCCATATCTAGTTTCTCTTCTCTCATATTTTTCCAAATTCTCATGGAGCCATAGAATTGTACAGCATTAAAACAGTCCATGTGGCCCACTTCTATGCTGACTTATCATACCTACCTACAGAGTTATCTCTTGCCAACATTCATTCCTCCTCCATCAATGCCCTACTCATTCAGGTGCTTGTCAGGATGCCTCTTAAATGTGTAATGCTGGTGCCTGCCTCCAGCACCACCTCTGGGAGCTCATTCCAGACACCGACTACTCTTTGCGTGGAAAAATGTCTCTCTCAGGTCCTCTAAACCTCCTTCTTCTTATCTAAAACCTATGCCCCCTAGTTTTATACAGGCCAACTGTGGAAACAGACTCAGGCTCTCCACCCTAAGTATGCCTCTTGTCATTTTATATACCTTTGACATGTCATCACTCAGCCTCATTCGCTCTGGGGAAAACAGACACAGCCTATTCAGTCTCTCTTTGTAGCTCAAGCCCTCCTATCCAGGCATTATCCTTGAATCTTTTTTGCATCCTCTCTAGCTTAATCATATTTTTAATGTAGTGTGGTAACCAAACCTGCACACATTACTCTTACATGCATCCGATACTAATTTTGTACTCAATGCCAGTATGCCATACTCTTTTATCACTACTCTGTCTACCTCTTTTGCTACCTTTTGGGAACTATGTCCTTGTACCTGAGGTGTTTCTGTTCAACAGGGCCTGCCATTCACTGTGTATACCCTGCCTTGGTTTAATTTCCCAAAATGCATCACTTTGTAGAATCATACATCACAGAAACAGGCCCAGCTTATCCATGCCAAACATTGTGCCCTTCTACTTTAGTCCCACTTGCCCCCATTAGGCCCATACCCCTCCCATCCATATAATTATCCAAGAGTTTTTTAAAGGAAGCTAATGTACTTGTCCCTACCACTTTGTCTGTCAGCTCATTCCATATATCCACCACCTCTAAGTGAAGGATTGTTCCCTCAATTTCTGTCTTAATCCCACCACCTTCACCTTATAGTTATGACTTTTCACCTTGGATCCTCCTAGCTTAGTAAACAGACTGACACTATTCACCTTGTCAATGCCTCTCAAGATTTTATAGACCTCAGTACAAATTCCCTCTCAGCCTCCTATATTCTAAAGAAAACAGGCCCAATTTTTCAGTCTCTCAGGATAACTCAGCTTCCATAATTGTGGTAACAACTTTGGAAGCATCTTCTGAACAGCTAAACCACAAAATACACAATATTCCAAGTGTGGCCTCACCAAAGTCTTGTATAACATCAACATGACATCCCTACACTTTAGTGCCTCAACTGATAAAGAGAAGAGTCCCAAATGCTCTCTGCACTACTCACAGCCTGGAGTCTCAAATGGGCACGCAACAGGTGTGCACATCATTCCATCCTATAAGGTGAAAAATGGCAGTATCATTAACCATGATAGGCTTCTGCTGGATGAGCATTCAGTGCTCAATTTAAAAGAAAAATCAATGAAGAACCATTGCAAGGCCCTACAGACCATGGCAAATCTGTGTACCCACTCTCTGAGGCTGACATGAACAGAACCTTGAGAAGGGTGAATCCTCAGAAAATGTCTGGCCATGTCCTTCAAACTTGTGTGAAGCAACTGGTTGGAGTTTTTACGGAGATTTTCAGAGGTCCCCACGTGCTTCAAAAGGACATCATGATTCCAGTGCACAAGAAGAACAAGATAACGTGCCTTAATGCCTCAATAACTATTAGCCAACAGCACAGACATCTACCATGACGAAGTGCTTTGAGAGAATAGTTATGGAGTGAATTGTCACCTATCTCATAAAGGACCTAGATGCACTTCAATTCACCTGTTGACTCAACAGGTCAAAAGCAGATGCCATCTCAATGGCCCTCCACTCTACATCAGATGACGTGGACCGCAGAACCACCTGTATCTGATAGTTGTTCATTGACTACAACTCTGCATTCAACACTCATACCTGCAAAACATATGACCAAGCAAAAGTATCTGGGACTCTGCCATTCTGCAACTGGATTCTTCCACATCAGCAGACTCCAATCATTGTGGATTATGAACATCATCTCTTCCACACTATTATCAACACAAGGATAACCCAAGGCTGCATGCTTAATTCCCTACTCAATTTGCTGTACACCAAGTTCAGCTCCAACTCAATCAACAGGTTCACGGACGACACCACCATTGTTGGCTGAATAACTGGAAATTATGAGTCAGAATGAGACAGAGAACCTGGTTGGGTGGCGTCAGAACTCTTAATGTCACCCAGAACAAGGAGCTAATTGTTGATGTTAGGAAGGAGAGGCCGAAGGATCCACACGCCTCTCTGCATTGATGGAACAGAATTGGAGAGGGTCAGAATCTTCCAAGTTCTTGGGAGTCCACATTTCAGAAGATATTTCGTGGAGCCAGCATATCAAGTCAACCATGAAGAAGGCGGGGGTGGGGGAACACAATATCATGTGATGACGTAGGTTTAGGATGCTGAATCTTAAACCTCCTGATATTCAGTTTAAAAATATCGAAAAAGTACTGTTCTAATTAAATAAACTCCACTGAAAAGTTTTTTTAAAACTATTCAGCAAATTTACAAGTATGGGAATGAAAAAGGACAAAGTCACTGCCGACCTACCTGAACCATGCAAGAGAGGAGGTCAAAACGGTTGGTGAGGCCTGTGACGGCTCTGGAGCCGAGAGCTAGTGTTTCAGCAGCTCCCAGGGTGAATGGGCAGCTTCTACGGCCACAGCAAGGTGTGCCACACCCAGTGGAACAGGATGATAGCACTGAAGAGAATGGAACCGCAAGTTGAGCAGGCCTGTCCAAATCAGTGTAGGAGATAGAGGACTCATCATTGAGAAGATCAGGGCAACAAAAACGATGCACTGGAAGGGACAAGTCACGCTGCAAAATTCCCAGCCAAAGTGAGTAAGTTGACATACTTTAAAAAATTAGAAACATGAGGAAAGATATGAACGATGAAGTGAAAAAAAAGAAACAAGTAAAGTAACAGAGGCTATGAATAAAATGAATGAGATATGGGTGAGATAAGTGAAGAAGTTTTAAAAAAAAAGAGAGGATGTGGATCAAGTGGAAGATAGACTATCACAGGTGAAGAAAAATGCTTTGACCATGGTTAATCAACAACTCTGTCAAAAAGTGGATGCTTTGGAAAATTATAATAGAAGAAATAATATTTAAAAAAGGGGTTTGAAAGATTTCAGAGGTACTCAGGCAAGAGAACTTTGTGAGTGATATTGAGATTGAAAGACTTCATAGAGCCCTTCGAAAGAAACCAGCTCCAGATCAAAACCCACATTCAGTTCTGATGAAAATCCTGTGTTATCAAGACATGGAAAAAAATCTTGAGAATTGCTGCTCAAAAACCACAACAAAGACAAGGTGTACTGGAATACAAGGGAAGAAAAATCTTATTTTTCCCTAATACAAGTGGAGATTTATTGAAAAGGAGGAAATAATTTAACCCTGTTAAGAAAACATATGGGGGAAAAAGGATATTATTGGGTGTTCTAGCACCCTGCAACTTTGAAAATCTCCTTGCCAAATGGTCAAAATAAATTCTTTGTGAACCACATAGAAGCAGAGGAATTTGTGGAGAGCTTGCCAAGACTACACACTGGATGAAGATTTTGAACCAAGTGTTGCATTTAAATTTAAGGATAGATAATAATTTCAATCTATTAAAATTATCAATTTATTTCAGTGATTTTTTTTTTCAATTGAATATGGAGTTAAACTGTATATGAAATGATTGATTCAAAACTGTAAGATAAAAAACCAGGAGGGTGAGGGAGGTGGAGGAGGGTTGCCAACTGCTACTGAAATGTGACTGAAATGTCCCAGCCCATAAAATAGAGGGAAATTGTGTTGTTTTTAGTAGCAATACGAGCCAGGGGGATATATCTTATTATATAGTATTACATTCAGGGATTTGTTTTCTTTAACTGTTTCTGTATTCTTTCTTCTATCTGGATTGTCAGGAGGGACACACAAGGGTACAATGGATGATGAGTACTGGAGTTATGCAGAGGAGATTCGCGGGAAGTAATGTGAATAACAATATTAAGATGAATAAGGTGCTTTTTTGTGTATTTTTTAAAAATGGGAGCGAATATAGCTTTCCTAAAATAAAAGCATCTAATAGAAAAAGAACATATGAAATTGAAAAAGGACATGTACTTTCATCGTCCTTTAATTCAATTTCAAGAGAAGTTGCCATTTTGATTAAGAAAAATCTTCCAGTAGATATTCAACATGTTGAAACCGATCCAGCAGGTAGATTTGTAATGATACATTGTCAAATATTTTCCAAATTATGGACTCTTTTAAATATATCTACTCCCAATATTGATGAGAAGTTTATACAAACATTTTTCAATTTAGCAAACACACATGAAAATGTAATAGTAGGAGGAGACTTTAATTTCTGTTTAGACCCTTTTTTAGATGTCAGAAAAGAGGAACAATAAGAACTAAAGCTGCTAAGACAACTCTGACATTAATGAAGGATTTGAATTTGATAGATATATGGAGGAGGGTGCATCCCACAGAAAAAGATCACTCCTTTTATTCAAACAGGCATGATTTGTATTCTAGAATAGATTTATTCTTACTTTCAGCACAACTTCAAGGTAGAATAATTAATGTGGAATATAAAACAAGAATATTGTCAGATCATTCACCACTATTAATGCGGATTGAAATGCCTGATAAAGAGAGATCTGTATATAGATGGAGGTAAAACACTTCACTGTTAAAGAGATCAGATTTCTGTGATTTTTATGTTAGAACACAAGTTCAATTGTGATGCTAACTTAAACTCGGTGAATGATGAGTTTGTGATATGGGGCGCATTGAAAGCTTATTTAAGAGGACAAATAATAAGTTTTACTTCTAAAGTAAATGAGGGAAATAGATCAATTAGAAAAAAATAATGGTGATGGAGAAAGATTTACAAGTAAGAAGTTCAGAAGTTAGACAATTAATTAATAATTAACACTTTACAGACTTATAGAACAGAAAAAGCAATAACAAGAACAAAACAAAGATATTATGAACTAGGTGAAAGTTTGCATAAAGTATTAGTGTGGCAATTAAAAGCAGAACAAACCTTAAGAACAATAAATGCCATTCAGAAACAATCTAACATTTGTTATAAACCTCAAGATATAAATGAATCTTTCAAAAAAAATTATTCTAAATTATGTATTTCGGAATCTTTAAAAGATGATAATAAAATTGATAGGTATCTATCACAGATAAATTTACCAATGTTATTTTTGGAAGAACAAATGAAACTGAATACCCCCATTGATCAGTCAGAAGTAAAAGAAGCAAAGTAATAAATCTCTGGGGGAAAACTGTTTTCCATCTGAATTTTATAAGGAATTTAAAAATGTATTAATCCCTATCTTTATGGAAATGATAGAACAAGCATATGCAACTCGTACACTACCTGAATCTTTTTCAACAACAATAATTAGAATGATTACAAAAAGATAGAGATCAGAGCAACCAATTTCTTTATTAAATGTAGATTATAATTTTTTTGTGAAAATTTTGGCAAACAGAATAAATAAATTACTCCCCAAATTAATACAGCCTATTTGGTCAGTATTTATTAAAAATAGGTTAGCTGCTAATAATGTAGTGAGATTACTGAGTATTATTCATTTAGCGCAAAAAAAAAGGAGATTTCAGTTTGGGCGTTGCATTAGACACAGAAAAAGCATTTGATAGATTGGAATGAGACTTTTTTAGTTAAAGTATTGGAAAAATTTGGATTTGGACCAACTTTCATAAACTGGATTAAAGTAACCAATCCAAAAGCTAATGGACAGATATCTGCTTAGTTTCAATTACAGAGATCTAGTAGATGAGGATGTCCTTTATCACCAGCCCTATTTGTTTTAGCGCTCGAGCCACTGTTGGAGATAATTAGACAAGGTACAGAAATCAAGGGGTTTGGAGTTGGTCAAGAAGAACATAAGATCATTTTATTTGCAAATATATTGATATATTTGACTGATCCTGAGCCGTCTTTAAGACAATTACATCTTAGATTAGAAGGATCAGATTATCAAATAAATTGGGATAAGACTGAAATTATACCATTTACAAAAGGAGATTACACATCGTTTCAAAGAAATACCCAATTTAAATAGCCAAAAAATGGGATTAAGTATTTAGGGATCTGGACAGATGAGAACTTAAAGATTTTGTATAAATTGAATTATTTATCTTTGCTTCATAAAGTTGAAGATTTGAAAAAATGGATGACTTTAGTTGGAAGAGTTAACTGTATAAATATTAATATGTTTCCAAGAATTCAGGATCTATTTCAAGCCCTACTTGTTTCAATACCTCAAAAAAATTTTTAGGAACTTAATAAATATGTGACAAAATTTCTTTGGAAAGGGAAAATGTCACAGGTATCTATGCAAATGGACTACAATTCCCTAATTTTAAGAATTATTTTAGAGCAGCTCAAATGAGATTTATTGCATCTTTTTGAAGGACAAAATATACCAGGTTGGGTTAAAATAGAATTAGACAAAATTGGAGAGAAAACAGCCAAAGAATTTAGTTATAAATTAAATTCAAAACTAATGACAGGTATGAAAAAAACACCTTATTAAAACAACCCCTCCGACTCAAAACAGTTTGATACCTTTTTCAAAGAATAATCAATTTCTGAAGCTGTGCTTTGACAAAAGAATATTGAAGATTGTTATGAACAAGGTCAGTTAATGTCTTTTCCACAACTAAGGAATAAATACCGATAGCTATAAATGCACTTTTATTTGGCTATTTTCAAATAAAAAGGTACTTGAGAGATAAATTAGGATCTGAATGATTATTACCCCCATGTCGTGAAGTGGAAACTTATCAGATGAGGAAATGTACAAAAATTTACTTCTGCAATGTACCTTTTGTTACAAAGAGCAACTCCTAAACCTGGGCTTTATAAATCTAAACAATAATGGGAACAAGATTTGAATATTACAATTGATGATCAAATATGGACAGATTTATGTAAAGATTGTATGGCCAATACAATTAATATATGATACAGATTGGTACAATATAATTTTATCCATCAATTATACATTACACAGTGAAAGTTACATAAAATAAAATCACTTTTATCAAATAAATGTTTTAGATGTAGTGAAGAAGGTACTTTTATGCATTCTACATGGTCATATGCAAAGCTGAGACATTTTTGGATTGACATAGGGAAACTAGAGCAAATTTACTGGTATTTCTACAAAATTATGATTTTTTTTAGGGAACATAGAAGGAACCTAAATTGAGGTTGTCATTAAGTCAAAAGAAATTTGTTAAAATTATGTTGGGCAGCAGCAATAAAATATATCACAGTTATTTGGAAATCAAATTCACATTTAGGGAAAGATCGATTGAATGCAGAAATTCAGAGTTGTCCATTAGAAAAAATTACATATAATTCGAGAAATAAATGCAGTATATTTTTGAAAACCTGGCACCAAGATTTGCAAAAGGTGTAAATATTTAATATTATTTCTTCCGATCACTGAAGCCTGCAATAATTCGTAAATGAATAGATATTGAATGAATCCCTAGTGCCATGCAGTCTCTCCAAGAACAATCCAAGTTTCTTTACTCCTTTACTTTCTATTTTTTATGTTACTATATAATTTGATTATGTAAACAATGTTTTCTATTGTTTTAGGGAGTTGGGGTTAGGGTGGGATTGTTAAGGGGAGGGGTATATAATCAATATCTTGTAGTTAGAAGTATTATATTCAAACATGACAAATATATAAAAATGAATATAACTTATTTGTATGAAAAATTAAAAATAAAGTATTAAAAAAACCATGAGGAAAGTGCATCGATGCTTCTACCTTCTAAGGAGTCAGAGGAGATTTGGCCATGATCAGCCATGATCGTATTGAATGGCAGAGCAGGCTCGATGGGCCATTTTTGGCCTACTCCTGTTCCTACTTCCTATGTTCCTATGTTGGCAAGTTGTCAGATCTGCTATTAAAGCTACAGGCACATTGTGGAAAGTATACTGACTGGTTGCATCACAGCCTGGAAACCAGAAGGCTGCAGACAAAGAGTCAGATCCACCATAGTCAACAACTTTGCATCTATTGCAAACATCTCTGTGTGGCGGTGCCTCAAGAAAGCAGCAACATCATAAAGGACTCCCATCAATATGGTCACAACGTCTTTTCACTGGCTACCTTTGCAGAGGTACAAAAGCTTGAAAACCAGCTCCAGATTCAAGAATAGTTTCTTTCCAACAGCTAACATATTCTTGAACCTTGCCTTATTACACTAATTGTAGACTGGTATATCAGCACAAAGAACAATCTAAACTATTGCAAGTCCTTTTTTTTGCACTTAGATTACTGTGATTATTTATTATCTATCTTGTAGTTATTGTATTTTTAAATTTACTATTATAGTTTTGCTTTACAGATATATCTTTGGCTGCAGGAAGTAGGAATTTTGGGGCATATTGTACATCATACAGTGTTTTTGACAATAAACTCATCAATCCCTTCTTTAAAGAACTGTGTGCCTGTATCCCAGGTCCTTTGCTCCATCACATTTGGGGCACTACCATTAACAGATTCAGTCCCTTGTTCAATTTACCCAAACATAGCAGTTGCAATTCTCAGAGTTGAACTGCATCTGCCATTCATTAGCTCAGTTTCACATTTGATCTAGGTCTCATTATAACTTAGCTAACTTAATTGCTGTCACCATATTTTCATGTCATCATTAAATTTACTCACCTTGCCACAGACATCCTTGTCCAAATCATTTATGTGTATAAGAAAAAGCAAGGGTCCTAGTATCAAACACAGGCACTCCAATGGTCACAATCGTCCAGTTGGAAAGTCTGCCCTCTGTAACCACTCTAGGACACTGATTTTAAAAAAACCCTTTTTTTAATCCAGTTGGCTAGCTGGCCTCCTATCCTTTCCTTACCAACCTACAATGTGGGATTTTATCAAACGTTACACTAAAATCCATATGAATACAATCAACTGCCTTGCCCTTGTCTATTTCAATTGTTGATAAATTCTATCTTGCAGAATCCTCACCAGACGTTTCCATACCATTAACATTAGCTGACAGACCTTCTTAAATAACAGCACCACATCTGCCATCCTCCAGTCTTCTGGAACTTCTATCCTCAGCAATGAGTTAAAAATGTCTGTCAAGACTCTGAAAATTTCCTTCCGATGTTCTGGCATATACCTGATCTGGACCTGGAAATTTATCCTCTCTGATATGATCCATGACTACTAATACCTCTTCACTACTGATGCAAATAATGGCCTCAGCTATCTTTAGTTGCCTCCCTCACCTTACAGTCTTCCTTATTCAAAGTAAACATTCACAAAGTATTTATTTAAGATCTTCCCCATCTCTGCCTCTACACATTGATGCCAATCTTGATCCTTAAGGGGACTTATTCTTTCTCTCGTGACTTTTATGTTCTTAATCTACTTTTTTAATCTTTTTGGATTCAACCCATATACTGTATGCCAAAGCCATCTCAGAACCTCTTAGCCCTCCTTATTTCCTTCTTCGCTTTGTTCCTACATTGCTTGTATTCTTCAAGATCTTTCCTCAACCCTGTTGGCTTGTATCTGATATATGCATTTTTTTTCTAGTAGATGTTGAATTCCATCTGTTAATTCTTTGTCAGCTTTCCCAATTTGTCTATATCCTGTTATAACCTTGTCAAGTCAAGTTTATTTACATCTCACTGTACAAATACAACTCAACGAAAGTTCTCCAATCCTCAGTGCAAAATGCCCAGACATACAACAAGACATAATAGACATAAAACAATACATATGCAAGACATGTATTTCATCTATACAAACAAATAAATGGTGTTTCATGAATATGAGAGCCTTGGATGGTTAGTGTAATCAATTCCTTAAGTCGTTCAGCATTCTCACTGCCGTGGGAAGAAACAAGTCTCTCTCTGCTTGGAGGTGCTGGCTCTGATACTCCTGTATCTTTCCTGAAGGGAGCAGCTGAAAGATGCTGTGCAGGGTGGAAAGGGTCCTCAATTATTTTGCGCGCCCTCTTCAGATGGAAGGTTATAGACCTGAAACATGAACAGTGCTTCTCTCTCCACACATGCTGCCTCATCTGAATCCAGGATTTTCGTTAAGAAATAATTGGAATCTTCAATCTTCAATTAAGATTTTCATTAAAAATGTGCTTCAGTATATATGATATAACTTGTGATGTTGGAACTAAATGTTCACTTTGATTGTCCAAGTTAAAAAATACCATGATGTCTTAAAAATTTGAATTTATATACTCTATAAATTCTGTAATAAATCTGAATTTATATACTCTATAAATTCTGTATCAATTAAACTTTGATTAGCCATGGTTTTTTTTTTGTAGCAGTCTGAAGAAATTTCTGGATCTGTCCAGTCTTCTGTACTGGGAAAGGGCGTAAAGCACAGACCTCCACCCATTAAGCTCCCAAGTTGTTCCAGTGGCAGTTCTTCAGGTAAATCCTTCAGACTGAATTGTTCATTTACAAACCTCATGCCATCTCTTCTGATTATACATGTACCCATAAAGCAATTTTTGCTGATACATTTGGAAAATATTTGTTACTAAATTGGATACTATATAGGTTTGTAATTTCATATTGCCATTTTAAATATGAAGCCTTTTGCTCTTTTATTTACTATATTTGTGGCTAAATAGTTCCCTTTTTATTCTTCTTTGCTTCCAGGTCTTTTCTGACTTAGTTACTGCTACTGCACATACAAATAGTCATTGTAATGTTAATTAAAGCAGCATTAATTTTGCAGACCATCAGCTCCATCATTGATTACCATTGTACAAATGTAATTTGTGATATTTCCCTGTAACTGCAACAATGGCCATGGCTGAATTTTTTTGGTTGTTATCTAATAATCTGGTTCCTCAAAATGGCATTTAGATTATTTTTTTAAAAGGATATGTTTTAATAAGAGTATTTGCAATTAATGTAACAAACCTTGTAATATAGTTAAAATTGTACCTTCAAAATAAATGAACATATTAAAAGAATGAGAAAGTTTTTTTCTTTCAAATCTGTAAAATTTGTTTTATTATTATACGAAATGTATTAGTTTTCTGATGAGGTAAAATGTTTTAAAGAGTGACCTTGTATCCATAACAAAAATATAGAAGTGTAAAGACAGTAGTGTTAGTCACACAGGATTTTTTTTTGATGAGATGTCTTGCCCAATGTTAGTCCATTCCAGTCCAGTCCAATGGCATACGTGACCAAGGATTAGAACTTTTCTGTGCTTGAATTATATATGTTAAATAATATACTAAAATACCAGTTTTAAAATTAATCTGTTTTGCCAATAAGTGCCCCATCATTTGTACACCCTGTTTGTCAAGGGTTTGGGAGTGATATTGAGAAGAAAAAAACAAATTTTAGAGATGTGTTTTATGACAAAGGAGGAATGGTTTGGTAAGCAAGAAGATGAAAGTAAGTAGGAGATAATCAAAAGATGAAATAGATTTATTTGGCCAAAAAGTATATTTCTGTTCATTAAATTTTCAACAACTCAGAGATTGAAAAGCCACAAAACTAATCCATCAACTTTTGGAAGAAATAATGCTTTGGTTGTCTTGAAGATGGATTTCCATGAGAAAACCAAGTTAAAACAGGGGAATGGAAAATGAAGAGATTATTTGCCCAGAGCACAGTAGTGATTTTTTTTTCCAAGTGTTTGGACTAAAATCTATTTGTGTACACTATTTTAGGAAATGTCTTTGGTCCATTGCAACCAAGTGGCCATTTGAAGTCCACAACTCCCCCTCCAACCACTACCAAAAGTTCTAATCTGTCTAGAAAACAATCAGTGGATCAAGTCAACATGCTCTCACCACCTGCCATGTCTCCTGTGGGCTCGTCGCAAAGTGAGTGGAATAACTAGCAACAAATATGTGGCTAGTTCACTGTTAATGATGTGCATAGGCATCAATAAACTAAATTGTTTAAAAATGGCTTTTCCCTAAGAATACTTTTATTGTGTTGAATGTGTGCCAGATTTAACTGTATAATTTACTTAACCTTGATGTATATAATTGTATAATATAGCGTTTGAATGTTTGTGTACTCAGATCAGTTAAAGTGAAAATAAACAAGTGCTGTAGTTGACAAATTAAGCTTTTACAGTTTAATGTGATGGAAAAAGCAGTGATAAATTCAAAGCATCGCATCACTTAAGATCTTGTTCAGTAAAACAGGGCTAATGCATTAATTCAGCATATTGCTATAACTGCAGAAAACATGTTCATCCTTAGCGTTAATAAAACGTATTATAAATTTTAATTGTTTAATATCTGCAGGAAAAAAACATCAACATATTTATTTTGCACCTTTAAAATATTGCAGGATGCTTATCAGGTTGTATTGAACCCAAACCCATTGTAGGAGCCAAATGCGCTCTACTTACTTTTGTTGGGTTGGTTGTGGATATTGGCGGTGTCCTGGGGTCTGAGGGCTGCATGTCTAGCCGCTGCCATTGACGCTGCCCTCTTCCAGCAGCACGCAACATCCATGCGTGCATTATTCTCTTCGGACGGTTGGCGCACGCGCGGTGGGTTTCACATACTGGGGACGGTTGGAACAGGTGTGGGAGATTGGGCACAAATTCTGGATCGATAGAGACAAGGAGGGTGAGTGAGGCTCGCATATTTTCTGTTGACCATCACCACAGATTAAACGTTTATTATTGATCGTTCGTCACAGATGTCATTGTAATAGATGGTTTCCACATAGACATTACTACATGGAATATTAGGACTACTTTATAATAAATCGTTACAAATCTTTATGTTCATCAATAAACCGTTAAAAAACTCATGTGGACTTAGTAGTGGATTATATCGAAACACGTCACAGTAAAGAGTCCCATCTAGCCTCCAAGTGGCTTTTATGGATAGTAGTCATTACACCCATTAATGTTTTTAAAGAGCATATTAAAGGTGATAAGAGATTGAGAGGTTAAATAGAAAGCAAAAGATTTTGAAAACTATCCAAGTGAAAATTTTGGAGAAATAAAAATCAATAAAATAGAACATTACAGTTAGAGAATCCAGTCATCACAGAGGATTGTAGATTTTGCTAAGGTTGCTTAGGAAGAGAGGGCAAAATATTGGAGAGACTTGAAAACGTTAATGAGTATTTTTAAAAAGACGTGTTATTGGAATCACTAAATCTGCAAGTGCTGTGGATGTAACTCTGGTTTTCAATTCAGAAGATTATTAACATTCACAACAGGATGAAATTTGTGTTATTCAGTGGGTTTGAAACATTGGCTGGAATACCTTACGTTTTATCTATCTGTTCCAATAGTTCAAGTCAACATTAAGTTCTACAGATCTGCTTGACTAAGAGTCAGAATGACTCTCCTAACCAGTGACAGCTCAATCACATTTGGCTGTTTACAGAATGTTATCAGTAGAAAATGGCTACCATAATCATAATTACACATTGGGATAATTCACAGTACAGTGCTTTGAAGTGTTTAAGCATGAATAGTCCTATATTAAATACAGTGATTTATTTCATTGTACATATTTTGCAGCCAAGATTTTCATTTTTTGTTTCAATTAACTTGTAAGTAGTTGTACTTTCACACAATTGCATCAAACTTCTCTTACCAATTCAGGGAACAAAGAAACATATTAAGGCTGACAATTAATTATCATTAATGCTTGAAAATAACACATTCGTTTTTTAACATGTTAATCACATGCATTAATGCAAAATAGTTTCACTGAACTTTTCAAAAACATCAAAAATCTCCCACAATTCCTTCCACTGACTATGTGGACTAGCGCATATTGCCTTAGGTGTCATATTATCCCCATCCTGGCTACTACCTTCGTAACTCTCTCTACCACATCCAATTTTGCCCACCCCACATTAATTGCAGATTCCAATTGTCAGACCATCCCTCAGCACTGCTGCTTTTGGATATGGAGAAGAGCAGTGCACTCCAACTCAGCCTGCATTAATTTTGTACATCATGTTTGTACATCATGTTTGGCATAGCCAAACGGTTCTAGGTTTTATAGTTTTAAAAGGAGAGCCTTACATGACCCTTAACCACCTATTCTCATGCTTTTTTCATCTGTGGCCCCCTCTTGGACTCTGCTCCAAGTTTATGGTTTCCCCTTCCCTGTGAAGCACTCAGGTTTTAATTTCTTCTGTACTTCTCTGCTACCAACAATATATTAAAAAAATTAATGTAATGTGGGCTTTTACTTACATGTGCTGTGTGCCCCTCACCACCACCACCCTCCCCCCCAAAAAAAAGTCCAGAACTGCAGTAACAAGCATAGTGTCCAACTTCTGCCTAATGAAACAAGAGCACCTGAGAGAAATGGAGCAGAAAGATTTGTGGAAGAATGAGGGTAGGATAGAAGAAGAATTGGGTAAGGAGAAAGGAGGGAAATAATCAGAGGAGGTGCAAATGCCTGACTTTCCCAGTGTCAAGATTCCTTCAGTTGATGCCCATGGCATGATCTCTCTCTCTCTCTCTCTCTCTCCCCTCCCCCACTTTTCCCTCTGTCTCCCCTTCTCTTTTCCCTCACTCTCTCTGTTCCCTCTCATCTACCCCTGATAAACATTTCATGTGGACTTTAACATGTATATTCAATCATACTTTAACAGTCATTAATGTGCATTGTTCTTAAATAGTTGGAATAATCACAAATAATATTTTTATTTGCTGGATAGCCTATTCAAAACTAAGAAATGCCATACTTGTTTTCTTTGTGAAAATACATCTGACACTTGTTAAAATAAATTGTCCTGCAGAAAATTCAGTACAGTCATAGTGTAAGGTATTAAATTATCATCATCTCAATTTATAGGGCTACAGTTTATGCATTAATGTAATTGCATGTTAATTTTGTGGCATCCAATGTGTGTGCGCCCTTAGCGCTGTATTTTTCTACACCTGTGTGGAAAATGAATCCATTTTCCCTCAATAGAATTTTTTTTCTATTTAGGGTCACAGTCTTTCATTTGACTATTGAAATCTTCATATTTTCTATAGAGCAACACAATTACAAATGCCATGTGGAATTAGTGAGAAGGAAGGTACATATATTAAAACTAGAAGGAATATTGTCATGTGTCCAGTGCTTGATTTGCTATAAAATATTACTAAATCTTATTATCTTAAAATGCGATTATTTTCTCTGCAAGAGAAGACCTGTATTGCTAGGGCTTTGAGTATTAATCAGCATTAGTCCTTGGATACTTTTCCAAAATATAGTAAATATCTTGAGTATTGCTGAGTCAAAGAGCTCATACTTAATCCCAACTGTGACATTGTGAGGCAGGTAAACATGATAGTGAGAGGATGTTGTTAAATGTAAACGATCAGATCAAATTTCCAAAGGCAGAGGGTTATTAGGTTAATTGGTCACACGGATGTACGTGGGAAGCACAGGCTCATGTGCCAGAAGGGCCTCTTTACATGCTGTATTTATTTGTGGATTCAGTTGATGCAACTTTCAAATATACTCTTAGTCATTATAAATTCAACATATAAGATTTGACACACTAAATTTAAATTTCTCATATTCAGTCTCTCAGGTGTTATTATCAAATATCCTAACCAGTTCTGCCACAGAATTTTCCCACTCCTTGGTCAGTGTGGGAATAATGTGTGGAATTAAAATGGTTGGCCACTGAAAGGTCTCTGTTACTGCAGTGGACGGAGCAAAAGTGCTCAATGTAACTATCTCCCAGTCTGCATCCAGTCTTTCCAATGTAGAAGAGGCCACACCAGGAGCCCCAGACGCAGTAGATGACCCCTGCAGATTCACAAGTGAAGAGCCCAGAATGGTGGTGAGGGAAGTGATATGGACAGAAGTGTAGTACTTCTTACAGTCACAGGGGTAGGTACTGACAGGGTGATTAATGAGAAGGGATGAGTGGACAAGGGAGTCCCAGAAGGAGTGGTCCTTGCGGAAAGAGGAGAGGTTTGAGGGTTGGTGAGATTATGTTATAGGTGGGAGAAATCGCAGAGGATAATATGTTGGATGTGGAGGATGTTATGTGGGTGAGGACAAGGTGACTGCTGTCCTTGTTGTGTCTTGGGATGGAGGGGGCCAGGATAGATGTGCAGGAAATAGAGAAGATGTGGGAAAGGGCTGAGTTGATGGCAGTAGAGGGGAAGCCACGTTTGGAGGACATCTTGGATGATCTGGAATTGAAGGCCTTGTCCTTGGAGCAGATGCGATGGAGGTGGAGGATTTGAGAGAAAGGAATAGAATCCTTACAGGGGATAGTATGTGAAGAGATGTAGTCAGGTAACAGTGGGAGTTAGTAGTTTTGTAGAAAATATCTGTAGAGACTTTGTTTCCAGAGATGGAGACAGAGACATCAAGAAGGAGGAGAGTGTTGCCAGAAATAGACCAAGTGAATTTGAGGTCAGGGTGTAGCATGGACTGCTCCACATAGCCAACAAAAAGACAGGCATAGCTGGGACCCATGCAGGTATCCATGGCTACCCTTTTGATGTTGAAAGTGAGATGAGCCAAAGGAGAAGATATTGAGGGTGAGAACAAGTTCTGCTGGCCTGAGGATTACAGGATGGAAGGGGAGTAGTTGGGTCTGTGGCTACAAAAAAAAACGAAGGGTTTTGAGACCTTCATTATAGAGATTGGACGCCCATGGTGAAAATGAGGCAGTTGAGTCCAGGGAACTAGAAGTTGTTGAAGTGATGGAGGGCATGTAGATATTGCGGATGTTGGTAGGCTGGACTGGGAATGTGGGGGACGGGGGGGGGGGGGGTTGGAGTTGCGGTCAGATGATACCAGGACAGGAGCATGTGGAAACAAAACCAGGCCAATTGGGTTTGAGGATTTTGGGTGCGTGACAGAACCAGCTGTGGAGAGTTGGGAAACAATGAGGGATGGAAACTGTGGGAGGGAGATGACCGGAAGTCAGGTCACTGACTGTGCGTGAAACAGTGGTTTGATGTTTCTTGGTCGGTAAATCACAGGACGTATCTGAGAGCTGTCCTCTGGCCTCAGCAAGGTAGAAGTCAGTGCACAGACCACAACAGCACCACCCTTGTGTGCAGGTTTGATAGTGAGGTTGGGATTGATGTGGAGAGAGTGGAGGACAGTACATTCCAAGGGAGTGAGATTAGAATAAGTGAGGGGAGTGGTGAAGTCGAGATGATTGATGTCTTGGTGGCAGTTGGAAATAAAAAGATCCAAACTAGGTAAAAGGCCAGAATAGGGTGTCCAAGAGGAGGAAGAAGGCTTGAGGTGGGAGAAAGGGTCTTTAGTAGGTTTGGAGAATCCTGATTGAAGAAGTAGGCATGCAGACAATGGAAGAAGAGTTCGGCATCATGGCGTGCACAGAACTTGTTGAGGTGTGTGTGAAGAGGGACAAAGGTAAGGCCTCTACTGAGGACAGAGCATTCCTTCTCAGAGGGAAAGGTTAGAGTGGGGGTCAATGGGGTGGAATATATGGCAGCACATCCTTGTCCTGTGTGAACATCTCTGAAAGTTGGATGTTGAGAATTTCCATGCTTTGATTTAAAAACACGTGCACTGAAATCCAGAGAAAGGTAAATCATTAAAAGTTAACACAAAATTTAAAGCAACCTATTTTTTTTTTAATCAAATTTTCTTTCCCAAACCTTGCACACAAATAATGCAAATAACTCTTTTCATGAAACTTTACCAATACAAATTACAACATGTATATTTATGCTATCTTCAATAAACATTTTCCAGTCTTAGAGATGATATTGACTCTTCAATTCACTACAATTTATGCCTCATTTTATTCGGCAATAATTTATAAAATTTATATTTGTCTTGTACTATTTCAGTTACATAAAATATATGTATAGAATAAAAATTATTGGGTGGAATACCTACATCCCTGAAGTTACAATAATCGTAACTCATTTTTCTCTAAGTTCATAAAAATAGGGTACAAACTTGGATTTAATTGCCTTTATATTTAGTTTGTTAGCTAAGCTTAATTTACACTGAATGGAATATCTAGCTTCCAGTGTGAATGCATGCCATGTATTTAACAAAGTGGCCTTCTGCAGCAGGTTACTTTTCTACAAATTTGGACTGACATTTTTCTGCTCTGGAGCTAAATTGCCTTGTGCAAATATAATTGTTTTGGAATAGTGGAAATGCCCACAAAAATGTTTAATCTCTGATTGTTTTGTAGCAATATTTATTTGTTAATGTGACAGGAAATAGCAATTAAAGTTTAGTCATTTTCTCCTGTCACCAAGACACATTGGTGAGCATTTTGTGGACATTGATGGTGGTAGAACCAAATTGGGTTCTATTGTCAAAGTGACATTTCCTACTGGAGCAGATTTGTGATCTATTTAACCATGAACAAAAAGAGTGTTCAGTGGGGCTTGCAGTTAGGAATAAGGTAATTGGGGGTAGAAGTTGATTTCTTGTCTTCACAAAGTTTGTGTTGAGATGTGTACTTCCCTCCCGACATTTGGTATTGACCTTAGACTGTATGTCAGAAAGGACAGTGAATACAAAACATTACTTCAGGACTCTGTTTGTATCAGCTGTCAAAGACTGGCAACAACTCCCCATTCTAAATAGAACTTAACATTGATTTGTTAAGTGCTTTGTCCCTTCATCACCACTAGTCAAGTGAAATGAACAATTTTCTTAGTACACTTGGTGGCCATGTATATACCAAAAAGAATGTCCTATAACTCTGTCTTGGCATATTCACCTCAGTCTTGCAGGATTGGCTCTTCAAAATTTGCCATCATGTAATACTGTGTAGGGTGTATTATTAATAAAATATTTGCCAACAATACAATCATTCATTAAATGAAAATCTACTCTTCTGAATATCTTCCTTCCACCCCTACTTTAGGGAACTTTTACATTTTCAACCAACTTTATTTATGTACTTCTGTCAATTTTTTTTTTCAAATCTTTGGTTGATAGCTTAAATAGCTTTACATTGCTTCTTGCACAATGGAATGAATACTGACAGGATTGTTGATTACTTTCAAACCCTGTCTGCCTTTTGTGATACATTTAATAGACTATTAATGTCTGGAGAGGCTCTTGTCAAATGCACTTGTATTGCAAGTGACTGAGCTCAAATATCTTATTTGGATACCAGTCACATTTCAGTTTGATCATCACTGATTAATTCTGACACCTGCGAAACCTAAATCTGAGATTCTCTGAGCATCTGATTGGTTATTAAAAAAATTGGATCTTGTAATACTTATGGAGCCGAGTATTTCATTGCTTAATTAAGTTTCTAGAATTTTTGCTTTCTGAAACTTTGCCTCAAATGCCTTTCAATGACTGTTTATTGTGGTTTGAAAAAAAGGTCATAGATTTAATCTACACACTTGAGAGAGGCAACAATTTTGTCTGGTGATACAAAAGCTATGAAAATAATCTATGTGCGTCCATTGATCAAGAATACGTTGTTTTCATTATAATTGAATGATTGTTCTTGAATAATATATTGAAATGGTTTTAACATAATTACATAATAAAAAAACAACAAACCTAAAATCAAAAACAGAAAATACTAAAAATATGCAGCAAATCTGTCAGCACCTGCAGAGAGAATAGAGATTAACCTTTTTGGAAAAAATAATTTTACAGAATTGAGGTACTACTGTAAGCAGGTGAACAGATTAATATATCCATTAAAAACTGCAATGTGGAAGTGTGCAGTGTACAGAGACAGTGTAAAGGAATCAAGAATGGAACAATAACAGTTCATCATGGTCGAGTAACGACAAATCAATAAGAAATTAAAGAAACTGATCATTTCAAACAGAGAAGTAGATGTTATCGGAAAAACCAAGGGCAGGGATAGATATCCTCTGTGCACAAATTATTTGGAGCTTAAGAACAACGGAAAAGCCAAAAATTTGACAGATACCATCCAAAAAAAAATTCTACAGTGTCATTGGTATGATGAACAAGGCCAGTAATAAGCCAGAATAAGAATGGGGAGAAGTAGAGGGAGCAAGAGATAGATTTTCATTCACAGACAAATTAAGTTATTGTGGAAAATTATCATTTAATCTGCATGTGTACATTAAGAAAGCTGCAATCTTTCCCCCCCCACCGCCTCATCAGTTAAAAGATGAGTGAGCAGCACTTGATTAAATAATGTCTAATAACTTGTGCTCGCTCACAGATTGGAAATTACCTCACTCTTGCATATATTTTGACTACAATTTTCTGACTAACTAAAACCTTCTGAAATTGGATTTATAATTACAGCATTTCAGAACAATTGTTAATGTACTGAAAAGATAGACCTGCATGGAGTCTTTGAATTCTATAGTTAGATCACAACTTCTTGAATTTGTAGAATTAACTAATCACAAGGACAAGCAACCCCACCCCAATGTGGAATTAAATGAATAAAGCTCCAGTGCACTTGTCGCAGACAGCAGACTTTAACATGGATTTTATCTGAAGCCTGCCCCTGGTAGTTAGAGTCAGGTGACTCAGGCAGTTAATGTTGAAAAGCTCAGATCAGCAGGAAGCTTCACTTCAACTAGGCAGTCTAGGGGGATGGTACTATTGATTGGAGTTCCACACAGTACATGCAGGAGTGAGTAGGAAATTTACAACTAATTAGTTTTTTTTTTCCACACACTTATTTGATAGAAGGTTACTAAAAATAGCATGAATCCGCTTATTTAACATTGACATGACATGGTTTTTAAATGATGCAAATGTTTGTTCAGATCTCTTTAAAGTAGTATTTGTGTAAACTTTAAATATAAACAAATTGATTCCTTTGTTGTTAAAATATATTACAAAGAATGCAAATTTTGCATGTTAGACCACGGTCCTAAATAAAAATTGGCTACATATGTTCCTTGCTTTTTAGAAGTGAAATTTAGAAGAGCTTTAATAACATTGATATGTGCAATTATTGTGAAAGATGTATTCTTATTTATGGTGGAAGCTGTTCTCAACAATAATCTGTAAAATTATATTAATTTTATTTTATAATCACTAAAATTTATCCATAGTACATACATATTTTGCTTCTTTTGCATGTATGACCACTATGGGATATGTATTAACTGCAGGATTACCATTGGGACAGTGTGTAAGCTTAATTAACCCAATAGTGTTCAATGTATGGCAAGTATATTAAAAAAAATACAAAAACTTATACTCTCTTTTAAATATTTAATTATTTCAATGTTCATAAGTGATGGATAATAATTGCAGTTATTGAATTAGGTTTGGGCTTAATTTCTTTAAAGCAGTGTAAGATTTGTTTCAAAGCATAGCTTTCTTAGTTGTACGCTGTAGCTGCATTTTGTAAAACTATTGTATCACTCAAAATAAATGGAAAATGTATTTATTTACAGTTTGCATATGGCCTTGAAGTATACTTGAGAGCCATGCAATTGCAAGTCACTATATTTAAAAATTTGAAATGCTCTTTCTCCCTCAGCATTAACATTAAATGCTTTATTTATTTACATCAGTTTTAAAGTAATAACCTGGCACTTTTTCTTTTCTCAATGAGCAGGATCTGGGACACCCAAGCCATCTACCCCTACACCAACCAACACCCCTTCATCAACTCCACACCCTTCTGATGTTCAAACCCCAACATCTGCAGCCACTCCCACAGCTACCCCTTCTATACAAGAAGCAGGCCTCAACCCACAGACCCTTTTAACCCCTTTTGCCCAACAGCAGTTGGCTCTCAGTCAAGCTTTGCCAGTAATGTCCATTCCTCTTTCTACTATGGTAACTTCCATTACAACAGGGAGTCCATCCACTCAAGTGATGACAAACCCAGCAGGTCTCAACTTCATCAATGTAGTGGGCTCTGTTTGGTAAGGAAATTTATAAATCTTTCAAAACATTTTGATTGAATGCATTAGAGATGGTATTAAAGTGTTTTTTTTTTAAATTTGTATTCAATTTTGATTTTTATTGCCGCACATTCTGACAATGGATAGTTATCCACTGTAAATTTAAATTTGTGTACTACAGGAACACATCCAGAAATAAATAGACTGTGGATGTCTTTAAAGATTTTTCTTATTGCTTTAATAATACATAACTGTCATATCACTCCATTCCAATGCTATTTTGCCTTATCTTTATAGCATTTAGTTGCTTAAAGTAAGTTCGGTAATTTTCCTCAAGTTTATCTTGCTTTGTTTATTTTGGTAATTTCAAAATGATAATGAAATTTAATTTTCCATTCACTTTAAGGGACCTAGGGAGCCAAAAAATGCAAGTTTCTTTAAGAATCTATCAATATCTTCAGACCTGAAAGAGCATAATGCGACTTAATTTTATCCACAAGATATTTTCTTGGCTCAACTCAATGGGCTAAATACTAAAAGTGCAGTACTGGCCTAATCCCAGAACTGAGTTAGTTAACTATCTCCGGTCACATTTGCTTTTCAGGCATCTTCACTGCTGTCACGTTTTATTGGACCATTTTTATCAGAAATTATACCTTTTGATTTTCCGCCACTTACTGATCAACACTGACTCTTTGAACGAGTAATGTGTGGATTTGGTGAGAAAAATAGAGAGTGTGACTATTTCCTTTCATTACCCCTGTCACCTGATTGTTTCAAACTATTCCCACCTATCTACCTAACATCACATTTAAACAGACTGCCTAATTTCCAACCATAATTATCAACCTTAACCCCATCACTTTTGTAATCTAGCTCAAAACTACCAACTCAGTTTTTGACTCTGGCCATTTTTTAACCTTTCATGACATATACTGTACTCCAGACTGAGTCCATGAGTAGACCTTTACAGTACAAACTAGCTGGTGGTTGGGTATAAAACCAGTTCCAGAAAACTAGGACACGGAGTCCAAAGGGATAATGCTCAACAATAAAATCTCAAATGTCTTGTCTCAGCACTTTGATCCCCAAAAACAACTTTTGATTAGTCGTTTGCTCCATTTTCACCAACTGCCTTTTTCCATTTTGGCATACTATCTTGTAGTTCTATCTCTAAAAACACAGAAATGTTAGAGGAACTCAGCAGGTCTCCCAGCGTCCATAGGAGGTAAGGATGTATAACTGATGTTTTGGGCCTGAGCCCTATTTCAAGATATGAGTTAAAAGCAGGCAGGTTCTTGAATTAAAAGACTGTAGTGAAGGAAAAAAAAAAGCAGAAGAAGAACACAGACAAAGTTCAAATTTTGTCAGAGTACATACATGACATCACATACAACCTTGAGATTCTTTTTCCTGCGGGTCAGGCTGAATTTCTACTTATCGGTAACAGTAAAGTGCACTCAAGAAAAAAGATACATATTCAGAAGAATGACATTTAAACAAAGAAATGTAAACCAACTGTGCAATACAGAAAAAAATAAATATTCAGTAATAAATAATGTGCAAAGAGTCCTTAAATGAATCTCTGAGTTTGATCTTTAGGAGTCTAATGGGGGAGGGGTAGCAACTGTACCTGAGCCTGGTGGTACGTTCTTGTGGCATCGATACCTCTTTCCCGATGGCAGAAGTGAGAACTGAGCATGTCCTGGGTGGTGTGATTGCTGCTGCTCTCTGATGGCAGCTTTCCATGTACATTTTCTTGACAGTGGAGAGAATTTTGCCTGATGTACTGAGCTGTGTCCACTATTCTTTTGTAGGGCTTTCTGCTCAGAGATAGTGGTGGCCCCATGCCAAGCTGTGATGCAGCTGGTCGGCACTTTTAAGCCACACATCTCGAACTTTGCCAATGTTTACGACGTCATACCAAACCTCTGCAAACCCCTGAGGTAGTAGAGGTGCTGACATTTATGTGTTGGACAGGGAAGGTCCTCCAAGATAGTATCTCAGAGGAATTTAAATTTGCTCACCCTCTCCACCTCTGATTTTCCCCCAATGATCACTAGATCATACCGCCCAACATCAGTGAGAAAAGCCTACTTGCATTTACCAAATTTACACCCTTCATAATTTTGTATACCTTTATCAATCTCCCCTCATTCTCTGTTCAAATGAAGTCCCAACCCTCTCAAACTCTGCCTACAAACCCAGCCCTTCAAGTCTAGGATCAGAATTTTAGATACTGCCTAATCTGAATTTTTTTTTCAGAATTTTGTTTTGTTTTGTTTCATATTTCCTGGATGTGCAGACCTTTCCTTTGTTTTGGTGTTCAATTTGTCGTGTTTCAGACCACACCTTCCTTATACTGCTATATCTTAGTTATTTTCTCCAGCTTTTACATCCTTTCAACACAGCATTTATCATACCCTCAGGTATTGATCAACCCTTAGGCTTTTGACCTTTTTGACTTACCCTAAAGTCGATGATTATTTCTTGGCTATGTTCAACAAAGTTGCCTTGGGAAATCTTTTATTGAGTTGCAACCTGGTACATTACAACATCTTTGCATTTAGCTTTGCTGTTCAGCCATTTTGCAGGCATGTAATGTAACCCAAGAAAAATATAGTTTTCCCCCTAAGTATCATGATTAATGCATTTTGCTTGAAAATGACTAAGTAGTTCCTGTTAAGCATTTGTAACAAAAATGTTTCTTTTTAAAAAGGCCATTTCTATTCAAGTTTATAGGAAAGTCATGTTTGACGAACCTTGTTGAGTTTTTTGAGGAGGTGACAAAAAAGGTGGATGAAGGTAGAGCGGTGGATGTGATCTATTTGGATTTTAGTAAGGCTTTTGATAAGGTTCCGTGTGGAAGGCTAATAAGGAAGGTTCAGTCACTAGGAATTAGTAGAGAGATTGTGACATGGGTTCAGAGGTGGCTGGAAGAAAGACAGCAGAGAGTCATGGTGGATGACTGTCTGTCAGGTTGAAAGCCTGTGACAAGTGGGATGCCTCAGGGATCGGTGCTGGGTCCCTTGTTTATCATTTATATTAATGATTTAGAGGAGGGTGTGGTTAACTGGGTAAGCAAATATGCGGATGATAATAAAATAGAGTGAGTGGTGGATAGTGAGGTAGATTTCCTTGATTACAGAAGGATCTGGTTTGTTTGGAAGAGTGGGCTGAAAGATGGCAAATGGAATTCAATGTAGACAAGTGTGAGGTGCTGCATTTTGGTAAAAATAACCAGAATAGGACATATGCAGTTAAGGGGAGGGCATTGAGGCACACAGAGGAGCAGAGGGACCTGGGGATTATGGTACAGATTTCAAATGAAAGTGGATTCCCATGTAGACAGGGTGGTTAAGAAGGCATATATGCTGGCCTTCATAAATCATAGTATAAGAGTATAGGAGCTGAGAGGTGATGCTGCGGCTGTTTAAGGCATGGGTGAGGCCTGGTTTGGAGTACTGTGCTCAGTTCTGGTCTCCAAATTATAGAAAGGATATAGATAGGTGGAAAGGGTGCAGAGAAGGTTTACAAGGATGTTGCCTGGCTTACAGCATCTGGATTACAGGGAGAGATTAAGGAGACTGGGACTTTATTCATTGGAATGTAGACGAATGAGAGGGGACTTGATAGAGGTATTTAAAATTATGAAAGGAATTTATAGATAAACAGACTCTTTCCCCTGAGGGCAGGGGAGGTTGGAACAAGAGGGTATGAGTTAAGGTTAAGGGAGAAAAACTTTAGGAGAAATACTTTCACTCGGCGAGTGGTGGCAGAATGGAATGATCTAGCAAAAGATATAATTGCGGCAGGGTCCCTTCTGTCATTTAAGTGAAGGTTGGATGAGTACATGGAGGTGAGGGGGTTGGAGAGTTATGGTCGGAGAGCAGCAGGGTTGAGCTAGTGGAGTTGTTCTAATGAACCGGTGTGGACTCGAAGGGCCAACATGGCCTGTTTCCGTGCCGTAAATGGTTATATAGTCTATTTTTTTTAAATCAAATGATCTTCTATATTGTATTAGACACCTGCAATGCAAAATGGATGATGATTGAGGAAGATTAGATTACTTGTACATTTAAAGATGTTCCATGTAGGAAAATCTCAAGCTTTCTCTCAGAAGTGATTTTTGGAGTCAATGAACTTAGAGCATAAAGATCCTCAGAGCTTAAGAGAGTGAAAGCATGTTTGTATTTGTGCAGTTAGAGAATTTGCAGTTGATTTGTTAATAAATTATCAATGCACACTATCATATTGTGTGAAATCTTCAGAGACTTGCGCATACATTGTGAACTCAAATCTGGAAACTGCTGTCATTGACACTTTGCCTCTCACAGGTTGAGCTAATGCAGTCTTCATAGATGTCATCAGTGCAGAATCCCTGATTTAATGTGAACTTCAGCTCCCTGCAGTATCATATCCTTGCTATTAAAACCACTAAAAATAGGATTGTAATGGCACACCAAATTAAGATTTTAATCACTGTTGACTAGCTTTGACATTACAAGCCTGTGTGATGAATATTAAACATATAATTATCTTTGTTATTTAAAAAGAATGGTATATATTGATACGACTATTCCTTCTTTGGAAATAATGATGAGTGTCGTACAATCACCATATATTCGTCATTTTATAATGTCTTTTTAAAAATGTATAAATCAGAAGAAGTTCGATCATTGTTCTGCCAATTCTGAGAATAGTTATAATCATCATGTAATAATACAGAAAATGTAATTTTACACAAAATTTCCTTTTGGCTGCCATAGGTATTGCCCGGTTCACCTTGTAGAAAGATAGTAAAAGTTGCAACAGACAGTCCCTTCAGAGGCCCTGAGTGTTCATGGATTTGCCTCCAGTGCTCCTGGAGCTTTTGCAGCCACCCAGATCCCTGTTTGATCCATTGGCAACCTGAGCTCCAGACCCAAACCTGTGACACAATCAGGAAACCTTCAGAGCCCAAGGCCTTTTGGGAGCCCTTCTTGCCATCAACACCCTCCCATGAGCCAGTCTCCAGCAGCCCACAGAAAATTTTCTTAAGTAGATAATTGCATTTACTACCATAAATGGTCTTCATCAAATTGTGTTGAATAATATTCTTCCTCAAAAGGCATTCCTAGATTCTAATGACGCTCTCAGCACTCTTTCTGATGTCGATGACCCTACATAAAGATGACACCACTACTGGTCAGTTTTCACTTAATGTCAACACCAAGTGGGATTCATTTTCTGTAACTACATTAGGTTTGAACTTTTCTGATTCTTCATCTTTACTGTACATAGCGTGCTTTCTGTAAAATGAATGCAGAAAAAGTGGTTGAATAGCTGAAAAAAAGAGACATTTGGACAAGGTTTTTGTTTTTTTTTCCTTCCAGTGGAGCACAAACATTAATGAGTGTTTCAAATCCCATGCTGGGGAGCAATTCTGGTGCCATAACCCCTACTGGTATAAATCTGAGCAGCATTATACCACCAGCAGGACTGGTGCCAAGCTCTCTCCCAGCTGCCATGCAATCTGCAGCTCATGCAGGTTAGTACTAAATGAGATTAAACTGTTAATAAAGTATTTTGAACGATTAACATCCTGCTCTGGTTATCTTTGTGTTCAATATATTTCAGGAGTGGTTTGTCCAAGTCTGGTCTTCTTACTTGAGAAAGGATATACAGGCTTTGGAGGCTGTAAAGATGAGCTTCACTAGGTTGTTTCCAGAAATGAAGGATTGTCTTATGTGGAGAGATTGAGTAGCCTGACTATATTCATTGGTATTTACAAGGATGCAGGATTATCTTAAAAAGACATATATATGAAAGGATTAGATAGATAGAAGCAGGGGTGTTTCTCCCATGGAGACTAGAACTAGGGGACATAGCCTTAAGATTCAGAGGAGTAGATTTACAATAGGAAGTTGTGCATTTGTGAAATGCTCTACCCAAGGAAACAGGAGAGGCTGCCTCATTGAATATACTTAAGACAGATAGATATTTGAAAAATAGGAATGTAAGGTTTTGGTGCTAGCAGGTAATGGAGCTGAGTCTACGGCCATATCAGCCAGGATCTTGTCGAATAGCAGAGCAGGGTCAATGGGTCAGACTGCAGCATTCTCAGCATTGTGTAGGATCCACTTTAATAATAGTATTACAGAAAATTATGCTTCTGAGGCAGCCCTATATGAAGTAAATAAAGCAAGAAAAAAAATCTTTGAATTTGTTCAGTTAATTTTAAAGCTGGTTTTCTCACCTAATGCAGACACTGTTCATGAAAAGCCACAAAAAAAATTGGCAGATCTGGAAAACTGTAATAAAAGCAGAGAATGCCAAAATACTCAATAGGTCAGACAGCATCTGATGAATGTTGCGAGACCTTCTGAATATGTCCAACATTCTGTTTTAATGTCAGATTGCTTTTTCTCGATAGGTATTCTGAGACACGTGTTATAACTCCTCTCATACAGTACCTTAGAAAATCTCAACAGCCATTTGTTTCATATATTGCAAACATTCAAGTCAAGCTGCCTTCAAAGCAGCTGATGGACACCTCATGAATAGGTAAATCCTCTGTTACTGTCAAGTCGCAGGGAAGAAGCCCTACTGGGTGGTTAAACAGAATTCCATAATGTCCATATTGGCTGGCCGGACACCTCAGTTTTTAATTGATATTTAAGACAGATATTGGCAAGGCAGCACTGTCAATACGAAACAATCTTCGCAACTTTGCTGAGGATTACAGTTGAGATTTAGCTTCAATATGATATGACTGCACATAAGATATGGGTATGATAAAGATCTTCCAATAAATGTATAATGCTCTATGAGATAGTAAAGAGAGAGGTCAGTTTTGACTGGTTAGTTTTAGTTGTTCAGATCACAAAGCTTGGCTTGATCAGATAGGTCTTGGAGCTTTATAATAAATCTGGTATGAAACCAAAGGAGTTCTCTACATTACTTCATAATGATGTCTCTATGTACTTTTAATTGAATTTATTCTAGATTGTATTTGATTCAAAAAAGACCTTATCACTTTTGTAATCAGAGTTCTGTTACAGGGTTTCTTGGAGGATTGAGCATAAATAAGTAGCCTGAGAAAACAGACCAGAATGTTAATTGGAACTGAAAGGGTTAAAAGATTACCACAGAGATCATTGGGCTGGGTTGGTATTCCCTTAAATCAGTGGTTCTCAACCTTTTCTTCCACTCACATACCATATGAAGTAATCCCTTACAAACACAGAGCACCTATGGCATTGCATGGGATGTGAAGTGGAAAGAAAAAATTGAGAATCTCTGCCTGAAGTAAAGAAGATTAGGAGATTTAGGGATTTGATGAGGTAGATGTTGATGAGCTTCATTCTTGAGTGAAATAAACCAAAAGAAAGGAGCAAAACATTAAAATCAGAGTTACCAAATTAGGCAAGAAATTACAATGCACTTTCAACAAAGGGTGGTGGAAACATCGGCCTTCAAGGGGCTGGCTAAATTTAATTGACTAAGGTCAGTACATTTTTCTTAGCTAAGGACATTAAGGGATATTGAACAAAGGGGGGTAAATGAAGTTGAGGCAAGGATCAACATGAACTAAATGAACAGAGCAAAATGGTTGACTCTTATAGTATTCCAGTTAATTCAGTCCTGACTTCCTCCAACTGGGTGACAAAGAACATAGAGTTGCTGAAATTTAGGACAGCTTTTAGTTTGTTTTTGTGAGAGTTGTTCAGTGAGGTTAGCTGAGTATCTGGATAATTGACTGCAGAATTTTGGACATAAATATTAAACTGTCTCTAATAAGTGTCTAGATTTAGATTATAGTTTTCTATTTTTGTTAAAGTTCAAATTAAATTGTACTGATTTTCAAAATCACTATGTACAATTTTTAAATAAAGTAATTCAAGATATGTTTGAAGTCTCTTCAAATTTCTGATTCTTGATTGCTTATGTAGTGCCCCTAATCTGAAAACACAAAGTGTAATGTTTATTCTGCCCAATGGCATCAGCTGAAAGGTCTGTGAAGTCGATGACTGAATTAGTGCAATCATTGCTCTGATCCCCTGCAGTCAGAACTTCTTTAGGTCCAAATTGAAATGCAGAAGTCATTAAAAAGTGAATTGTTAATTTCAACAATATAAGACACATGAAAGGTTAGTTTAAAAAAAGAACTGGGAGCTTTTAATTTCCTGGTTTACCATGTGAGATTTATTCATTGGGATCGGGTGCTGAACCTACTTGATTTCATCATTGCTGCTAAATGGCAAAAGTCTCCAGTGCTTGATGGCGGAATAAAATTACCATTAATAAGTATGAATCCACATCTATGAGATCACAATGTTCACGGTCACTTCACTCCATAAATGTTTAATATAACCTTCTGATTATAAATTTGAATCCACAGTAAATTACTCTTAACTTTTGGATACAATTATATTTTATTTCAAAGTAGCGAAAATGATCATTTTGTAATTAGATGTGTATAAGTCTCATCGTAAATTTTATGATCTGATAAGAGTTCAAGTAAAAAAGCAGAACTCCTGTCTCAGCTTTAACAAAGATGTTGCACATTTTTGCTTAGATCAGAACAATCCTATAAACCTTAGCTACTTTTCCTAATGCTAAAACCTTTACAGCATTTATTTACTCATGTTGATCACAAGATATACGGCAACTTTCTTAATAAATCCAAGTAATTTGATTTAGCTACAGAGAGAGATGAACTGGCCTAGAATACCTTTAACTTGTAGGTTTTTTGGCTCCAGATGAATAGTACATGTATCTGCAAAAAGAAAAAGGCCTTGCATCTAAACATCAAGTCACTTAATTCCTCAAAGCTAATATTTTACTGTTTTCTCTGCAGGTGGTTCATTTGTTGGTTTAAAAAATGCTCCTGGTTTCAGACCTCTGAATTTGCTTCAGGTAGGGTTACTTTATTATAGCGTATTCCAATATTGTCATTCATCAACCTGAACATACTCACTCTTTTGGTTATGCATTATATTTATCTACAGCAGTTCATGTTTCAAACTTGTATTTTCAGTAGCAGAATATGGCATATTTATAATGGCAAATAAAATATCATTTTTGGTCTAAAATTAATCTTTCACTTGAAATTCAGATTTCTTAATAGCACCACCATGTTCTTGATAATTTTGTATATTTTATCAGCACAAAATGAGAATAAAATGCAGTTCAAATAAATCCCCTCCTATTTTTCCAATTCCATGAGTACACTATTTTAAGTGTGGCACACACTTGTGATTGTTTTGTTAATAAGACCATCTTTTCTTGACCAACATTTGTTCTGTGTAAATTTGATACTCCTATATTCAGCTCACTGACTTGCCAACATTCCTTATTCTAATGCCTTAAAATCCAAACCAGATGTAAATAGTAACCTGTATTTACCAGAGGTAGATAACTTTATTCATCAAAATAATTTCAAATTTAGAAAATCCTACAGACAACATTCCTGTGATTTCTGAAATCGGATAGTAAGGTTATGACCAGATCATTGGATTTATCATTTGTGTTTAGGTCTGGATCCATTGTGGGCATGTACTTTGTGGCTAATCCATGGACAAATCATCTTGGATGTGATTCTCAGTTATTCTCATGTAATTCATTCTTTACGTTCAATATGACTCCATATATTTTATCCATGTGTGAACTGTTCTGATAAATTTTATTTAAACGTGTCCTCAGATCTTTCTTACTTTTACTTGGATCATCCCTACCACATCTGACAAGGTACAGGTAATTTGGACCATGTGAAGCAAGTCACCTGCTGAAAGTAGCACACACGATTTCCCAACCAAGTGTCACACTGTGTTCCAATCTAATGTCATATGTGAGGTTGAATGAACCCAACTTCAACAGTACATAATCTAACATTGTAATTTCAATGAAAGTAAGTCCATCTCAGAGCTTATTCCAGAATCTTCAGTGTTACTTATAACAACAGGATGGCATATATGTAGATTTTCCTCTCTCAGGATGACATATATGTAGATTTTCCTCTCTCAGGATGACATATATGTAGATTTTCCTCTCTCAGGATGGCATATATGTAGATTTTCCTCTCTCAGGATGGCATATATGTAGATTTTCCTCTCTCAGGATGGCATATATGTAGATTTTCCTCTCTCAGGATGGCATAAATGTAGATTTTCCTCTCTCAGGATGGCATATATGTAGATTTTCCTCTCTCAGGATGGCATATATGTAGATTTTCCTCTCTCAGGATGGCATATATGTAGATATTCCTCTCTCAGGATGGCATATATGTAGCTTTTCCTCTCTCAGGATGGCATATATGTAGCTTTTCCTCTCTCAGGATGGCATATATGTAGATTTTCCTCTCTCAGGATGGCATATATGATGTAGATTTTCCTCTCTCAGGATGGCATATATGATGTAGATTTTCCTCTCTGAGGATGGTATATATGATGTAGATTTTCCTCTCTGAGGATGGCATATATGATGTAAATTTTCCTCTCTCAGGATGGCATATATAATGTAGATTTTCCTCTCTCAGGATGGCACATATGTAGATTTTCCTCTCTCAGGATGGCATATATGATGTAGATTTTCCTCTCTCAGGATGGCATATATGATGTAGATTTTCCTCTCTCAGGATGGCTTATATGATGTAGATTTTCCTCTCTCAGGATGGCATATATGATGTAGATTTTCCTCTCTCAGGATGGCATATATGATGTAGATTTTCCTCTCCCAGGATGGCACATATGTAGATTTTCCTCTCTCAGGATGGCATATATGATGTAGATTTTCCTCTCTCAGGATGGCATATATGATGTAGATTTTCCTCTCCCAGGATGGCACATATGTAGATTTTCCTCTCAGGATGGCATATATGTAGACTTTCCTCTCTCAGGATGGCATATATGTAGATTTTCCTCTCAGGGTGGCATATATGTAGATTTTCCTCTCTCAGGGTGGCATATATGTAGATTTTCCTCTCAGGATGGCATATATGTAGATTTTCCTCTCTCAAGAGGCATTCTTGAGTATTTCCTGATTTGGCACCAATTCTGCCTTTTTTTGCCTTCTATGTGTACAGACATACTTTGCTTTTCATCATAATGCTTAACTTTTTATTTAAATAAAGATTCTAGTTTATTGATCTTTACGATTTTATGCATAACCTGAAAAAATGTATGCATGCATAGAATAAATCAGTTGATTGTTTTTGATGCATGTTGCCATTCTTGCAATTAAATTGGTTGGCCTCTTTCACCAATTTTTCTACCCGTGACCACTTGCTACTCCTGCATGCAACTCCTCCCTCACTACTATTCAGGGTCACAAACAGTCCTTCCACATGAAGCAACACTTCACTTGTGAATCTGTGGGTGTCATTCACCGCATCAGCAGCCTCCTCTACATCAGGGAGACTAGCAAGGACGTCCCACAGACCAACTCTTAATTCTGCACACCGTTGCCACATTGACGTGTCTGTCACTAGGCTCACATACTGCCAAATCGAGGCCACTTTCAAAATGGAGAAACAATGCCTCATATTCAGTCTTGGCAGCCTCCAAGCAACACCTGTTTTTCAACATTCCCGATGAAAGGCTGAAGCCTGAAATGTTGGTTACCTTTTACATCCTCTGCATTTTTGTGTATTGCTCTAGACGCTAACATTGTACAGACTTCCTTGATAACATAAAATGAACTTTAAAAAAAGAGGAAGTAACATTAATCTATTTCCAGATAAATTTGCATGCGAGTGATATGTTTTGAAAGCTGTTATACAAAAGATTGCTCAATTAGAACAGTGGCAGCTGATCACACGGTGAATGATTGATCTCTCAACGAGGACGTATGTAAATACAATTCTAGATGGCACTGGAGGCAACTTTGCTACAAGTATCCAGATAGCAATAAAGCCTGAGTGTATTTCAAAATTTATTGAATTGGTTTTTTAAATATAATGTTTACATTCCTTGTACTCTTCCAAAAATTGCATTATTTCAAAATAAATTCTATCCACAAATCCAAAATTCTATTAAATACAATGTTTTAGGTTCAGTTAGCTGCAAATGTGTCCATCAGTTTTGAATACTACAAAGATAAAATTTTGGAAAATGATTTATTATTGCAGTCATAAACACTCTTTGCACTGAATGATCAGGAACTTTAGCATAACAATTTTTCACAAGAGAACCCCACCAACTCCCCAAAAATCTGTTCCTGTACCCATTAAATCTTCAGAATGTATCGAGACATGCTATGTGTAGACACACCAACAACTTTCTGTTGCCCACTAAGTTTTGAGAAACTGATGCACCATATGAATCTACCATAAAATAGCACCACACAAATGTACACATTGAATGGTTCAAAGAGCATTATACACTGCTCCCTTTTTAAAGCAACAGTGGGGAGATACTTCAGGAATAACAATAATACATTGAGTTTAGAATTTCCTGACAGGCTTTGATGTTGAGTATATTTTTAGACAGTTTGATTCTGGAACTAAACTGAAAAATTCTGTTTGTCAGCGTGGTTGGATTTGATCATGTCATTAATTTATACTGGATCTAACTGAGACACAACTTCATGTTCAAGATCACAACTTGGTTCAACTCCAATAGAGATCATTTATTTAAACAACATGAGGCCTTTGGATTTGGTGACCAATTTCATCCAAACAGCTCTTGGATTCACAATCTTGTACTATCATTCCTACCTCTTATCGGTGTGAGCTCAGAATGCTAGATGGTCTAAGGACATAGACATGCTTATTTTGTTTAGAACTGCTTTATTGGTGACAAGAGCCATTTTTAACTCCACAACTTCTGCCTCAGATGGCAAATTTGTTTGAATAAACCCTAAGTATGCTTAGAAATTCCTTTTCATCAAGAGCTCCACAGTTTTATAGAGTTGATCAGAATCAGGTTTATTGTCATGAACATGTCTCGAAATTTGTTGTTTCACGGCAGCAGTACTGTGTATTACAGATGAAAAAATTGCTATAAATTACATTACTGTAAACACACTATTTAAAAATAAATAAGTGAGTGCAAAACTAAGAGGAAAAAAAAGTGAGGTGGTGCCTGTGGTTCATTGTCCATTTAAAAGTCTGATGGTGAAGAGGACGAAACTGTTTTTATATCGGGTGTTCATCTTCAGGCTCATACCTACTTCCTGATGGTAACAGTGAGAAGAGGACATGGCCTGGGTGGTGAGTGTCCTTGAGGATAGAGGCTGCTTTCTTGAGACATGATTATAGATGTCCTTAATGGAATAAAGACTAATGCCCATGATGGCACTGGCTGAGTTCACAACCCCTCTGTAGCCTTTTTTGGCACCTCCATACCAGACAGGTGATGCAGCCAGTCAAAATACTCTTCACAATACACCTGTAGAAATTTGCAAGACATTGTGCTTGGTGACATACCAAATCTCCTCATTCTCCTAACGAAATACCGCTTTCATGTTTGCCTTGATATGATGACCCCAGGATAGATCTTCAGAGATGTTAACACCCTGGAATATGAAGTTGTTTACCCTCTCCACTGCTGATCCCTTGATAAGGAGTGGTTTGTATTCTCGTGGTTTCCCCTTCCTGAAGTCCACAATCAGTTCCTTAATTTTGCTAATGTTAAGTGCAAGATTGTTGCGACACCACTCAACTAGCTGATGTCTCACTCCTGTTTGCTTCCTCATTGTCGTCTGTGATTTTATTTTGCCAACAACCTGGTGTTATCAGCAAATTTATAGATTGTGATTGTTAAGGTGCACCTGTGTTGATTGTCAGTGAGGAGGAGACGTTGTTATTGATCTGCACTGACTGTGGCCTTCCAGTTGCAGAGGGAGGATCAGAGACCCAGTTTTTGAAGCTTGCTGAACAGCACTGAGGGAATGAAGGTGTAATCTCTTTTCAAAAGGTTTGCTTTCTGAATAAAAATTGGGAATTTTTAAGACAACTTCAAGCTGAAAACAAAAATAATTTAATATTTGCTGTCTCAAGTAGGAAGTTAGAGAAACATTAAATTTACTTTTATTTAACTTATTAAATGATGCTGATACATTGTGTTAGTTTAACTGACCTAAAAATGTTTTGCCGTTGATTTTCATTTGTATTCCTAATCTGATGCCTCTCGTGTCAGTGTCCAATAATAGTCGGCCAGCATTGATGGATCCCAGTTGCCCTGATACCGCTTTTCCATGGTTGCAATGTCCTGGTGAAATCATGTTCATTACCGACTTGCACCAAGATCAGCAGGGAAGAGGTCCAAGTGCCAATTCTGAAATATGAATTTTAAATGACATGTTGCACTTCAGGGTTTTGGATGCTTGAAGCAGGTTGTCATTCAGCTGGATGTCGTTTGGTGCTCTGTAGTTGCCAAGAAACTTCTCAACAACATCTCTAAATGTCTTCCAAACATACCCAGGTCCAAGACAGCACCTGTACTGAGTACATGCCCAGGCATGCTTGGACTAACCAAAATGGCCTCCTTTGTGGGCAATATACTAGTAGACTTAAAATATGGCAGGAAATCACAAAAATAGGTTATATCTTTAAAAAAATGTGTGATAGGAACATTTTCACAGTGATCCATAAAATACACCCAGTAGTGTTCAGGAATCAAAATCTTCATTGTCCAATGTAATTGATGAAAAGCAGCCTGATGTACATGTTGCTGTTGTCCAAGTGATCGTTGGCTGATTGGAGAGCCAGTGAGATTGCATCTTCTGTGGAATGGTTGTCCAATGTAATTGATGAAAAGCAGCCTGATGTACATGTTGCTATTGTCCAAGTGATTGTTGGCTGAGTGGAGAGCCAGTCTTTAATTCTGGACATGATGTGAGTGCTACTGGTGACAGTGGTTGAGGCAGCTCCCTCTGCTCTTCTTGGGGCTCCTTCTCTACTTAACCAAGAAATCATTCAAACAGTGAGTATTGAAAATACATTCTTGAGAACTTTCTAAATTAGGCTGCTACATTTGAGGCCAAAAGGTGTGAAGGAACGAAAGTAAAGCTTGCAAAGTGATACATCAAAACAAAGCCATTGTCTGACACTTGTTTTTCTCGTGACGTACAAATTCATTTGCATGATTCTGAGTGAAGCGCATAGATTCGTGTAGACACGTGGTGTAGATGAATCCGTGTACTTCATTTCACTTTCCTTCACTATTAATTAGTCAGAAGAGAAGTTATTCCCTTTCTCAGAAATTTACATGTCATCTCTGAAAAGGTTGAGCAGTTTGGTGGGTTATTTATAGTTCACACGGCAATTATTTTGGGTCAGTAAATAAAGCTTTTTTTAATAACAGTATAAATGTTTCCTTCATGTCTGTTCCTATGGTCAGTATGAATTTTTTTGTTCAAAATAAGAAGTACAGGTGTAACCTTTCTGGCTATCCCAGCACCATGCCAGAGGTGCTTTGTGATTAGTAAGGGATTACTTAAAGTGGTATGTGATTGATGGGGGGAAAACCACTGCCATAGGGTATCCTTGTCTATTGGAAGAGGCCTTTCTATAAATTGTTGACTACATTACTGTTTACTATCTTTGTCAGCCTCAATTCTGCAAAAGCAGGGAATAGCCAGTTTTGTGAACACAATTGATCCTACTTACAGTGTGAATAATTCTTGTGATGTGGAGAGCAGATTCTGTTTGTCATCACTGGTTTGATTTATTGTGTCTCAGTAGTCACCTCAACCATATTTTCTTGTCTACCTGAGGCACAACCACAACTCAGTATTGCTAGCTTTTGCAGATATGCCATTTTGTTCTGCCTCTCCAGTACCTTCTCACCTTGACTCTAAAGCACACAAGATTGGTTTTGGCTTGTAATTAACATTTTGCATTTAAATCTGAAGAAAATAACCAAATTTACTCCAGTCAATAGAGTTCACTTTGAACATAATTGTCATACCTTTCCAACACTGTAACAAGATGATACTCCAAAGAACCAACAGTGAAAACATTCTTCCAATCGATCACAGGTTGTCCCAACCAGTTCTTTTTCATTCAATTTGACCATTTTCATTGTTTGCAGAGATGATTAGTGGTGTAGCAGTAGTTAATCTACCACTCAACACACAAAAACACTATAGCACCAAAGGTACAATCCAAAAAGTCACCAAATTTTTTTTTAAATCAAATCCTTTACTTCCCTCAGCTTTTTTTGAACAGCTTTGAATGAATTAATTTTCACAACATCTTGGAACAGACTTGTTTTGTCTTGTATAGTGCAGGAAGATATGCTACTCTACCAACTGTTTCTGGCCTACTCTCTGACATGAGCTTTCAATTTTATTCTGATCATGAGTGGAGAGTTTAATTTCAAATAATTATGATAAAAAAATAAACAGTACCTTTTGAAATATTCCAAAATAAGCTTCAAGAAGGACTCTTATTGTTGACTGATTATCCACATATATCTAAAATGTTGAATGCCATGTATTTAATAGTAATTATATTAAATAATAAAAGAGCAACACCCTTTAAACAAATTAACTTGGAATGAACAAAAGGAGTCTTTTTAAATTTCCAAAGCATTATTTTGGACTATGAAAATTTTCATGTTTTCTCCTTTAACAGTAAATCTAGTTTTTCATTAACCATTGAATCTTTCCTTTGACCCATGTTTTTGCTATCATTTCATTACCCTTGTGGAAACTGCTTTTTCTATATATCATGACAAGGTAGTTTAATAGCCCATCTCCAAATTCCTTTGGAAGATGATTATTTCCAATTGGTTATGTTAATTATTTTATTTTATCATTAAATTTTGAGACTGTAGATTAAACCCTGTTGTGGCCAAGACATTTTGTGAGTTTTCTTTACAAAATGGAATCTTAGACAGTTTAGACCAGTGTTCATTCAATTTAAGAAGCTCTCAGAAAATGTATTGTCCTTTCTGCATGTATTATTATACTGAGTTCATTGGGAGCAGTTTTAATACAGTACTTGGATCAAACAAATACTTATTTAATATATAAAATTTGTCAATGTGCAGGTGAATATATGACCAATAAGATAAACCATTGGGGTTAAGAATATGGTTCTAGGGCAGGAGGGCCATGTACAGGAGTGGAGCCAGTATTATTTTGTGAGGTAAATCACTTTTGGATAAAGGTTTCAAAATAATTTGGTAAAACAATTGAGATGAAGCACTGTATAGAAGTAATGTGGAGTGGAAAGCAGTAATAGAATAAAGACTATTTCAGAAATAAGTGAGTTCAGTTAGGAGGAATACAATGGAAACTGAAATGGGTTAGAACATGTGTGAACTTGTGAGCCGAGGTAGATTGTGAGGTTCTGGCAGAAGGTCACAACAGCTATTTAATAGTCAGTAACTGAAATCTGGTTCAACAGGATTGTGAAGAATGCCTGTGGTAATGGAGTATTCAGGGAAGATTGAAACAAAAACCAAAGGGTTGTGATAGAATTGATAAAGTATATTGGTCGATGTTGTTGAGGGTACCAGAGGTACTGGGGAGATATTAGACTAATGGATGTCAGCTATCATTTAATGGGAAATGGTGATCGTTAAATGAGATTTTCAATAGAATGTTTGGTACAAGTGCCTTCATTCACACAAGGGAGAAAGGAACTATATACTAAGCAAAAGTTCCCCAGTTCTTACTTTGTATGTACTTGTGCAATTATAGATGTAGAGATTTAAATTAAATAAAGTGAATTTCATAATTAGTGATGAATCAAGCTGAAAACATGAAGAACAGACACAAATTTAAGGAAATAAAGTGACTGCATTAAGATAGGTCATTGGTAACACAAAAGAAACTCAAATGTCTTCTATAAGCAAATAAATGGTTGAAAGGTAATGAGAGAAAAGCAAGGCTCATTTAGAGGTCAAAAACAATTTTGTAGCAGGAGTACATGAGATATGCATCAAATCCAGAATATTTCCAAATGATCCAGCAAAATAATGGATGATTTTTAAAAAAAACTTAAAAATGTTCAATGTAAAAATAATTGATTTTGTTCAATAAGGATACATCCTCTTTGCAGAGACTCTGGTACCATCTCCCATTTCTCCTAAGAGAAAGCTTTAGTGCTGATGGACTAGAGTTCACAAATGTTTCAATCAACCTAACCAATAAGATAGACAGTGCCTCAAAGGTTATGGGGAGAAGGCTAAATGGGAAAATGGATCAGCTCATGATTAAGCAGTGGCTCAGACTTGATGGGCTGAATTTCTGCTCTGGTCTTATGGTAATAAAGAACAAAATTAATTATTATCTCAATATATGGGTTAATAAGTAATTCATTTACCTCATCAATTTCTTTTCTCATCAGATTTCAGGAGATTCGTAGATTAAACAAATTTGATATCCATAACGTTGCTTTGTGGGGAAAAGAACATTTTAATGAGCCAAAGCAAACAAAAATAAAAAAAAGGGTCTGATTTAGTGTTGCAAACCCCAACTGAAAATGACTCAGCAATTAGGATTACATGAGGTTCATTGATTGATACATTTCACATCTGATTAAAGTGCAACCTGCTCAAAAACAAGACCCAGGATTTTCTTCGGGAGGTATTAGGATAAGCCTAAACTGAAAATCTAATGGGTGATTTGACTAGCAGACATTCAATCTTTCAACAAATTTATTGTAACTTAAATTTAGATGTGTGAAGGACTAATGGTAGCTCGATTATAATTGCTCAAATACAAAACTTCACATTCATAACAAAAGATCAAAGGAAGTCCACTCTGAAGAAATGCATCATTCTTTTTTAACTAGAACATAAGAAATAGTAGCAGCCCGCCATCTGGCTGTTGAATGTGCTCCACCATTCAATAAGATCATGACTGATCAGGCTATGGACTCAACTCCACCTACATGTCTTTTCTCCATATCTTTAATTCCCCAACAAAGCAAAAGTCTTACTGAATTGAAAATATATTTAATGAAGCAGACTACTTATTTCTTGGGCAGATAATTCCACAGATTAATTACTCTTGGAAAAGGAGTTCCTCCTCAACACTGTTCTATATCTTCTCCCCCATATTTTGAGGCAACGTGCTTAGTTCTAATTTCACCAACCATTGGAAACAACTTTCCTGCCTCTATCTTATCCCTTTCATAATTTAACATTTCTATAGGATCCCCTTTCATTCTTCGGAATTCAAGCAAGTAAAGCTCCAAGTGGCTCAGTCTCTCTTCATAGGTTAATCAACCTGGTGAACCTCCTCTGCACAACCTCCAAACCTAGTATACGTTTTCTCAAGTGAGGAGACCAAGATGACACATAAGAGTCCAGGTGTGGCCTCCCCAGTACCCTGTACAACCCAGCACAACCTCTATTCTGACATTCAACCTCCTGCCCCCCGCACCCCCCCCCCCAAAAGAAATGAAAGCCAATGTTTTATAGGCCTTCTTGATAACCTGTGGCCCAGCAAATCAACTTTCTGCAATTCATGCACCAGCACTCTCAAGTCCCTCTGTACAACAGCATGCTGCAATCTTTCACTATTTAAATAATCTGGTCTTCTATTTTTCCTTCAGACAACCTCAGATTTACTATCTTGTTCTCCATCTGCTAGACCCTTGCCTACTCACTTAACCAATCCATCTCTTTGAGGTCTTTCCACATCTTCTGCATAATTTGTCCTTGTGCAATTTGGATTCATCAACATACTTGGGTATGCTATACTTGGTCCCCTCTTTTAAATGGTTAATGTACATTGTGAACAGTTACGGTCCTAGCACTGACCCCTGTGGCACTCTGCTCACCACTGAATACCAGCCAGAGAAACACCCATTTTTCCCAACTCTCTGCTTTATATTGATAAACCAATCCTCTATGCATGCTAATACTTTATCCCCAACTCTGCATATCCTTGCCTTATGGCTAGGTCCTTTATGCAGCTCCTTGTTGAACACCTGGAAATTCAAGTATACAGCATCCACTTGTTCCCTTTAACCTACACTTCCTGAATCCATGCTGTTTGCCTGATGAACAATTTCTATCCAGATGTTTCTCCATTTTGTTTCTTAATGATATCTTCAAGCATTTCCCTGATTAGACATTAAGCTAACTGGCCTGTACAATGGTATGACATTCACTGTCTTCCAATTCACTAGGACCTGCCCAGAGTTCGGAGTACCTTGGTAAATTATCACAAATGACTTCACGTTATATAACTCCTGCCATTTTGTTCAGTACCAAGGGACTTAATCTATCTGTGGAACCACTAGTCTGCTCAGCATTACCACTTTAGTGATGGCGTTTGTAGTAAAATCACCACCTCTCACCACATCTATATCATCTCTCATTGGCATGTTAGATGTGTGCTCAACCTTGACATAAAATGAACGTTCAAAGCCTCAGCCATTTCTGCATTACCCAATATTAATTTCCCCTTCTCGTTTTGCAAAGGACGTGTGTTCACTTAAGTCATCCTTTCCAACTTTATATAATTATAAAAAAAATCTTTTTTATATTTGTCGCAAGTATATATTTGTAATCCATCTTCTTTTTCATTATTGCTTGAACAGTGAACCTTTGTCGTTTTTGAAGTTTTCTCATTCTTCTAGTTTCCCATTACTTCTGGTGACTTTGTATGCATAAGCTTTTAGTTTCACACCACCTTTTATTTCTTTGATTATCCAAGGATGGCTCTCCCCTTCCTTGCTTTTAACTGGAAGATACTTTTCATGAGCATATGAAAATACTCTGAAAGTCTTCCTCTCTTCAACTATCCATCCATATAGTCTGTGTTAATAGTCTACGCTACCCAACTCCTCCCTCAACCCATTGTAGTCTCCATTAGGTTTTATTGAACTATTGCACTGTCCACTTGCATGAGAAATTTAGTCATACTGTGATCACTTTTTCTGAGAGGATCGCTAACTACAAGATCATTAATTTCATCTGTCTCATTCCACAGGCTCATGACAGCATGTCCCCTTGTAGATTCAGTAACATGCTGTTCTTTGGTAACCACAGCTTAAGCATTCAAGAACATGCATCCCTTCTCTCAAAAGTGAACACACACACCCAAGAAATTGTATTTTGAAAAAATGCATACTTGTCTCCATAAACAAATTTGTATAACATCCAGTAGAGTGTTGAATAGCTTTAAATTTCTGTTTACTGATCTGATTCACTAACAGAAATGCAGGAAGAACTCAGCAATGGAAAGGGTTATCATTTAAGTTTGGGGCTCCATCTCAGAACTAAACCTGATTCTCTAATATCCTTCTAGTTGGACCCCCCCCCCCCCACCAAGTTAGACTGTCTCCTGCAGTTTATGTTCTAATCTGAAAAACCACAAACCACTCAATTTAGATCAAGTTTGGTTGAGAAGTAGATATCAGAGGTTCCTGTCACAAATCTTTTAAAAAAATATTTTGAGAAACTCAGTGCGAGTTGTCATTGGCTGGGCATTTTGAATAGTGGTAATTTGTTTTAACAGTGAGATCTTAATGAAGCACTTCTGTACCCAGAAGGGTGTAATTATAAAAATAATACCGTATAATCCAAATTTAGATAGTGGTTTTGTCTTTATTTTACATTTTTAATCCTATCCCAGCTGTCAAGTGGCCCACCAGTGATCTTCAATCCACTACAACAGCAACCGCTCCCTCAGTTCTCTCAGCTACAACCAACCCAGCAGTCTGCAACTTCCAGCCCTCAACAGCAGGGAGAACAGGTGCATTTTCTTTGTTATAAAACTGTAAATCAAGTCACTGATACTTAACAGACCACAGGGTACAGTTGAACAATGCAGCTAAATTAATTTTTAAAATTTGAGATAATAAATGGTGGACAAGTGAAAACTGAAATTATTGGGCTACCAGTATGCAATTTCCCCATAGTTTGTATAACAAACAATAATATTGAGTCCTGGCACATGCCCAGCCTAAAATGTAAAATTAGAAACAAGGATGTTTGATGCATAGGAATTTTTAATAATATCTCATGGTTTGATTTGCAACAATGGTAGTAAAAAAAAAATGCCATTTGGTAATTTCATTTTGCAATTCATCAGAAGCCTTAACTTTTTAAATATTTCTATGTCTAGAAAAAATAATTACAACTATATTTTTAACCAATTCTAAAATCTAAAAGCATTGGATTACATTTTAATCATTACTTCATTAATAATTGGTGGACTGCATTTTGATTATCAAGCAATATTAAATCATTATTAATTAATTAATATAATTTATAAATTTGTACATTGTGATTCCAATCAAAATTATTGATTAGATTAAATTGAAAACTATTTTATTTTCAATACATATTTTGCTGTTTAGTGAAGGTGGTGAACTATTGGTCAAAATTAACTAATTTGGTGTGATCTAGAATGAAATTTGGTGTGCAAACACATCCAAATAGTGAAACAATAGAGGCACAAAAATGTCTTAATTTACATAATTTATAAGGTAACAAAAGCATTATTAATTTTGAAGGCATCATATTAAATATTTTTAAAGTGCCACGCAACATTTTTAAGTAGGGCTGACATTTTTCATTACTATTGATGACCAAAGACCAACCTTTTACATATCCATTACAATTGTTTTGGTAATTAACACCATTGCAACATTTTAGTTTTAAAATGTGTTTATTTAATCCAGATCTTGTGCATAAACTATTGACCAATTAGTTTTGTTTATGAGCAAAGAATATGTTAGCCTTAATGGGACTATAAATTAGTTGGGTTGAGAGAAGCTGCAAACTGAGTATATTCATGGATCTTAATGCATGACTTTGAATGTATGAGCATTTATTATTATTTATGCAATTGCAATTTATTTCCAAAATATAGCTCTTTAAATGGCCAAAACCCCTTTTGTTTTTTGGCAAAATAAACCTAAGAACTAAATAAATATAGTAGTGGCATCCAATGATAGTATTTTGTGTTTTCTAAACGAGAGCAGCACTACTTGTGTGACGGATATTTATTCAGATATTGATTTGGCAGTTCACTCTTTAAACTGTGAATTTTATGAATTTTAAAATAAAATGATAAAAGGCAACTGAGATTTAAAAAAAACATTGGGGGGAAAAAATAATTGAAGCACCAAATGGTGTCATTGCAAAAGAAGATTGACTGTATAGTCCAGTAATTTCTCTGCCTCAAGCCTCTTGTGTTGTATCAGCTCTCTGCCTACTAAGAGATTAACTGAAAAATGAATTTCCAGACAAGTTTCAATTTCTATCACCCTCCCCCTAAACCTTCCAAGTTTTTGCTCAAGTAGGCTGCTCTAGTCAATAGCAATGATTTATTTAAATTAAGTCACCTTGATAGTTAGCTTGATGTAGGATACTCTTAGTTACAAGGACTTTACAGTATGTTATTAAATCCACAAAAAAAATGCAGCAGTACCAATGGCAGACATTCAAGGCAGATGGTTGAAGCTGCTTCATTTGTGTTCGCTTGGTTAAGATGGGTTACGGTATTGCTTCATAAAATGCATGATGCTTTTTTTTTTACCATCTTTGTTGCACATCTAGGATTGTCTTTCATGTTTCCTCCTAAATCTCTCAACCTTAAGAGCTTGGCAGTCCAGTTTATTCAAGATTGACAGCTCTCTGAATGTTAAAAACATTAAGGAATGTATGCATTGTGCAGGAAGGTTCAGGTAGAAGACCACATGATCATATTGAATGGTGGATCAAGCCAAATGGTTTTCTCTTCTCACATTCTTCATACATACCGATGAAATCCCACCTTTCAAATAGACTGTTGCTTGAGGTTTGTAGGTTGCTCATCACGCACCATCTCAGATAGGATTGCTAATTTCTAAGAATCCACTTCCCTCCCCCCCCCCCCCCAGTCATTTTTTTTTAAAAGGATTTGAACTACATTATAATGAAGATGCTTTTTTTTCTGAAGAACTACTACCTGAAAGACTTGCTTATTGCTGGGAGATCCAAATGTATTGGAGTTCAGAAATATCTTACTATTACAGTAGTTTGTAATCATGATTCATCAACCAAACCTGAATGGAATTACATATAGCTTTTGTAAGCTTGATTGGATTCATTTGTTTGGTAAAATATTGGAAAAGGGTGCATGTAATGTTGAGTTATTGTCAGGTTGTTCCAAATCCAAAGTCCAGAAAGTTTTACTATTGACAGTGTATTTAACAAAATAGCAATACTTTCAGGAAAATAATTTTTAGGTCTCCCATCAGTTGTTTAAATTTTCCCACTTTTATGGTGATCAGTGTTCGTTTGGTGCATTGAGGTTGAATTTCTTGAGAGATTTAATCTAGAATTTGTTGAAATATCAATTCCACAATACCTCACACTAATGCATAGAACTCAGATATAGGAACTCTGTTCTGTCCAGCAGAATTCTGACCAGGCTCCATCTAGCCAGGAACAGGCTCTGACAGCTCAGCAGACTGCAGTCATCAACCTGGCAGCAGGTTTTGTGCCTCCACAGGCTGCAGGTACATGCTATAAAACTTTCATCTTCAAGCTTAATTTCCTCACTACCTCACTTCTGTCTTGAAAAAAATTCTTCCAGAAATGTCACTGACTTTCGAACTGCCTTGTATTTTGCACTTTTGCTAAACTATTGCTTTTTCCTTATAGTCTTATAATGGCACTTCCAGTGAGATACAGATTGCTTGACAAAGTGCACTAAAGAAAAGGGACGGCACCAAGCTGAATGCATGGATTTAACCTTTTCTCCTTGGTCTTACCCACTCTTCACCATCCCATCAAAAATCAATTACCTGGTTTAACAATTCCTCAGCGAGTTTTAGGGAGTACACCACTCAACTGACATTTCTCTGTCATTTTCTAATATCGATAGTATGAAAATCTGACTAATCAGTTAGCAAGCATGCATTTTTCCTACAAATTGTAACCATTTAATCTTGTCTACCGATTGTGCTGAATTGGAATTAAAATGCACTTTAAAACTAGATTGAATGGAACCAAACAAATACGCCAAAATTAAAGTCGGCTCCAATAAATTGAGGCACGTGCTTTTCAATCAAATACAGTCATCACAACAGGGTGACTGGTCTGAATTTCCACAAGTGTTCATTCGGATACTTCCAACTGAGAAAATAGATAAATGAAAAACTTTGAATATTTAAAAAGTTACATACCTTTTCTCTTACTACATTCCATAGGTAACTGTCTCTGATACAAACTACGAGGTGAATTCTACTGATCCCCTTTGTTACAATCTTTTCCTATCCTGACTTCCTCCCTCATTTGATCCTCTTGTTGTCCCTCCCTTTTCTCCTACCTGTCTCCTCAGTAGTATTGTCTCGGCTTGGCTCTGCTGTGAACCGACCTGGGCAAAGCCTTCCTCAACAGAGACTCCACCAGCATCAACAAGCCCTCCAGCAGCAGCAACAGATACAAGTAATCCGCAACTTGGCTGGTCACACGAAATTTTTAAAAATTCTCAGCTCCAAAATAAAGAAAGGAGAAAAGTCAGAGGGGCTACCCAAAACACTAAAACAATTAAATGCTTGAATCTGAGAGGGTTGGAAGTTGGAAAACAAATTGGGTGATCACGTTGTAATATCTCATCTCTTTGGAGCATTGAATTTACATTGACATCTTCGCCATCCACCTCTTTCTCTTGTATTTACTCTCAAGAAGTGCTTGTGGCACGTTGAAATCTAAGAACTGCTGCAGGCAATGGTGCAAGAACACCTTTCTCACATCTTTTACCAAGAAGGATTTTGGCATGCTTGCAGCTGGAAAATTTTTCATCCTTTTATACATTAAGTGGACAAAATGAATTGTGAAATGGCCTTTCCAGAAAAAAAATCCTCATGCTCAATATTTTTATTGCACTTTGTGGTGGGTTATATTGGTGTACCGTTGTATAACTTGGGATAGACCACTCCAATAATACTGAGATGCCTCTTAGTTGCTGACTTGCCGCGGTTCTGTTAACAGCCACATTTGCATCTAACTAGAAGTACTAAAAGCGCCTTTAGATCAGACATTGACTAACAAGCATGCATTTAGCTCTGCTGGAACAAGGGTTTGTGTGTCAACTTGTCTTAGCTCTTCTGTGCCACGGGTGCTGCTTGACTGTAGTCATTATGTTTGTGGGTTTAATTTTCTTCTCCTGTTTCCATCCTAAAACATTTCCCAAATGTTTAATACTGAGTCATCTCTTTGACGTTGAGAGGTATCAGGTTGATTCATTTGAAACTTTTTCGAGCCTTACAGTTGTGGTCTTCTTCTCTTCCCCTTTCTTCTCTGACAGCAGTTGCGATATTTGCAGCATCAAATGGCTATAGCGGTTCAAGTTCTACAGCAGCAGCACCGTTCAAGCAACCAGTCAACAAATAAAAGGAAAAGAGGAACTCCAACTCCTCCAAAATCATGAACCATCTCACGGTTCTACTTTAAGGCTGCTTCTCCAACTTACTTTTTGTGGTGGTGAATGTTTTTTTTTTAAATATTTTTAAAACAAAACCCATCCATGGTGTATATAGTATAATCTTTTGTTTCAGTAAGAATCATTTTTCTGAACTTGAGTTTAAAAACATGTATATATTTATTGGAAAGAAAAAAAAGAATTGGTTTATTGTACAGCCAAACGTTCACTTGCAGGTTTAACTGTGCTCGCTCACACTGAGTATGGGTGTTACACTTTTTAACACTTCAGTGAGCAGCTGATGAACTTCTCTGTGTCTTGTCTGTGCACGAACAATGCAGTCCTGGAGCTTTTCACTGGAGAGAACACTTCCACCTCCATATGGAAAAAGAAAAGGATAATTTGCAAAAAACAAAAATCAGGTTCATGTTTTTGATGTAGAAAAAATCCAAAGAAGGGCAGACATTTTAAAGCCAATTCTGTTAATGAATAAGATTGGGATTGGATACTTTAGTATTAGGTTGACTGCAAATCTTTTGAAAAAGTGGTTAGGACTTGAAGAATTTATAAAACAGTGTTAAAACTTTAAAACAAATGTGCAGATTGATCAACAATTATACAATACAACTGGACTAATGTTCAGATAGTTTTAACTCACAGATTTCCAATGCTTAAAGTAATTGCACTTGAGTGAATAAAAATTCCAGAACTTTGCCTCAAAAATATTTCTATGGGTGAAAACCTAGGCTTTTTCATTGCAAATTTTTTTCTGTCTATTTTACCAAGTGTTAACTAGACATGTGATTTTCAAGCAATGCAAAATTACAAGAATCAGGTCGTGGTGTGGGGGACACAGCAAGGGAGAGAATGAAAGAAGATCAATCTGCGAACCCAACAATGAAGAGGGAGAACATGCAGAACTCTGAAAATGTGGAAAAAGTAGTTTTAAGAGAAAGATATAGTGGGTCCTGGTATTTCTGGTGTGGATCAATTGGGGATGGAAGAGAGGAAAATCACCTGATGAATTGCAACACATGAAATTGGAGAAAATGTCAGATAGGAAATACTACTTTTTAGTATTGGCTTCCTGGAGGATGGTATTGAAAGATGACTTTACAGAGTTTGGGACTGTAAAAGATCCCATCATTTGACACATGAAGAAAGGAATATCAAGTTGCAGAGATTTTGTTTAATTTGGTGTCATGTTCAGCATTGGGACTGTAAGCCAAAGGGCCTGTTCGTTCCTTTGTTGAGAATAAACACACGAGTTAGATCAGATACAAAGTCAAGTTGAGAGGGGCAGAAATCAGGAGTGACATAGGCTTTGGAGGTTAACTGGAACTAAAAAGTTCCATTAAGGGTCAACTGATGCAGTGAGATTGTAAGCTATTATTTTCAGGCTAAAGCACCCAGGTAATGAAAAAATTACTTTGCACTCACTTTCATTCTTTCAAGAAAGAATATATTTTTTGTATATTACTTGATTGTTTATATTTTAAAACATAAGCATCCAGATCTTTATCATCTCAGTTCATTGGCCACTATTCCAGTTATATTTTAGTGGTAATAAGTACAATATTATTTTTGAGATTCCTATGCAGAATTCTTTTCCCAAGGCACTGTTGTAATTCCAGACTCTTCGATGCATTACTGCCTTTAGTAAAGGTAGATTAATCACTGAAGCAGTTAATGAGGGGCATGTGAATGCATCTTTCAGTAGGTGCAAGATCCCAGACCAAAATATCCAACAAAAGTCTCCACCAAATTGATGACTTACTAAAACTAACACTACATGTAAGCATACCTGGTTTATGTAAGGCACAAAGTCTACCCTCCTCATCGATTACTATAGTAGCCATTCCTGTTGCCAAGGCCTCCTCCTCAGCTGTAGGATCTACAATAAATATTGTGCTTTTACAGAAAAAAAGAAAAATATTTCAGAAGACAATTCAAGCCATATGATCAAATCATATATATTATGGACTTATACAAATTGGTAACTTGAATCAAGTTATCAATAGTTGGAAATACAGTATGGCCCATGCAAACCAGTTGCACATCAATTAATCTACTAATCCTTTACGTCTGGAACGTTTGAGGAAACCGGAGCAAATATGGAGAATGCACAAACTCCTTACAGGCAGAAAAGGATTCAAACCAGGGTTGCTGGCATTGTAATACTGATGCCCTAACCTCTAAGCCAGGGGTTCCCATCCTTTTTGTTCCTCTGTACCCCTTGGCCATTTTTATAGGATCCCATGTACCCCTAAAAATTAAGGATTAAACAAACATGACATTGTGCAACCTGGCTGCAGATTACAACACCGTGTATTGTACAGTAGGGGTTATTCTCTCAGACCCAATGTACCCCCTGAAAAGTGCAAATGTACCGCTGGGGTTACATGTACCCCAGGTTGGGAACCCCTGCTCTAAGCTAACTGTGCTAATAGTAGTTTAGAATAGTTAATTATACTGCAGATTTATAAAACTGTCTTCAAAGTAATATGCATGTTAAAATATTAATTACACTGACAAAGAAATGTTCACCAGTCAAAAAGATATATCCTGACTGTATTGCACACATCCATATTACCAACTAGCATCAGTGGGGCATTTATTTGAGAGGTCTTTTTCATTCATTTAGTTTTTAAATAAAAACCATCGTAATAGAGGTTAGTATTTTGGATATTGGCCATCCATCTCCAGGATTCAGATCAGTGTTATAGTTAAAAGCTCACTTTTTTATATTACCCATGAAACCTCAATCCACTTTCGAGTACAGTCATACCTTGTATAACATGGTTAAGACATCCCAAGCAAGTTCAGTGTTATGGAAGCCCGCACTGTTCAAAGCATTATTATAATGCACTTCAATGTAATACATTCCAATCCTATAGTTATTCTTTTATCTAGAACTCTTATGCAAACGTACATAAAATATTTAAAAGGGATATACAAAACTGAAAAATGCCCAAGATCTTTATTGGCAATAAGTGAACCTTGCTTATTTAAGAAAATATTTGTCTAATGTACAGTACTTTCCACTTCTTCAGTTTCAGCTCCGACAAAGTCAGCCTTATTGTTCATCGTGCACAATCTGTCAGGTGAGGAGGGGGTGGAGTGAAGGCGGTCTCGGGGGCTGCGGAGACGCAGAGCTAAGTGATTGTCGAACGCCTGCCTTCTGCTCGGGACAGGGACTGACCATGTTATATCAAAATCCGCACTATTTAAAACCGTGTTATACAGGGTATGCATGTTTTTAATTGTAAACTCAAAATATGATATTTAAATATCACCGCTAATAGAACCCAAGAGGTTAAAACAGTGGTTCTCAACCTTTTTCTTTTCACTCACATAGCACTTTAAGTAATCCCTATGCCATCAGTGCTCTGTGATTAGTAAGGGATTGATTAAGGTGGTACGTGAGTGGGAAGGAAAGGTTGAGAATCATTGCTCTCGATCCAATTGTTACTGAAATATTTTGCTTGAGAAAAATTGTCATTGTCCTATTTCCTTTGGAGTTATGAAATTGCACATAACGAGTCAATTAGGTATGATTAAAACAGTGGTTTTCAAACTTTTTCTTTCCACCCACATACGACCTTAAGCAATCCCTTACTAATCACAGAGCATCTATGGCATAGGGAATAAAGTGGTATGTGAGTGGAAAGAAAAAGGTTGAGAACCACTGCATTAAAAGCTGATAATATGAAGGACTGCAATGCCTGTTAGACACTAGAGGGTGCCAAAATCACCAAAATTGTTCATATTTGAACTAGTCTTTGAAAACAATCACCTCTTTGAGAATCAGATTTTTTTTCTGTGGGTATTCATTTGCAAAATGGGTATTTATTACTCAGCCTTCACTGTCTTTAATGTGGAGGTAAACCATCTTTATTAAATAGTCCTTTTAGTGAAGGTGCTTCCACACTTTAGTTATTTTAAGATTTAAATCTGAGACTGTCAAAGAAACTGCAAGGTAGGATGGTGGAGAAGATGCAGGAGGTCATCTTCACATGAACCCAGCTCTCCTTTTTTCTTTTTGGCAGTAAAGGGCTCTGACATGGGAGGTGGGGTGTAGTAGCACTGCCAAGCAATTAAAATACAGTACATATTCCACCTTTGAGTCAGTGGCAGACACTTTATGTTTCGAGTTATAAATAAGGTGCCAACCAAACAGCCTAGTGCAGAGCTGCTTATATTATTGGACCTGCACGTGACCAGAAAACTGAGAATATATTTTTAAGATTCATAACTTCCATGTGAGAGGATTTTGGATATAATTTATCTCAAATTATGGTGTGTGACCAACTCATCTAGTCACAGTTTTACTATGGCTGGCAAAATTATACTTCAGGCCAATGAAGACATCAAGGATATTGCAGTGAAGTATTCAGTGATATCAACACTGTTGAATGGCAGGGAAATGTTATATGGGATGTGAATTAGAGAACAAACTCTACCTATTTGGTATTCCAAAGTGCTTTATAATCAAGAGATTACTTCTGAAACAGTTATGGAAAGAAATACAGCAACTGATTTGCACACAACATGCTATCACAATAGCAAATGAATGGATAATTGCTTATTGCATGAGGGTAACACAAAAGCCATGATCATGAAAGAACCCTGCTTCTTCAATTAGTATCATGTTAAAATTTACCTAAAGTGGATGGAACTTTGGTTTAAGTTTCATGCAGTAGCAAACACTTCCACTGGCACATTTTTGCAGTGGTAGTGTACTGTAGGCAAACTTCATGTGGAGTAAAGTGTGAATCCCCAACTTTGATTCAACAGCATGTGTTATCATCTGAGCTAAACATTTTTGCCAAATGACAGTAAAATTTTCCAAAACTGTAGTAACAAAGTTGCTGAAGTTGTTTTAAACCATATTAACCATTAAATACCAAATTTAGTAAAATTTTACAAATATGTTTGAAATAATCTACTGTTTTCAAACGTCAGCTTTATTCCATTTTGTGTTTCAAAATAAAAGAATCTCTGCCAATCATGCGGAGTAAATTGATCAAATTTACTCAGATTAGCAAATTGAGAGGTACTTGAATTTGAGGAAGAAGCACAAGAAACATCTGCATAAAGTATGTACATTGATTTTTAAAAAGCAAGAGGTGGTAAGTATCCCATACATATCTGTAGACAGGAAAGGTAAAAATGGTCATTTATTTGAACTCAATATATTATGATATTTGCTATAAATATGAATAAAGTTAGCTCATATAAGAGGTCTTTGTAGATTTCACGCTCAACATAACTGCTAGGTAACAAGGACAAGTGCACGGAATTGTGATGAAAGAGGAAACCAGAAGTCATGTTATTTAAACTCTAAAGTGCATTAGTCAAACCATTCATTCAATGCTATGCAAGAAAATGCTCTACTCAGTACATGAAGTTAGCATCTCTGGAAAGAGATAAAAGTTAAGAGCTTAAGTTGCTGATCTTTAACAGAGCTGAGAAATATGTTTGTGAATCGTATCCTACCGAGGTCAGTGACTAGCCGAGTTCTGCAGGGATATGTTCTGGGACCCCTGCTCTTCGTGATTTTTATAAATGATCTGGACAAAGATGTGGAAGGATGGGTCAGTAAGTTTACAGATGACACAAAGGTTGGAGGTGTTAAAACTAGAGGAGAAGGTTGTCGCAGGTTACAACTGTATGTAGGCAGAATGCAGAGTTGGACAGCGAAGTGGCAGATGGAGTTCAATCTGAATAAGTGTGAAGTGATGCACTTTGGAAGGCTGAACATGAAGATGGAGTGTACGGTTAATGATAGGATTCTTAATGATGAGTAAGAAGAGAGAGACCATGGGGTCAAAAACCATAGATCTCTTAAGTTGCTGCACAAGTAGATAGGGTAGTAAAGAAGGCTTATGTTATGCTAGCCTTCATTAGTTTGGGGATTGAGTTCAAGAACCATGAGATAACACTCTTAGGAACATGGATGAAAGAAAAATAAGGGTTTTGTATGTTTGTAAGGTAGGGAAGGTTTAGATTGTTGAGTTGGTTTATATAGATTGGGACAACATCGTGTGCTGTAATGTTCTATGCAAAAAGGGTGGAAACCAAGGAAGGAAAACAATACATCTACGATATGAAGGGCTAAAGGGATTAAATGACAAAAACACTGAAGGTTTTTTTAAATAGATTTTAAAAAGCTAATAAATGATAAAATCTAGTAAAAATCAAAAACATGAAATTATCAAGACAGGAAATAAAATCCATCAATTTTTAAAATGCAAAACAGCTATGTTGGCTGAAAGACTTGTCAGAAGTGGTGTTTTTCAGGCATATGTTCAACTTTATTGGAACAATATCACAGAGTGGGATAGATTACATCAGTGGCAACTACATCAGGATTCCCTTCACAGACTGAACATCTCTTCAATATCTGCATCTGGTTTCCATAGTGTGGAAATAACCTTGTCAGAAGTACTATATCCAGTTTGCTTGAACAGATGTGGTACAAGTTCAGCACTAGTTTGGAACATGGTTTTGCCCTTGATGGCAGAAGAGGAAACCTGAAGAATGTGTTTGTTCAACATTGCTTATCAAGAAAAAGGATAAATTCAAGTCTCAGATCTCAAAGAAAACCTGCAGGCACTTAAGGCAATAAATACACTGTCATCTCTCAAAGGTAACTTTGGAGTGTAAAATAAAACTAATGTAAAGTAACTCACTCATCAAAAATGGCAAAAGATGTAGCAACTAGGTGCTTTTTGATACTCAGATGATTTTTCTGTTTCATGTTAACTTCTGCCAAACCTGTTTCTTCATTAATCAATACTGATGGCAACTGGACTGTAGGGGAATAAAATTATTAACCATCATGTAGAAAATGAATCACTTAATAAGGAAATAAAAAATTAGATTGAAATAAGTCTACAAAAATGTTTCAATTGCTACATTCTGTCATACTGACCCGTAATTCTCTCAAAGCCACAATGCAATATAAATCGCATGCTTAATGCCCAAACACTTGAATATTTTTCATTTTAAGTTGTGAAGTATGTTAGCAGTTTGTAGTAGAGAATTCCACATCCAAACTGATAAAAGTAAATAAAACTTCACTTGCTCTTAAAAATTATTGAATTTTACATTTTTGATAAAATTAAGAAATAGTTTAGAAAAGGAATAAAAGGTCACATCTACAGGAAAAGAAGTGGCAAGGAACAATTCAATATAATTTCCATCTTGTGGAAAAATAACAAGAAAATGAGGTAAGTACATACAAAAAAAATTGCAAACATTTCCAACAGTTAACTACTCTAAATCTAACAGCTTCTAAAATACATTAAAAGTGAATGTAATATTTTTCCACTCCACAAACAAACTCCTGAATTGCGCATCAGAATTAAGCAAATGTTTGACACAGCAAGATAATATTAAAAGGATTGCCTGCTTTTAGTTTTACAAAAATTGTGATGCAATGGATTAATTAAATATATGCTTATAAAAGGGATTAGAATTGGGTTAGCTGTTGGGTTGCATGCATTTCACAGACCCAGCCTTAGGTGCAAACAGAAGGTTCTGGGCTTTAGGAACACTTGCAAACAAAGCCTGGAAACTGCAACATTTGCAAACTGAAACATCAGGAGGAGAGGGGCAGAGAACCAGAGAGGAGTTAGCAGGAGCCAATCTGAGAAAAGGCTGGACAGAAGAGGAACCTGCTGAAAAAGGCTCCTTTTACAAGACTGGGCAGAGTTCTGAAGTAAAGCACTGAAATTTGCTTGAATGTAATGACTTTGATTCTGTGCATAGAATTGAAGATTACTGGAAACTAGCCTTGGAAACATGGACAGTGGAAGATTTCAAGGACTTTCTTGAAAACACATTACACACACGCGCTTAGATTAGGTTGGGGGGGGTTGTGTAAATAACTTACATGTTCTATACCCAGAGAATTAAACTAATTTTGTTTAAGGAACCATTGCTTTATTGTATTCCTATTGCTGCTGGTATATGGGGTTCACTGAACTCATAACAAAATTAAAAATATGCAAGGGGAATGTATTTCAAGATTTCCAAGCGAGTTGCAGTCATCAAGTGGATGTGGAGCAGGTCCTCCACTTGAATTAATGCCTAAATTGTACAGCATACATTTGTCAAGAAAAATTAAATAAATTACTGTATTTGACAGCATAACAGACCATTTATTTCCAAAAAAATTGGCTCAAAGATATCCCCCAGGTCTTTTGTGTGAAGTTGAAATTAGCGTGATTCCCACTGTTCACCCAGTGTTGCTGCCTGGCCCCAGTATCAGGAAGGGAGGGATCTCCCACTGTCCACTGACTATTGCTGCCTGGCCCCAGTACCAGGGAGTGATACCCCATTGTCCACTCTCTATTGCTGCCTGGCCCCAGTACCAGGGACTGATTGCCCGCTGTCAAGTCGGCATTGCCACAATGGCCGCTGAGTTGCCGGCTACTTCAAGAGGCCCACGGATGTGCTGTGTATGTTCAAGAAGTGGGCTTGCAGCTTTGCAGGCTGCCCTTAGGTAGCCTCTGCTTTCCAGAGCAACCACCACAGTTCACTTCCACTTGTGAGAAGGACAACCATGCAGCCCCTGCTAACAGTGCAAAGTGCAGGAGGAACCCGTTCGCCAACGCTCGCAGATTGCCGGTGGGGATGGGCAGCCTACCAAGGAGAAGCTGCACAACAGTGAGTGGCAACATTCTGTTAACCCGTACACATGCTAAAAAACATTCTTAATATTCCCTGCTGGAAAGGCTTTGGGGGTGGGGGGGGGGGGGGGGGGTCTTATATGACTATGCTGTTAAGTACAGTACATATTTTCTAATTAGGTATGCTCACCATTTTTCAGTCCCGCTAATAGTGCTGTTATACAGGCATCCAGTAAGTTTCCATCATAATCTAAGCACATCATGTCACAATAAAGAACCCAGGCAAGCTGAAACAAAAAGAAATACATCAAAACTCAAATTCCAAATAATGTTAATGCTTTCTACAGGCCTTGAACTCACTTGTCTAATTAAAATGATGTGAAATAGTGAAAATTGGGTTCCACAAATACATGTAGAAAACATTCTTATGATAATTTAATCTCCCCTTGTTGCATTTAAATTATGCAAGAAAAAAATTGAAGGTTTCTGCTAATTACTGTCTAATAAATCCTGGTAAATTACAAGAATGGGAGATCATACAGAACAGAACTGAGTGTAATGCCACTAGAACTAAATAAATATCCATCACCCAAGTATATAAATGATTAGTGCTCAAGTAGGATACACAAAAGTTAAGTGCTACAGAGAGAAATTTTATTACCCAACTGGCAGGTCAATCAACAATCCTCAGACATCTTGCTCATAAATGAAATAGAAAATGCTGGAAAAGGATGCACGGAGTCTTAGACCTGGTTTCTCCTTGCTGTTCATTTCTTGTTGAGTGTTTCTAGCATTTTCTATTTAGCTTGTGCAGGGAAATAGTTAACGTCAGGTTGCTGACCTTTCATCTTCCGAAAGCTCATTGACTTGAAACTCTTCTTTCTATATAGGTTGTCTGTGTCCTGTTTTGAGTATTTACAACCTCTAATATTTTCCATTTGGTATTTGCACAGATTTGGAAAATAATGAGCTCACACTCACAACTAATTTATGGCATGGACTTTCCAAGAAGAAACCATGCACATTAATATGTGTATGAAATCACCAGTTTCTGACAACCTATGCATTAATTACATGAGAAAGAGCTCATAATGACTGTAAAAAAAAGTCACAGATATTCAATGATGCAATCACAGGGATTTGTTAATCCCAGCATTCTTCATAATAAAATACAAGATAGTCATTTTGCAAACAATAAACCCAAGAAATCCCAGGCACAAGAAGGGAGATTAAGCATAGGCCAGTTTTGGTCCACTTCCTATTAACCAAAGAATGAAGAAATGGAAAGAGGACAGTCTCCTGTTCACCAAATATGTCTATTTTAATCAACAGTATTCCTAACAATTGGCCCAAATTTGCATATATCTAAAGTGGAATCCTTGTTTAAACCCTTGCCATTTGGTTTTCAATTCTCTGAAAGTATTGCAAAAGCTATGATAAGCATCGTTGACAATATAGGTATACCCTGCTTTACAAAACTAGAGCGTCCCTATGAAACCTATCATAAGCTGAAATGGAGAAAAGCGAAAACCCATTTAAATTTCTTTCGGGTAGTGAACACAGGTTTTGTCAAAGCAAATTTCCGTACAGCGAGTATTTGTAAAGAAAGATGTACCTGTATCCCAGAATTCAACAGTCCCCTAACATGGAACTGCACTCATTTGTTTCTCCCAAATCATTAGTAACTTAATGAATGAATATACGCAACTTTATAGAAGTGGGATAATTCAGATGGAGTTACGACTAATGTATGCAAAATATTAGCTTGCGTGAACATCGTGAAAGACTTAGGTATTACAGTAGAATACCTTACTTTTTTCAACGTGAATTGGTGATTTAGACCTAAATGTAAAGATGAAAGATGAAAATAATCCATTGGCTATGTAATCGACAAGGTGAAGAGCATTTTTAAACTATAAGAAGACATAAATAGTCCTGTCAGTTAAATGGCAAAAGGATTTTAATCCAGAGAAGTGTAAAATAATATATTCAGGAAAAAATATGAAATAAGTGGAAGGATTTTGAGTCATGTGTAGGAAAGGAGGGACTTTCACAGATCCTTAAGGCTAGCAGAATGAGTTAAAAGGGTAGTTTAATGTCACACATGGTGCTTTCCTTTATTCCCCAAATCACAGAATACAAAAGCAAGGAAGTTTTGCTCTCACAGTATACAATAATAATGAGGCCACAGGTTGAGTAATCCAGAATTCTGGTCACTGCAAGAAAGATGTGATTGAACTGGAGGCTGAATGGAAAATTTGCAAGGATATTAACAGGACTGGAAAAACTGAGGAAAGATCGGGGAAACCTGGAATTGTTTTCTTCGAGGGTTTCTCCCCCATTAGAGAGTAATCAAGGTACAAACCAAATACAATTACAAAAGGCCAAATGGCTTATGTGTCATAACGTTTTTACCACGTGCTATGGCAGGATGCTGAAGTAAGACACACACACGAAGATTTGCACCCTCTGTGGCGGCCTTCTCTACATCGGAGAGACCGGTCGCAGATTAGGAAATCGCTCCGCCCAGCACCTCTTCTCTGTCCGCAATGAAAGCAACCTCCCTGTTGCCAACCATTTCAATTCTGAGTCACACTCTCAAGCTCACATGTCTGTCCATGGCCTTTCACACGACCCCACCCTGACCACCCGCAGATTGGAGGAACAACACCTCATTTTTAGTCTGGACACCCTCTAACCCCAGGGCATGAACATGGAGTTCACTGAATTCCACTAATCAGTTTGCCTTTCCCCCCCTCACTTTTATCTAGTTATTCCAGTTCCTACTTCCTTTCTCTCTCCACCTAGCCTAGACTCCTCCCCCTGCTTCCTGCAGTCCTTCCCCCCCCCCACCCTCACCAACCCCCTTCTATCATCTCCCTCCCTCACCACTCTCCCCCTACCTATCATCTCCCACCCTCGCCACCCCCCCCCCCCCTTTGCCCTTTTGTTCGGACATCTCTCATGTTCCCCCACACTTTGATGAATGGCTCAAGCCTGAAACGTTGGAGATGTATCTTCACCTTTGCTACATAAAGGCACTGTTTGACCTGCTGAGTTTCTCCAGCATTTGTGTGTTTTTTCAAACAATCTGTGTTTTACCCCATGAATAAGGTATAATCAGTTCTGCTTTATTGAATGGTTTGTCCTGCCTTATATAGGCCTACTTGTGCAACCGCTTCCAGCAGAAATGACACCATGGGCTTGCTGGCTGCCAATTGATCAGCGTTCCTGCCAATGTTCGAGGTTTCCTGCTACGTGTGGCCTACAGTCCAGGGAAAAGGGCCATTCAGTCCTTGCAGGATCAAAGCATTCAACCACCATCTTGTGTGCCGGAATACCTATTAGGTAGCGGGCCACCTCATGAACCCCCACCCCACCCCCCTGAAGAATCGGCGATCCAGGAGCTGTCTCAGGTTTTGGGTGGCCTGCCTCTATGGCGCAGAGGTGGTGGGGTTATCGGTTGACTGGTGTCCAAATGTGCTGGTTTGAGGCATCAATAGTAAAAGTCTCTTCCTTGCTGCCTAATGTCCAGCAATATCCTGTTGTCTTTGATCACCTGGTAGGGTCCCTCGGACGACCGCTGTAGCGTAGTCCAGGGTGCTGCCCGTCATATGAAGACTTGCTTACAGCTTTTCAGGTCCCTGGGTAGGAACGTTTTGGGCTGACCTTGCGCTGAGGACTGTACCGGGGCCAGCGTGTCCAGTCGTTCCCTCACTCTTTCAAGGGTTGCAGCTGGTGGTTTATCCATGTCCATGATGGCCACCAGGAATTCCCTGGAGATAATTAGGGGTGTGCCTTACACTATTTCTGCCGCTGAGGCATTTAAATCCTCCTTTGGTGCGGTATGGATTCCCAGGAGGACCCATGGTACTTCATCAGTCCAATTCAGTCCTTGAGCCTGGTCATCAGGGCTGCCTTTAGGTGCCTGTGGTACCTCTCCACCAACCCTGGAGATGGTATCCCATGATGTGGTGGAGCTGGGTCTGCAGGAAGCTGGCCAGGGTTGCCCAGAGCCCTGAGGTGAATTGTGCACACTAGTCCGATGTTAGGTGCTCCGGGACTCTGAACCATGCCACTCATCCGTTTATAAGGACTCAGGATCAGATCTGTTGAGGTTTCCACCAGCAGGACTGCCTCTGGCCACCTTGTGAAGCAGTCTACCATCTTTAACAGGTACTGCGCTCCCTGTGACACCACAGGGGTCCTACAACGGTTATATGAATGAATGGACATCCGTCGTGCTTGCTTGAATGGCTGGAGGGGGAGGGGCGCTTTGACAATTGTTTGCACCTTTGACAACTGGCAGCATCTGTGCAGGTTTTGGCCAAATGACTGACCTGTTTGCGGAGTCCATGCCAAACAAACCTATTGGCCTCCATCTTAACAGTGGTCCTGATGGCTGGGTGCACTGCCTCGAACACTGGTCATCTCCAAGCCACTGGGATGATGGGGTGAAGCTTGCCAGTCGAAATGTCACACAGGAGAGCTTGGTTGCTAGGGCCGATGCAGATATCTTCTAGCTTGAGTCCCATTACCAACGTCCTGTACACAGGGATATTGGGGTCTGTCTGCTGTACCTGGGCCAGGGTCAGTATCGCCTGGATAGTCAGCCAAGATAACGTGTCAGCCACCATGTTGATCTTTCCAGCAATATGCTTGATATCCGTGGTGAACTCAGATATGTAGGAGAGGTGCCTTTGCTGCCTGGCTGACCATGAGTCTGATACTTTATTAAAGGCAAAGGTCAACAGCATGTGATCCGTAAAAACCTTGAATTGCCTTCGCTCCAGAAAATACCTAAAATGTCGGACCACTAGGTACAATGCCAGGAGTTCATGGTCAAAGACACTGTTCTTGAGCTCGGGAGGCCGGAGGTGCCTTCTGAGGAAGGCTAGGGGCTGCCACTGTCCATCGACCAATTGCTCAAGAACCCCCCACCCCGACCATGGCATTGGATGCCTCCACCATGAGGGCACCAGAAGCATCCCATTGGCCAGAGCGTCTTTGGCCTTCCGGAAAGCTTCTGACACTTCTTCGTTCCATTTGACCTCTCTCTTTTTCCCTGCCATGAGTGAGAATAATGGCTGCATGATGTGGGCTCCCACCAGTATGAGGCGGTGGTAGAAATTAATCATACTGGTGAACTCCTGGAGACCGATCACCATGTGTGGCTTGGTGAAACCCCTGGCGGTCTCTACCTTTTCAGGCATAGCTGTTGTCCCCACGTCTATTAATCCTGCAGCCCATGAAGTCTATCATCTCTTGCCTAAAATGGTTGATGGTCAGGCTAAATTCAATGAGGCAGGTGCCTTACGTGGGCTGCATGTTCTTTGCGGATGCGGCTGGCCATCAGGGTGTTGTCCGAGAAAATGAACTCAAACCTGAGATCCCGGCCCACCACGTCCATCAGCCTCTGGAATATCTGAGCCACGTTTTTTACCCAAAGGGCATCCTAAGGAACTCAAACAAACCAAAGGGCATGATAATGACGATTTCAGCAATGTCCTCAGGGGGGATCGGGATCTGGTGATAGCCCCCGATGAGTCAACATTGGAAAATATCCGTGCCCCCTGTAAGTTTGCAGTAAAGTCCTGTATGTGGGGCACAGGATACCTGTCCAGTGTGGTAGCCTTGTTAAGGCAGCGGTAATCCCCACACAGTCTCCATCCCCCTGCTGCTTTCTGTACCATGTGCAGGGGGGATGCCCCGGAGCTGTCGGACTGCTCTTCCGTCTTTTGGAACTCTTCCTTAGTAAGGTTGAGTTTCTTGGGGGGGAGGCAGTGTGCCCTGGTGTGGAGAGTGGGGGCCCTTAGTGAGAATGTGGTGCTGTACCCCATGTTTTAGTTCCACTGAGGTAAACTGTGGCATCATGATAGAGGGGAATTCTGTCAGGATGTGTGCAAACCCGTTGTAGGAGGCGGAGATGGAATGTAGGTGGGGGCAGGTAATTTTGCCTCCCCCAGGGAGAAAGTTTGGAAAGTCTTAGCGTGTATTAGTCACCGCCCCTTGAGGTCCACTTACAGGCAGTGAGCCCTGAGGAAGTCTGCTCCCAGGAGTAGTTGTTGCATTGCCACCAGGGTGAATGTCCACGTGAACCAGCTATCCCCAAAGTGAAGTGATATGGTGTGGATGCTGAAGGTTCTTATAATGGAATTGTTTGCTCTCCTTAGGGATGAGCCCGACTTCCTGTTATGGGTGTCAGAGGTTGAGGAAGGCAGGACGATGATCTCGCACAACCCCCCCCCCCCCCACCCACCATGTTGACTAGGAACCATCGATCTGATAGGAAGTTCCTCATGTGGAGGAGGCTGTCATGTTTACCAGCCGCTGTGTTTCCCTGAAATGCCCGGGGGGGGGGGGGGGGGGGGGTGGTCAGCATCGACAGGCCTCCGAAACCCACCACTGGTGATAGAAGCAGTACTGCTCACTGAGGGTGTCAATGGCCCGTTGGTTGGCTGTGGCGGTCTCGTCATCCGCTGTGTGTGAGGCCTTGCGACTTATTCCACCATGACACTAGTGTCTCTTTTTGCCCCCTAAAGCATGTCCACTCATGCTGTGACCTTCCTGTGGTCGCTGAAATGCTCCTCAGCAAGCAGCAGTCAGATATCCTCTGGTAGTTGCTCCCGGAATATCTGCTCAAAGAGCAGGCAAGGTTTGTGCCCATCAGTTAAAGCTAACAATATAAAATTCTGGCAGGAGTGGACAGAGTGGATGCAGATGGGATGTTTCCAATGATGGGAAAATCCAGAACCCGGGGCCATGGTTTGAGGATAATAGGCAAACCATTTAGGACCAAGATGAGGAGGAATTTCTTTACCCAGAGGGTGGTGAATCTGTGGAATTCATTGCCACTGAGGGCAGTAGAGGCAGGTTCATTAAATATATTTAAGAGGGAATTAGATATATTTCTTCAGTATAAGGGTATTAAAGGTTACGGAGAGAAGGCGGGGACGGGGTACTGAACTTTAAGATCAGCCATGATCTCGTTGAATGGCGGAGAAGGCTCGAAGGGTCGAATGACCTACTCCTGCTCCTATCTTCTATGTTTCTATGTTTCCTGAGGGCGGAAGGAGTCCTGTCCCTCAAACCGCCCATGTGCGACAGTCAGGCAATGTGCTTGCACTTCAAGAGGCCAAAGGTGCGGCCTAACAGCTCTTTTAGGACCACATATTTGCCTTGCTCCGGAGGCTACCGCAGGAAATAGCTGATCCTGGTGGCTGTATCTTGGTCGAGTAAGCTCAGCACGTAGTAGTACCTCATGGCATCGGATGTGATCTGTTGTAGCTGGAACTGGTCGTGAGCCTGCTTGAACCACGCCAGCAGCTGCGAAAGCCAGAATTTCGGCAGTTTCAGCGAAACTGCATTGAGTATTGCTTGTTCTTCCATTGCTGGGTCCAAAAAGCCATTTAGTCTGGTTGGAGTCACCAATGTAGGCATGCTATGGCAGGGCACTGAAGACACACTCATGAGGAAGGTACAGTCAGTACTACTTAATTGAATAGTTTGCCTTGCCTTATATAGGCCTCCTGGGCCTAGTTGTTCCACCACTTCTGACGGAAATGACGTCACAGGGTTACCGGCCGCCAATTGGTCAGCATTCCCACCAGTGCTCATCGTTTCCCGCCACGTGGCCTGAAGTCTGGGGAGAAAGGCCATTTAGTTGGCGTAGTCCTTGCGGGATCGCCACGTTCGACCGCTATCTTAGGTGCTGGGATGCCTATCAGGTATCCTTTGATACTCATGACAAACTAGGTTCCCTCTCTACCCAATATATCCCACTCCTTGGCAATTATCTGATACTGATCCAATCTTTGTGTCAGAGTTGATCACAAATTTGTCCATTTCAAGACTGCCTATTCATTTCATGGTATCAGATGACTCCTGCCCTGCCTCAATTCATCCTCTGCTAAAACCCTCAAAAATCCCTTTGTTTCCTTCAGAGACTATTCCAAGGCATTTTTCACGTGCCATCCTCATTCTACTTTCCGTAAATATAAAATTTCCCCAAAGGAAGGCCACACACGTCCTAAAATCACACCATGTCCTCTTTGCTCTTCACTCATCTTTACTGACCCACAGTGGATATTGTTAAACAATGCTTCAAAAGACCTTGATTATTTTGTTCCTGATCATTAGGCAGACTCATCATTCCTTATTTTTCCCCAATCACTTCCAGCCACAGAATTCTCCACCTCTTCTACCTCCCCCATTATTGTACTTCAGCACATCCACAAGTCATCCTATTATTAGCATCCATACATTCAAGTATCGTCGCAAAGTCCTGAAATTCTGCTACCCCTCCCAAAAACTGCATTCCTGTAGAAATTATAACTTTATGCCACTTGCTCATTTATGCAAAGAGTTGTTGTTACAACATTTTTGCACCTTTCTGAAGCTTCTTCACTCAAAGTATCCCCTTCTTTATGTCACATAACCACCTTAGCCAAATATCTTGGAAAGATATTCGTTTCAAATAGCCATTTTAAGGTACAGAATTATGGTTCCATAAGATCCCCTTCAGTCTATGAAGCATCACGATACAACACAAAATTTAAAACATATTAACCAAACAGTAATTTTCTACCTTACATTCCAGTCACATTTTGTTACATCTGAAGTAAACAAAAGCTTTAGCCTTCTTTTCCCATGCTAAATTATTTATACCTTAAAAGTATCGGGTGTAATGTGATTTGAGGCATCCTGACAATGAAAAGCCAATAGATTTTTATAATAATAGCTAACAAAATAACATAAATAATACTGTTTCAGGATTTTCAAACTGTTTATCCAGCTCAAATTGGGATGTAACTCAATAGAGCTAGTATCTGGATACAAGCAAGAGGGAAACACAATTGAAGTCTTGATGTCTATGCTAAACCTTAGGTTGCTTCTGCATGAAAAGATTGAGTAGCAGATGACAATCAGGCTCCTAATGCACCTCACCAATTCACATGAATTTTAACAGGGTCAGATGGTGAGACTTGAATGGTATGTGTTTGTTCAATGCAGGTAGGAGGAGCACTCGTGCTCCTCTTAAAAGTAAACATGTCAAAGATTTTTCCTTTCTTCTGGTTTAGTTACTTATAACCCTCAACAAGTTGGTGTCTTTGGGATACAAAGTCCACGCAATTCCAACCAGTTTCGAGGTGGAATCCTAAAGCCAAAAATTAGAACTCTATTTGAAATACAGGGCATCTGATGCCCATTTTAGCATGTCCTTTACACATGACTGATTGAGAGTCAATGCATTTCTGGGGGAAATGACCATGAGAGATGGCAACAACATATTAACCTTAATTCCAGCCTTAATTTTTCACATATCAGGTAAAACCTATTTGGTTTATTTTCCTAATTGTATTTTTAAATTGGCATCCAAGGCTGACAATCCTATTTTTGATTCTTCTGAAAAATAGTTTCTTTCAGATACCAACAAGTTTTAAATAAGCGATTACAGTAAAGTCCCCATTATCCAGCACCTATGGGGATTGTAGATGCCTAACTAATAACACCTACATTAAAAATACACAGTTTAAAAGACTAAAGACAGTGCAAAATGTAATTTGGGAAAAAAAATAATAGTCTTTAATTATGTAAAGTTCACTTTAATCAAGTAATCCCCGCAACGTACAGAATTTAAATTAGAACCCTGGTGCTATAACAGTATTGCGCTAGCTGCTACGCTAACCACGCCACCATCATAATTAAACCTCCCTTCCCCAAATTTACAGATAAAGCCTTACTGATACATGTATACCTAATACTAATAAAGATATACCGTAGACTCATACTAGGCAGGTTTAAAGAGAGATTTTGGGAGAGTCGCCCCCAGCGGCTTCGACCGGCTCTTTGTTCTGGTATCCCGGTCAGGTCCTCAGCGCAACCCTACTCACCCCCACGCCAGTGTCCGGGTCAGGCACTCAGCGCACCTTCCCCACACTGGCAAACCTGACTCACCTCCATGCAAATTTCCTGGTAAGGCCTTCAGCCCTCCTTCCTTAAAATTCGAACTCCAGTCACGACCACTGTAAGAGCATTGCATTAGCCACTACGCTAACCGTACCGCCATCATATAATTACAGATAAAGCCTTACTAATATACTTAATACTAATAATGACTCTTACCAGGCAGGGATAGGGATACACTTTGGGAGAGTCACCCCAACGGTGAGCAACATCAGACAGGGTACCTCCGTTTTATTCACACAACTTTATTCAAACAGCTGCTGCGGGCAGGGCAAGTCCAGGGTGCTCCACTCACTGAATGTTTGCTCCCAAGGGTTTGTGTGTTGCCTTGGAGAACATTTACTTCTTCAATTTTAAACTTTTATTTCTTATTTATTCTTCTACTTTATTTATTTATTTCCTCCAAAAAAAAATTTTGCAGGTTGTTTTGAGTTTCTGGTTGAGTGAGTGCCAGATAATGGGCACATTACTGTATTTGAAAGCAAACACTGGCAAATTAATCTTATGAATAAATTAAATTTTAAATGTAAAATATTTAAATTCAAAAATGCAGATAAACAATGTTTCTTACCTTTCCTTTCTCAATACAGAGATCCTCCTTCTGTATAATTTCAGAGCTATATTTTGAAAAAGATCAAAAGCATAACTGAATTGCTCCAAATATATTAATTTGCCATACTACTACACTATTAGATCTTAATTAAAATTGAAAATGCAAAATTAATTTGAAAAATTATAGGCACAATTAAAATTCTTACTTTTCTATGACATCGAAAATAAATTGACTTGCAGCTTGTGCTTGTTCCCCGGGAGGGCCAGGTCGAAATCTTGAGGAACATAAGGGTGGTAAATCTACATTTGGTACTGCAATGAAAAGCAATATTAAGTAATTTAATTTAACCAACTCTAATGCATTAATGTTTTTCAACACAAATTTGTGATTAAAAAAGGCCAACCTCTATTTTATTAAAGTCACTCAACGACAGTGGAGAGGTCAAAATTGGAATAAAAAAGATAAACTTTAACTATGTAGCCTCTTATCACTAACTTAACACACTTTAAGCAATTGACAAGTTATTTCCAAAGTGCTTCACTATTCACATCCACTACCAAACTGCACCCCACCTTCAGAGCAGAAACCTATTTGGTGGTAGTATTGATCAAATAATAAATAATGAGAAATCAAAGGTCTTCCTGCTCTTCCAATAATGCCCAAAATATTCTGCACTCCTGAAAAGGTACCAATCAAATTCACGTATTAACTCATCTCAGCATTAGAAATGTCTGACAATGTGACATTTCCTAAATTCTATACCGAAGTTTCAGCCTAAACCAAAAGCTCAAACTCCAGAGGTCACAACCCATCTCAAAACAAAATTGTGGAAGATTGCTTGACCAAAGAACTACCTTAGTAACTGCATTTGAACATTGAAAAATTACAGCTTTTGATCAAATATGAAAACAGAATTCTAGCACATTTGGATCGAATTTTTAATATCTGTATGCTTCTGTTTCCCAATCAACACATCAAATAAAACTCTGCATGAATCTGTCAAAACAGAGATATTAACAAGAATAATTGTACCAATATTCCCTGTTCAGTTGACATGTGGGAATATAAAAGTAGAAGGCTGTTCAAGTACTCAAAATGTAATAGTGATCATGTGGATCAGCACCAATGCCAGGGAGCTGCCAAGGCATTATTTTGTACAAAATACTTTTACTACCTATTTAAAATATTTCAATTAACTTTTAAGACCCAACAGAAGCTTACCCCCTGAAATTTGTGTTAAGGCTGAATAATAAAATGAGGCTTCTTTTGTGTTCTGGAGAAACTATGAGCATAGTTTGAAGTTCCAATATCTAACGTACAGAGTCAAAAGAACAGAGACAAGACACATATGACTTGATAGAGTGAAATCTAAAACTCAAGTGGTTTATTCTCATAGAACATGGACCAAGTGGTGGTCAAGTCACATTCCAAGGCAGTTCAGTCATAGCTGAACAGAGCTTACATTTTACCATATATGGACTTTCTTTGGGTACTAATTATGCAACAGATCATTGCCATAAAACAATGAGGATAATGGCTTATCATAATTGCATAGACACGAGATATTTATATCAGCATGAATGACTTACAGAATACTACATCTTCATGACCTTTTCTAATATGCAGTCAGTACACAGTATCAAAGCAATTTATGGGATTGTATGGAAAATAAACCTGAGTGTGGTTTTTGAGACAGAAGAATGGGACAAAATTTGTATAAATATCAAAATAATGTCAAGAGACCTTAGAGTGCACCTAATTCAGTTTTAGATTAGGCACCATTTTTATTGGATTCCAGCAAGGTTATATAGATTAGGGTTGAAAAATACCCCTGAATGCCAGCACTGTGAGGCGTATAAAGGGGTCTTTACATGCGCTTTGGTCTTGTCCCAGAATTCAGGAATTTTGGATTATGATACATAAGTATATTGGTGAAGTTTCAGGTGTTCAAATTCATTTTTGCCCCAGACTCTTTATCTTGGGAGACACACACACACACACAAGTTATTTGGGGATTAATACTCTCAAAATTGGATTCAGACAAATTTAATGGTAGGAAGACAAATTATCTTCGAGGTTGGGAGAATTTGGGGGACCATCATTTCAGAAGTGGGCCTCAGAAATGACCAAAGTGGCAGCGTTTGAATGCAGGTCCTTACAGTACAAACAGTTTGATAAATTGGACATCGATATACAAAAAAGGGGGCAAAGATCTAGGTTTCCTGGGGGTGAAATAGTGATGAATGCTGTGGTGAACCACATTAATGAACAGCAGTTTTTTTCTGTTATTAGAGGTGTAAATAGACACACATGGTTATTATATTGCTATTTTTTGCTGCCATGTTTGTTTTTATTATTCTTCACAATGTACGTTGATCCGCCAATGTGAGATCCCATCCATGCATACGCAGCCATTACATCCATGACTTGTGAATAACAGTGAGCGTTTTCTCGTGCCGGGGCAAAAAAGCGCTACAATAGTGTAAGAATGCAGGAGAGCGTTCCACAAATGGAATCAAATCCCGAACCGAATAAGTCCTCCTTTGGAGGTGAGCAGAAAAAATTCCAGGATGACTGGTGGGACATTCCCGGGTCCCGATGAAGAGAGGCCCCAATGTAGCCCTCCAGACGTATTGGTGTATAGGAAAAGGTCCGGGTCCCAATAAGGGGCTGAAGCTGAGGCCGGGTGGCAAGAGCCTGAGGAGGAAGGTCTCCAAGAAAAGCCTCTGTAGCACTTCGACGGCACCAAAGATCCAGCGGGCCTGCCGGGGCACAGTGACCCAGCTGAGGAGTAGCAAGGCCAATCTACCTCTGCTGAGGGTAGGATCAGGCGGCAATGGCCTACCTTCACTGAAGGTGGGGCCCAAGGCTGGCTGCACTGACCTGGCTTCGTGGAAGTCAGGGTCTTGAAAATCAGGCAGTGGTACCGTCATGTCGCTGCATGAGGCGATTGGACCACAGTACATCAAGCTGCAGCGAAGGGGAGTATCCCGCACAAGAGCAGGTAGGACCTTATCTAAACCTAATGAATTGCCTACCGAAGCCGCCCGCTCGACAGGTGAGAATAACTACCAGCTGAAGAAAAAGCCCAGAGAAGGGCATCGTTTCTGCACGAAGGGCACCTGCTCAATCAGGGTCCGAGAGTAAGGCCAGAGAGCAGAGCCTTCTACCAATGACAAAATTATAAATCGTCTTGATAAATTGGAAGAACTGGTGTTGACCATGGTGAGTAAATTTCCAACACCATCAGAGCAGAGGGAGAACCTTTATGATTATACATGGGATGACGATGAAGGGTCTGTAATGGAGGCCGAGTCACCCAAATCCCTGTACACTGCTCAGGCAAGTCAGGATGAAAGCTATATACCGGCGATTGCCGCAAAGTTTGCAGTACCGAAGGGTATCGGCCAGCTGCTAGAGGATGATATTGCGGGGTCAATAACTTATATGGTATCAAATGCCTTTCAGGAGACGGTTCTAGAAGAATCCATCAAAAAATACCCCTGCCCTATTAATTGCCCTCTGTTGGAGGTACCTAAGGTAAACCCTGTGATGTGGGACAATTTGAACATTCCCACATGGCCAAAAGACATGCAATTGCAAAGACTACAGAGGTCAATGGTAGAAGGTATCAATGTATTCGCACAAACATTCTCATATGATTTATCAAAGACCCAGCAAGATGCTTTGGGCCCGTTATCCCATGCAAACTATGAACTTAATGCCTTCAAGAAGGAGCTGATTAAGTCCGACCTAAATGTAAGATACGCTCATTTGTACAGACCATCTAACCCTGTAATGAAATTTCTATTTGACGACAATCTCAGCAAACAGGTGAAAGATTTGAATGAGCAGCAGAGGGCAGCGGCTTGCGTGGTCAGAGGTCCGAGAGCACAAACAAGACAAACTGTTATGTTTCAACCCTATCGCAGGTAAGCGGGGGAATTTAAGCAGGTAACCCAAGGTGAGCATCCCGCTCCAAGCGGCAACAGTCAGCAGGCCTTTTTTAGGGCAATGCCTTCTGTGGAGACAATGGTAACAGAATTTTCCCGCTCAAAGTGCTTCGCAGAGGTGGGCCCAGAATCCACCAGCCAACAGACAAATTGAGTCCAGGAAGTGAATGCTACACAAAAACAGTTGAATGCATGGCTTTAATGGTTGGCGGTTGATTAACACTATTCTGTGACAGATGGTGTAATATTACCACTGAAGCTTCTATTCGGCAGACAGTGAAGGGATATAAAATTGAATTTGATCTTCAAAAACACCCTCCAATGAGGAAGGGTCTATATACATACATACGCAGACCGCAACTGATGGAGGCTATACATGCCGAGATCATGCCATTAAAAAAGAAAAAACTGTGACAGATTATGTTATACTTTATATTGTATAAGGATATGTTTTAAAGGAGATAAATTGTGGTTGTTTTTTTTAGTTAGGTCATACACAATTACAAACACTTCAATACAAATCTCATTCAAAATACCAGAGCTCTGCTCAAGCCAGACAGTCCAGGCTCTGAGTGCCTTTGCAAAAATTTTGAAGAATGCCTTTAAGGACTTCACAAGTAGGTGTTAACTAGATATGCTGTGGAGTAATGGATTATTGTTTTGGAAAGCAACAGATGAACGGACTTCGAAGATTAGGTCTCGTGCCATAGTCTGCCTGAGTGCAGTTGGTTGATTTAAGAGGGTCATGTGGTTTTCTCTGAGTGAGAGAGAGAGAGAATTCAGTTCTACAACAGCAGCTGGAACTGGAACAGGACAAGCTAGCAAGCTTGTGGAAAAGCCCCATTTTGGAAAATGGGTTGTGAGTTTTTAGTTTAGCCTGTTCAAAGCCCTTGTGGTCCTTACAAGAGGAAATAAGGTAAACAAAAAGGAATTCTGTGGTGACCTGGAAGTAAGAGGTTATCATCTGGAAAACCCTGTTGGGGCAATTTTCTTCGGCAAGACAAGCTAATCGGAACGATTCAGTTTGTGTCCAACGAGCAACAAATCTCTCTCTGAAAACCGACAAGAACCTTCCTGAGCGGTAACCATTTACCTTTCAAGCACCAAAACCTGGTGAAATTCATAAATGTTAAATTCTGTGCTCAGTATAAGAATTGCCTGATACCAGTCAACTTGGGAGGAGTGAGAAGTGAAATTGGACTGTGAATCAAAGAACTTTTCTGAATTTACACACACACATTACATGCAGGTACGTGCGGTTAGCATTAGAAGGGGGTTAAGTTAGCTTAAGTAAGTTAATAGTAGTAAGTTAGAGTTTGATCCTGTTTTCATCTTTAAAGATAATTAAAAGCAACTTTTGATTAAATAGTCATTTGTCTTGGTGAATTTCTATTGCTGCTGGGTTTTGTGGTCCTCTGGGCCCATAACAGAACATTGTAGTCATGAAAAACATGAGTATATATCGAACATCTTCACACAACCTAAAAGAAGTGGCGACACTAGAATGATACAGGATCTATCGGATCTAACAAATATGTTTTGCACAGGCATTTTAAAATGGATGACATATATTCTGTGATGCCGCTGTTACATAAGGTCTATTACATGGCCTCGATAGGTTTGCAAGACGCATACTATTCGGTCGTGATCTGCCCACAGAACAGGAAATTCATGAAATTCACCTGGAAGGGAGTTATGGCAGTATAAGGCTTTGCTGAATGGGCTGAGCTCGATGCCCAGGGTATTTACCAAGTTACTGAAGCCATTGATTGCAAGGTTCAGGAAAGAGGGGCACATGGTAATGGGTTACCTAGACGATATCTTTATTGCTGGCAGATCACTCAAGGAAACAAAAATGGCAGTAGAAGCCACCTCGAGATTATTAAGCCATGTGGGGTTTCTTATACATCCCGAGAAATCAGTGATAGTACCTACTAAGAGGCTAAAATTCCTTGGCTTTATTACTGATACACAAACCATGAAAGTTACCCTGCCCGAGGATAAAGTGCCAGAGATTATGAAAGCCTGCAGAGAGCTCATGACAGAATCTCGTCCCTCCATAAGAAAGGTGGTCAGGTTCATTGGAAAATTGGTGGCGGCCTTCCCGGTGGTACAATATGGTCCACTAAATTACAGGTTCCTGGAAAGGAACTAAATCTCAGCTCTTAAGGCAGCTAGGGGACATTTTGACAGGCCCAAGAGATTAACCAAAGAGGTCAGATCCAATCTTAGTGTGGAGGATCAACAATATCTCGCTGGCTTACGTGAGGATCGAGCTCAGAAAGGTGGACCAGGAGATCAGGTCAGACGCTAGTGGCGAAGGTTGGAGGGAGATGGTCAGACAGAGAGCTCAGGGAGGCCTCAAAATCCCATATCAATTATTTGGAAATGCTGACGGGCTTATTAGCACTGAAGTTATTCTATGTGAGGGAAGCTGACATTCATGTATTGCTGAGATGGGATAACACTTCAGCAGTAGCCTACCTGAATAATATGGGAGGTCTCAAATCTGCCTTCTGTGTCAAGCTAGCCATTGAGACTTGGCACTGGTGCATTCAAAGAAATATTTGGATTACAGCTGCCTACCTGCTGGGTCGGATTAAACACCCAGGTGGACCTAATGTCCAGGAAATTTAATGATAGCTCTGAGTGGGCTCTGGTGAAGAAATACTTTAAACTGCTAGCAGACACCTTTGGCATGCCGGAGATAGATTTGTTCATGTCCCAACTGAATATTCAGGTTCTGAGGTATGTGTACTGGCTGTCAGATCCCCAAAAGGAGGCCATTGTCATCTTTTCCCTAGATTGGGCTAAATATAACTTTTATGTGTTCCCCCCGTTCACTTTGGTGGCAAAGTGTCTGAATAAGATATAGGAGGACGAGGCCACGGGATTGCTAGTAGTGTCAAATTGGCCTTCCCAATTTTGGATCCCCTCACTATGAAGGCTTATAGTGGGGAGACTGTTAGTATTCCCAAAAAACAAAGGTCTGCTAATCTAACCAGTTCAGTCAAAGGTATCTCATCCATGGTCTCATTTAAGTTTGTTAGGTTGCAGGATCGAAGATTGAGGATCAACATAAACACTCTGCAGCCTTGAACTCTGGACATTGTGCGGGCATCTTGGAGAAAATCTACACAAAAACTGTATGCCTCCAATGAGGGGGAAATGGAAAAAGTATTGCACCCAAAATGGACTGAATGAACAGTCAGCCTCTATCGGAGGCAATTTGAGTTTCCTAACTGATATATTTTATGTGAAGGGGGCCAGCTAAGCTGCAGTAAATACAGCAAAAAGCATACTGGCATCTTTCTTGATGCTCCAGGACTCTGAGCATGCGATGATGAACCACCCCCTGATCAAAAGATTCATGAAAGGAGTGTTTCACTTGTGACCTCTGTACCCAGATATAAAGAAATTTGGGATGAATAGATTGTTTTGGACTATTTAAGACTATTGTCGTCAACTTTCAGTTTAAGTTGTTGATCATGTTAGTGGCCTTGACATCGGCCCAGAGGATACAAACTTTGTCTAGTATTCATATGAACTATATCCGTTGGGAGGAGGACTGTGCAAGCATTTAAATTACAGGCATTCTGAAACATAACAGGCAAGGGAGAATTGGGACAAAATTCTCATTGTATGCATACAGAGAGGACGAATGGTTATGTGTGTTGGATTGTTTAAGAAGATACATTGTATATACAAAACATATTAGGCTAAATGAGAAATACCTTTTTATGTTATAAATAACTGCATCAGTGGGCTACCTCCCAGACGTTGGCCAGATGACTGTGGGAGGTCATGAGAGTGGCTGGAGTAGATATTACTCAGTTTGGAACCCACTCAACAAGAGCAGCAGCAACCTCGACTGCCAATAGGGCCGAGGTTCCTATATGGGATATCCTCCACCAAACAGAATGGAGTAATGAGAGAACCTTTAATAGGTTCTACAATAAACCTTTAAATTCAGAGGGGCAGAGTTTTACGGTCTCCATCCTACACGTGGCAGATGGACAACAGCTGCAGACAGGGGACCCATTGAACTGATTATGGTCTGTCGGATCACCCAAAGGGGATAAGCCACTAGGCTACAAACTCACACGTTGGCGAACTAACGTACATTACAAGGAATAATGGAACATTAAACGAGCACTTAACTGTGCGAAGTTTGATGATTATTATTCGAGCAATGGGAGTTGGTGAGTCAACATGCCCACCTCTCACTCCCTTTCTTGATTACAGCTAAAGATGTTTGTTATGTAATAAATAATGTTCAGACACGTTTGTGTTATGGTTGATTCATCCAGTTTAGGTTCAGTTCCCCCCTCCAGACTGTAAAGGAATGGCTAAGCATGCACGGATGGGATCTCACATTAAATCACCAACTCCCATTGCTCGAATAATAATCATCAAACTTCGCACAGTTAAGTGCTCGTTTAATGTTCCATTATTCTTCGTAATCTTCAATTTAAGGATAAGTTTATGTTTTTTTAACTTATGATTTACATAACTTTAATACTGACTCAAGGGTTTGGGGAAACGTTTAAAGAACTCAATAAAATTTAAATCGTAAAAAAATTTTCAATGAACAAAAAAAATCAACAATCTCCCAGCGAGGAACTATTCCAGATTTCCACTTCTTTTTGTATAAAAGGATTATTCTGCAGCATCTATGTTCCTCCTTATTCTGTACTCCTCCATCAAAGTACAGGAATATCTCAGTACCTCTCCTACTTAATCTTTTACTTTCAGAAATACCCCTATTATATTATTCTTTGACCATTCAATCTCCAGATTTGGGCCACTGTCTTTATAACCAATATACATGTCCTTACTTCATATACATTTTCTGATCTTCCTTGCCCAAGATTAAGTACATCAGGCCTTTAATTATAGTCTATATCTGTGTATCAATCATCAAAGATTTGCACATCTGAATACCGCTCTCTTCCTATTGAAAGCATATTCCAATCTGTCTAACCCAAAGGTGATGATCTGATATTGTCTCACACTGAATTTCATCGGTCATTATTTTACCCATTTACTCAGCTTGTTTCTATCCTATAATAACTTACTGCTCCCATTTGCATAACATACCATTTCTCTGAAATCAGTATCAAAAAATTGAGGCAGTAAATCTTAAGCTTCAACTCCAACATATAACTAACTAATCGTCAATATCATGTTCTGAAAGCTTGTTTCCATTTTTGTAAAGGATGGGGAATTTCAATTTCCATAATCAGTCATATATTTATGACAATGTTACCAATGTGCATTTAAACAAATTAAGATAAATAAAACTAGAAGCAGCAAAGTAAAACATATAATAGTCATCCCTCAATGGGAATTGCATACATGCTACAAAATTAATCAATCATCTACTATTGTTTGATCTATCAATTCATAATCGCAGTCAATGTCACACACAAAAAAAACCCAGCAGGCTTAATCATTTCACAGTAAGAATAAAACATCACACAGGAATAAAGTATGGATATACCATTGAAATGTTATAGACTGAACTGTGATTAACTTCTTTTCATCATTAACTCACCGATATACCCTTTATTTGGAGCATCCACTGTTGGAGTTGCAAATTCCTGTAAAATAAAAGTGTTTTTTCATATTTCACATAATAAAGTATTCTGCTCTATGGATTAAAATAATGCCTAAATATCCATGCAATTTTAATTAAAAATACTTTAATGCTGTGCAACCAATCACAAAATAATGTGATGTCATGTACGTACTCTGAGAATAAATTTGAATTTAGAACAATAGTAAATTATTGGATATAAATTTAAACTCTGATGCTACTAGAATGTGTTTAGTTCTCAGTTCTCAAACCCAATTTGGCATTTTATTTCCTTTCTGTGCTGTTGTTAATTGAAGTAGTCAGCAAAATAAAGTCCATCGACAAAGACATTATTAGCCATCTGAGTACCTCATCAAGATATTACAGAATGAAATACACTTCCATCCAGTCTCACAGGGCAATACTTTCAATCTAAAATACAACATTGTGCAAAACAGAATTCATTGCAATACAGCTTCCTAGCAATCTCTACCCTGAATTTCTACTCTTATAAAATGGGATGTTGAGTCTATACAAAGTAGAGAAATTCATACATACATTAAAAACCATGGTATCTGGAATCAAGCAACTGATAGCCTCAAACAACCAGCAAAAAATATTGAGTAAAATACATTTTAAAAATTGAAATAAATAATAAAATAATAAGTTTTTTTAAAAATGTTGAAAATTGTTAAAATAAATGTTCTCTGATGTAACACATAAACCTTTGGGGAAGATGAGAGCAAATATTCAGCCAGCGGAGTGCCTTGTTCGTGCTTTGTTCACAGCAGCTGTTTGAATAAAATTGTGTGAAACAATAATGGTGTCACCCAGAATAAAGAGCTGGTTGATGCCACTCGCCATTGGAGTGAATCTCTTAAAGTGTCTCCTTATCCTGCTTAGTAAGTCTCCCTAGTCAGAGGCTTTTTTCTGTAAATTTGGGGGAAGGGAGTATTCATTATCTATAATATCGTTGTTAATTTTTTGGTTTGGTAGAGGGAGAGAAACCTCCAGTTGCAGCAATGGTTAAATGTTTTCAAAGAATGTGACTGAAAATAAAGTAAAATGTATTCATGCAAGTGAAGTATGTTCAGTACAAATGCAGTATAGATTTATTTAAACTGATTATTCTCCAAAACCTTGGCAATAATTTTATAATCTACATTCAAAAAAGAAATAGGTCTCTAAGTCCCTGCTTTTAGTGGGTCTCTATGCTTCTTAAGGATAACTGTAGTAATTGTTCTAGAAAAAGAACAATTCCGGGAAAGAGCCAGTCTCCATCACCTGTTTCAATACATCCATCAATAAATGAATTAATAAGTCTTGAAATTCTTTATAAAATTCAGAAGTAAAACCATCGTTCCCTGGAGACTTCCCACCAGGCAGAGATCAAAGTGCTTCCATCACTTCTTTAACAATAAAAGATGCATCTAGATCCTTAATATCCATATCCTTCAAAGGTAAAACTAAATCAGACAAAAAATTATAAATTTTAGCTTCATCTTCCAATACTTCAGAGATACACAATTTCTCATAAAATGTATGAAACTCATCATTAATCATTGAATCAGGTCTGAAAGCATTTACTGTTCTAGAAGCTTGTTCCGTTTTCAACTGTCACACTAAAACTTTATGAGCTCTCTCACCCAACTCATATCACTGCTTAGATCCCTGTAATAATTTCTCAAACTTATGTTTGTAAAAAGTTATACCGTAATATCTAATTAACTAAACGTACTTTCTTAACTTCCATAGAATTTTGTTGTAAATCCTTTTCCAAAATCTCTATCTCCTTCTCCTTCTCCAATTTACATATGTTGTTCTTAATTTTAGCAGTATAACTAATAATTTGTCCCCACAAATAAGCTTTCAAAGCATCCCATAAAACAAATTTACTATCAAATGAACCTACATTTATTTTCAAAAATAACTGTATTTGATCCCTTATAAATTTAGTAAATTCAAGATTTCTCAACAATAAAGAATTAAATCTCTCCAATGATAAACATTCTCCACTCTCTCTGAACCAGTACACATAATTAATAACAAAAAGTGATCAGATAAAATCCTAGTCTTATATTCAGCTTTAAAAACTCACCCTTGTAATTATGCATATATTTAAAATAAATCTATTCCAGAATAAGAATCGTGTCAAGATGAATAAAATGAAAAATTTTTCTCCTAAGAATTTAATTTTCTCCATATATCTACCAAATTCATATCCTTCATTAATACCATTAACCGTTTAGCCATCTTAGTTCTAATTATCAATTTTGGAGATTTATCTAATAATGGATCGAAACAACAATTAAAATCACCCCCTACCATAATTTTATCATACGCCTGACTTAAGAAAAGAATCCATCATAAATTGCTCATCATCTATGTTAGGGGCATAAACATTCATTTAAGTCAAAAAATTTACAATTAACAGTTTTGATTCATGTAGATCAGGTGGGTTTTATTAAAAATCAATATTCAGCAGATAATATTATAAAATTGATTTCTTTAATTAATGTTTCTCAGGAGTAATCTGGCCAACCCATGGTAATTTCTCGATGCAGAAAAGGCCTTTGATAGGGTGGAATAGAGTTTTTTTGTTTAAAATTTTGGAGAAGTTCAATTTTTGGGCCTCTTTTTATTGGTTGGAAAAAATCCTACTGCTAGGGTTGTGACAAATGGACAGGTATCTTCACTTTTTATGTTATCTAGATCGACCAGACAAGGCTGTCTCTTGTCACCAGCTCTATTTGCATTGGTTATTGAACCCTTGGCTCAGATGATAAGGGTATTAAGGTGAAAACAGATGAGTATAAAATAAATTTGTTTGCAGATGATGTTTTGATATATTTAACATAACCTTTGTTGTCTTTGGGAAATCTGCATGATAGATTGGAGCAGTATGTCAAAGTGTCGGGATATAAAATTAATTGGGAAAAGAGTGAAATTATGCCTTGAGCTGAAATGGATTATTCGCTTTGTAAACATAATGTGAAATTTAAGTGGTCTGGCCAGATTAAATATTTATATATCATAATAGATAATAATTTTAATAATTTATATGAGCTAAATTATTTACCTTTATTGTCTAAAATTAAATACAATTTAGATCGGTGGAAAGATTTACCTATAACATTAATAGGACGTGTTAATTGTTTCAAAATGAATATCTTTGCCCAAATTCAATATCTTTTTCAATCTATCCCTTGCAAGATTCCTCAAAAAGTTTTCAAAGATCTGATTGCTTTGGTGAGAAGGTTTTTGTGGAAAGGTAAAATGGTCAGGGTGTCACTACAGAAATTGACTTGAAAGGATGCATTAGGAGCGTTGCAACTTCCTAATTTTCAGCATTATTATGAATCGGCACAGTTGAAATTTATTAACAGCATGTTTGAAGTGGATAAACCTTTGATGTGGGCTGATATTGAATTATCTCAGATTGATGAGAAGAGGATGGATCAGTTTATTTATAGATGGAATTCTCAGTTATAACATAATTATAATTTGCCTGTGTTGAAACATTTAATGGAATTATGTACTAAAAAGAATGAAATTATAGGTACTCAAGGTAAAATTTTGGCCAAAATTTTGTTTCAAAACAAGCTCTTTGTTCCCACAACTTCAAAATTTAATCAAATTTTGAAGTTGTGGGAACAGAAACAAATTAAATTGGTAGAAGATTATTATGAAGCAGGATATTTTATTTTGTTTCAAAGAATGAAAGAGAAATAGGAAATATCTTCGAATACTCTTTTTTCTTATTATCAATTTGAAGCATTATTGTTGGATAATTTGGGGTGTACGTTACGGCTACCTACGCAGTTTAAATTTGAAATTCTATTTACTGATGGTAGTAAGAAAGGATTTACATCTGAGATGTATGCTTTATTGCAGAATAAAATGTTTAAGCCGGGTGTTTATAAATCGAAACTTAAATGGGAAAAAGATTTGTCCATATCTATTTCTCAAGATGACTGGATGACTTTATATGAGTATAGTATGACTAAAATTGTAAATATAAGATATAGATTGGTCCATTATAATTTTCTTTATCAGTTATACTTAACTCTGGAGAAATTAAGGAAATATAAGTTTATTTCTTCTGATTTATGTTTTCGATGTCAGAAGGAAGTTGGTTCTTTCTTACATTCTACTTGGCTATGTGAGACAGTGAGGCCTTTTTGGTACAGAACTAAGGAACTTTTAGAAGCTATTTTTTAATTTAAAATTTCACTTGATCCTTTGGTATTTTTATTGGGCTAAGTTTGGAGTTAAAATTGAATAAATTTCAAATCACTTTTTTGAGATTAGCTCTAGCTGTGCTAGGAAATGTTTGGCAATTACTTGGAAAAATTAGACTAATTTGAGTATTCAACGATCATATTTGGAAATGAGATCTTGTATTCCATTGGAAAAAAAAACATAATTTATGTAATAATTGTTTTTTTTTGTTAAAACTTGGAGCCCATATTTGGAATATATGGGGTTGAATTATTAATTTTCTTCCCACGCATTGATGGTGTTGCTCCAAACTATGGCAAACTGATTGAGAGTTTTGTTATGTGATCTCCTCTTCTTTCCTTCTTTTCTTTTTAGGGTAGTTTAGAGGGGAGTTGGGAGGGGTGGATGGGAGGTTGTAAGGGATAAAATGTTAAGTACTTGTTTGTACCTTTATTGTATGATTTATTATAATTATTAAATAAAAATATTTTTAAACTGTTTATTCTTAATGCAGGAGTATTAGGCATTGTAAGACTAAGTCTTAAGCAATTGGAAAATAAACTTATTCACCAATTCCCATAGGTGCAGGATACCAGGGGTTTTTACTGTGAATGGATTTTTTGGTATCTGGTTTAGAAGCTAAAGCTTTACATGAATTAGATACCCAACAAAAACTCAATGTGTATATTGTTTTCTCAAATTTAAGAAATAAATGATATGTTTTGGCCAAATGGTTATAAACAGTAATTGTATGAATATTCAGACATTTCTTCCCTCAGAATTTAATGCAAGTTATAGCTGAACTCTCACCACTTTGATGCCGCAAACAACTGTAGAATTCCCCAGCTTTACCAGTGCAGAACCATCTGCAGTTGTAATTGATCCTAAAATAAAATTTTAAAAAATCAAATTAACTCTCTCTGAACAATTGGTTTGGACCAGTTTTTTTTTTAAATGATCTTCTAATTCGAAGCGCACGTGTATGTAATGTGTGTATAAATAAGAAAAGTTCTTTGGTTCACAATTCAATCTCACTTCTTCTTCCAAGTTCTCTGGTTGCAGACAATCATCATACTGTGCACAGAATTTAGCATGTATAAAGTTCACCAGGCTTGGTGCTCAAAAGGTAAATGTTTACCGCTCAGGAAGAGGAAGGTTCTTGTAGGGTTTGCAGAGAGATATTTGTTGCTCCAGGATTTCCACAACTGAGGTAACACCACTAATCACCTCAGGGTCTCACTGATGAAACTTGCCCCATCAGGGTCTTCTAGATGGTAACCTCTTTCTTCAAGCTACCACAGAGTTCCATTCCTTCCTCTATTTCAAGAGAAACATCAGACAGATAGCACTTCCAGCCATCTACTGCTCTGGAACTTGCTTTCATCAGTTTCAAATGGTTTTCCCTGGATTGCACTTTTCAGTTACTGGTCAGTGTCCCACTCACTGACTGACTGAGCTGTTAAACTCTCTCTTTTCCAAATGAAACTCCAAAGAGAGCATGTGACTCATGTCTTGCAAAGCCCCCACCTTCCCCAGCAAAAAACTGGAGTTCTTTCTTCTGCTCCATCTGTTGTTACCTTAGGTAAACAATCCAGAATTGACCTTTCTGTGAGCTCTTTGCAGAAAGAGTACCGATAGACAGCATGACTCCAGCAAGACAATGGTCAAGCATTTTATGACAGTTCAATTAACACCTACTTGTGAAAGATGTTTACATTCTCCAGAGATCTTGCAATGTGAATTCTTCAGTCTTTCAAATAAGAAATAAGATCTGTTTTAAAATGTGTGTATGTATGTGACCTACTCTAAATCTTATAAATTCTCCCCAACTATTAATATTGTTACAAATGTAATGCCAATTTAGAGGAAGAGCGAATCCCTACTCAAAATTGCACACCTTACACTTTTCCGAGTTAAATTCCATTTGCAATTCCTTGCCCTAATTTCCTGATTCATCTAGATCCTGTTGTAATCTCAGATAACCTCTTGACTATCCACTCCAACCTTCAATTTTGGTGTCATCTGCAAACTTATTAATGCTGCATTGTCATCCAAGTTCTTAATATAGTTAACAACAATGGACCCAACACCAATCCCTGTGGCACATCACAGACCAATATAAATAACAGTCCTCCTCTACCAACTATCAAGCCCCTTCTGTATCCATTGAACCACAGAACATTACAGCACAGAAACAGGCCCTTTCAGCCTTTCTAGTATGTGCTGAACCATTTTTTTTTTGCCTAGTCCCACTGATCTGCACCCAGTCCCATAGCCCTCCATACCTCTCCTATCCATGTACTTGTCCAAATTCTTCTTAAATGTTCTTCTTAAACCCACATTCACCTCTTCAGCTGGCAGCTCGTTTCTACATTCCACTGCTCTCTGCGTGAAGAAGTTCCCCACATGTTCTTCTTAAACCTTTCCCTTTTCACTCTTAACCCATGTCCTCTGGTTTGTATCTCACCTACTCTCAGTGAAAAAAGCCTATCTACAATTACTGTCTATCCCCCTCATAAATTTAAATACCTCCATCAAATCTCCCCTCATTCTTCCACACTCCAGGGAAAAAAGTTTTAATCTGTTTAACCTTTTCCTGTGGCTTCCTTTTCATGAAGTCCAGGCAACATCGAGGTAAATCTTCTCTGCACTCTTTCTATCTTATTGATACCTTTCCTGTAGTTAGGTAATGAAAACTGCACACAATACTCCAAATTTGGCCTCACCAATGCCTTATACAACTTCACCATATCATCCCAATTCCCATACTCAATACTTTTGATTTATGAAGGCCAATATGCCAAAAGTTCTCTTTACAATTCTTTGCCCCTGTGACACTATTTTCAAGGAATTATGTATGTGTATTCCCAGATCCCTCTATTCTACTGCACTCCTCAGTGCTCTACCATTTACCATGTAGGTCTTTTCTTGGCTTGTCCTTCCAAAATGCAACACCTCACACTTGTCTGCATTAAATTCCATCTGCCATTTTTCAGGCCATTTTTCCAGCTGATCCAAATCCAATTAATTGAATTCCTGGATTCCATTCGAACTGATCTCCAGGATAGCCTACCATGCTAGAGATCTTGCTAAAATCCTACAAACAATGACTATTACCCTCGTCTCATCAATCTTTTTGGACAACTTTTCAAACAATGAAATTCATGACACACTATTTCTCATGCTCAAAGCCATTCTGCCCATCTCTGGTCAGTCCTTACCTTTCCAAATGCTTGAGAGTCCTGTCCTTTAGAATCCTAAGGAATTTACCCAAAATGAATGTTAAACTCATTAGTCTGTCCTTGCAGCTTTTGTTTTGAATAAAGGCATATTATCCACCCTCCAGACTTCCAGCTCCGAATCCATGACAAATTATGATACAAATATTCCTGCATTTTCTTCTCTGCCTTCCAAGAATACACTAGGCCCTGAGGATTTATGTGTTTTAAGACGCCCAGTAACTCCTCTTTTATCCTGGAGAAAGTCAGCAGGTCACGCAGCATCTATAGAAAGTAAAGGGTAACATTTTTTTCTGGACTGAGCTCTTTGTCAAGACATGAGCAAAAAGAAGAGGGAGGGGGGTAGAAAGGAGAGAATCAATCTTTCCACCTAGCTACATGAAAGATATCAATAAGATTGAAAGAGTGCAGAGATTTACTTGGATGTTGCTGGGACTTGAGGAATTGAGTTAAAGATAAAGGTTAAACAGGTTAGGATTTTATTCTATGAGTGTAGAAGAATGAGGTAAAATTTGATACAGGTGTACAAAATTGGGGGGAATTGACAGAATAAATGCAAGTAGGCTTTTTCCACTGAGATAGAGAGAAAATGGGATAAGGGTGAAAGCGAAAAAGTTTAAACAATTGGGGGAACCTTTTCACACAGAATAGTGGGTGCGTGAAACGAGCTGCCAACTGACTAAATTTTAACATTTAAAAAAAGTTGGACAGGTACATAGATGGGTTGGGGGAATATGGATTGGGTGCAGTTCAGTGGGTCTAGGCATAATAGTTCAGGAACAGACTAGAAGGCCCAAAAGGTCTGTTGTTGTGCTGTAATGTTCAGTGGTCCCGAGGGACAAGGGGAGGAGCACAGCTCAACAGACATGCGGTCATTGGTGGTTATAGGTGGGAGGGTAGAAAAAAAAGGCTGAGAAATAGACACTCAGGGAGGTGTATTATAGAAATTGCTGCCTGGGTGAAGAGCGCCCAAAAACTAATATAATGGAGCTCTCTAAATCCCTGGTGCAGCTCCACGAATCTTTCTAAATCTCCAGTGAGACCACACTTGGAATACTGTATTCAGTTCTGGTCACCTCATTATAGGAAGGATGTGTGTAAGTTATGGAGGGGAGATTTACCAGGATGTTGCCAGGATTGAAAATATGTCTTACGAGGTTAGCAGAACTAGGGCTTTTCTCTTTGGTGCGAAGAAGGATGAAATGTGACTTAAAAGAAGTCTACAAGATTATGAGAGACACAGAAAAATTAGATGCCCAGCACCTTTTTCCCAGGACAGGAGTAGCAAACACCAGAGGACATCTGTACAAAGTGAAGGGAGGAAAATTTAGGGGAGACATCAGGGGTAAGTTCATTTACACAGGGAGTTGTGGGTGCCTGGAATACCTTGCTAGGGATAGTGGTGGAGCCTGAAACATTAGGGTCATTTAAGAGACTTTTAGGCAGGCATATGAATGGAAGAAAAATAGATAGTCATGGAGTAGGGTGGGTTTAGTATTTTTTTCAGGAATACATGGGTCGGCATTTCATCAAGGGCCAAAGAGTCTGTACTGTGCTGCAGTGTTCTATGTTCTAATTGTCGAGATTTCCGGATTCTCGGGTGGCCTGGATTTCTGGCCAAAGGAAGTTGGCTAAACTGTAGGTAGAGCTAGGGGCTAGTATAATGTAGTCGGGCTCTACAACATGATGGGAAAACTGCAAAAGGAATAAATTAGCAAAAAGCTGACACACAAAATATGTCAGAGCAATGAAGGTCGCAGCAGCATCTGAGAGAACAATAGAGCACTTGTTGATATGCTCCTGCACTGATTGGCACCCTGAGACCGCATATGCGAGAAACTAGCTACTAGGTATTGATAAGCTCCCGTCTTATGATCGGTAAAATATTATACTGCAAGCATACTAACTTAGAGATACTTTGCATATGCGAGGCTCTAACTATTGGATATTAAAAGATGAGGTCTTTTTTGAATGGTGTAACATTATACAGTATGCTATGGATCAGGATTTAAAAAAATGTATTTTCGCTGTTCGGGGGGACTTTTGTCACTGACTCCTGAATGGTATTTCCTGAATGGTGGCAGTGAGTAAAAGTGACCCAATCTGCAGATCAAGGACCAACCAACCAAGTTGAAGTGAGTCGTTTCATGCAAGCACCCTGTGGACCAGAAATCCCCATTTGGTGTCAGAAGTCTGCCAACTTGCAAGCTTATCTCTCTTTTCTTTCTTGTGTCAGTAGGTGCCATTTTCCTATTATATTTCTAGCTTTCTCATTTGATATACACTTCCAAATCAACTGTTGTGCCTCTTTAATTAGTTCATCATCCCATGTACCTCCTAAAGGCCACCAATTTTACCTAATCTCTTATTCAAAGGCCCCCCCCCCACCTTTTCTATTTCCATATAGTCTTCTCATCTTTTGGATATTTCTCACACATTGTCTGTATTAAGGTCCCTTATCGGAGCTCCTATTCAACCATGGTCCCGGACCGCCAAGTTCCCCAAACTCTTAACTGAGCTCCCCGAGCTCTCACACTGATCCAACTTTTCACCGATCGGAACTCAGAGTCTCCAGTTACAGAAACATGCAAAAGTACCCGGTTCAGAGCAGAGAAAATGGAGAGGATAAGATATACTCACTCCGCGGGCCCATCTCTTGGTCTGCACCAGGAGCCCTCGCTTCGTTCCATCCACCAAAGATCTGATGAGTCTTTGGAACCCCACTTCTGACACCAAATATGGATTCCGGGTCCGCAGGGTGCTCACATGAAATGACTCTCAGAGGTTCCAATTCTGATCCTTGCAGAACACCACTAGTCACAGACTTCCAGTCAGAAAAACATTCCTGAACTACTGTCCACTATCAATATGTCCAAGCCAATTTTGTATTCGATTTACTAATTCACCATAGATCCCATGTGACTCAAGTTTCTAGACAAGTCAATCAGGAGAAACCTTGTCAGATACTTTAGTAAAGTCCATGCAGGCAATATCCACTCTTCTACTTCCATCATCTTTTCCACATCCTCAAAAAATTTGATCAAATTTGTGAGACAGAGCATCCCCAGCACAAAGTCATGACTTCTGTGCAAGTTTCCCTGGCATATGAATGTTCTACAATAATTTCCCTACTACTGATGTATGACTCACTTATTGATTACTTCTTGTTTTCCTGTGGTCTTTATTAACAAAGGAACAATATTGTTGATACGGAAACAGAGATATTAAGGCCCCAGCAATCTCCTCTCTTGCTTTCCTCAGTATCCTAGGATAAATCCCATCAAGCTCTTGGAACACATCCACCTTAATTCTTTGCAAGGCACCAACCAACTCTTTGTTCTTAATATTAAGATATTCTAGAACAGCCTTTTTTTTTGGCTATGGCCCCCTTAGAACACTGCTCAAAATGTATGAGACCCCTTCCCTATGAGGCAGTCAAGTTAAGTTGGTTTCTTCCATATTTTTCTCCTACCTACATAAAAATGCTTTGAGTTCAGTTTGTGTCTCCTCCCCCTTTTAAATGTCCTGTGGCCCCTAGGGTGGGTAGGGGTGGGAGGCATGGTGGATACATATGGCTCCATGCAAATGGTTGTTCTGGAATATCAGTATACCCTTCCCTAATCTCACTCTCATCCACATCCTTCTCCTTAAGAATATTGAGGCAAAGTACCCATTTCTTCACTCCATAGATTCTCTCCTTTAGCCACAAGTGGACCTACCCATTCCCTAACCACCCTCATGATCCTAATATAGGTACAAAATGCTTTGATGTTACTTTCATGGCTCCTTTTAGCCCTAATTTGTTGATCAAGTTCTTTCCTGTTTCCTTTATATTCCCAAAGGGCTTTGTCTGATTTCAGCCCCCATTTCTTATTGACTAAATGTGCCTTAATTTGATGAACTTAACATTTTAAGATGACAAGATGCAGCTACTGCTAAACTGAAATGGTTGTGAGATGCTTTTAAAGAGAATGATGAAATTAAATAGCTAGAAGCTGCCTTGTATACTGAAGATAAGGGTTGAATCTGCTGATAACACTGGTTGAATGGGATACCATTACTTGCTGAAGAATGCTGTTTCATTAAATGAAATGCAATTCCAAATTTGGAAAACTTTGATCAGTCTGAATTGTATACAAGTCCCTTTTTGTATTACACAAATTGAGTGGGCACTCAGAGCAAAGCATTATCAAGTAGAATACCGCTGAGTTCTGCCACTCCCATCCTGGATGAAAGTAATAAATGGTGTTCTGTTTAACTACCTTGTAAATTGTATTTTGTTACAGGGGAACAAACTTTAAAATTGGCATAGTCAGCAGGATCTTGTTGGGACCATCACTGAATAAGCGGCTACAACATTACTGGGACCAGAAGTGGAGAATTTTGAGCTCAAAGTCAGATCCCTTATGGCCAACCTCCCACAGAAGCTCCCAAGAACATTGTGGTCCCTCGTCAGACATTGATGTGGTTCTCTGCCGAGATCCCTTGTAAAATATTGGCCACAGGGTTCGAGTCCCTCTTCGTAATTGAATATTGGGGTTAGAGTCCCCTTTTGTGATGTGGTCAGGGTTAGAGTCCCCTTTCGTGATTTGTGGTGCTGAAGATCCAGCTGCGCTGGATGGGTCACGTCTCCAGAATGGAGGACCATCGCCTTCCCAAGATCGTGTTATATGGCGAGCTCTCCACTGGCCACCGTGACAGAGGTGCACCAAAGAAAAGGTACAAGGACTGCCTAAAGAAATCTCTTGGTGCCTGCCACATTGACCACCGCCAGTGGGCTGTTAACACCTCAAACCGTGCATCTTGGCACCTCACAGTTTGGCGGGCAGCAACCTCCTTTGAAGAAGACCGCAGAGCCCACCTCACTGACAAAAGGCAAAGGAGGAAAAACCCAACACCCAACCCCAACCAACCAATTTTCCCCTGCAACCGCTGCAACCGTGTCTGCCTGTCCCGCATCGGACTTGTCAGCCACAAACGAGCCTGCAGCTGACGTGGACTTTTTACCCCCTCCATAAATCTTCGTCCGCGAAGCCAAGCCAAAGAAGAAGGAAGTCCCCTGAGGGTTTGAGTCCCTCTTTTTGGTAGGGGTTAGAGTTTCCTTTCATGATACACAGGGTTAGAGTCCCTGTCGGTCCAGTAATAAAGGCACAGTTTAAGTACAAGGTTCAATTCCCTGTTGTAAGAGGTTTGACTGACTAAACTTTTGAATATGGGTAATAATTTTGATAAAAGCGATGGTGCAACACCTATACAACATATGTATTACTTAAATCCTAAGAACAGCAAAGATGATAGAGTTTTAAGTTATAAGTTGACAAAGCGATTGGGGGATGAAGTATAGCCCATAGGTGGTACGATAAAGAAGGCAGAAATGTTGATGTGGGAAAAGGGAGTCGGTGCTAAATGGAAAAGATTAATTAAAGAATGGAAACAGGAGACAGAGAAGAGGAGAGATAAAATTTGGAAGAATAATGTCTGTAAAAAAGGTATTGAGGTAAATGACAAAGATGGTAAATTGAAGGGGTGGAAAGTATTACAGGCAGAGTGTGTAATGGATAAATATTGGGAGGAATTTAGTAAGATTAGTTACATACATACACACATTTTAAAACAGATCTTATTTGAAATACTGAAGAATTCATATTCAGTAACATTGCAGGATCTCTGGAGAATGCTATGCACATTTCACAAGTAGGTGCTAATTGAAATGATGTCATGAAGTGAATAGACCATTGTTTGGAAGAGGAGACAAACTGGCTGTTTGCAAGTACTTACACGGTGCTCACAGAAAGGCCACTTCTGGGCTTTGTTTATCCAAGACAACAGATGGGAGCAGAAGGATAACTCCTGTTGTTTGCTGAAGAAGGTAGGGGTTTTTGCAAGTGAGAAAAATCACATGGGCTTTCTGGCAGTTGGCAGTTGGAGAGAGAGAGAGGGAGAGGAGACAAGCTCTCTCAGCCAGAGTGTGTGACACTGAAAGCAGCTGAACAGTGCAAGCCAGGAAGCTTGTTGAAAAAGAAAGCTCCAGAGCAGTGGATGGGCTGGAAGTGCTATCTGACTGATTTTCTCTTGGAATAAGTGGAACAGAAAGGAATTCTGTAGTAGCTTGAAAGAGGTTATCATCTGGAGAACCCTGATGGGGCAAGTAGACATTGATGCTCCTGTCCAATACCTTTTACCCTTATCGCAAACCCTGATGAGGAACCAATGGTAGAAATGCAGTTACGAGGGAACAGAGTTCCATTTTTGATTGATATCAGGGCAACATCCTCAACCCTGGATGAGGAGATGGTGGATTCTCTGCAGATCCCTCTTTCTAACAAAGAGACCAGGCTATCAAGATTGGATGGGAAGGCAAGGGTGTTCAGACTAACACAGCCAGGTGAACTGCATGATCACCTTTTCCATTACCCCTGGATTAGGGTGTAATCTAGCTTGAAGAGATTTGCTCATGGCGCTCAAAGCTGATATTTTGAGTTCTGATTATGCCATATGACTTAGGTGATAGGTCATATGATGCTGTCGGAACTCTTGACGCCTCAATGGTGGGCCGTGGACTTTGCACTTTTTGGTAATACTTTGGACCCACATGTAATCCTGTATTACAACCCCACGGCTGCAACACAGAAATGGCTGAGTATTTTGAACCATGCCTGGGGATGGTGGTATCAGTCCGAATGATAGGAGAGGTGTCTGGAGATCCTGGCATGGCAATAATAGTCCAGATGGGAAGCGACCTATAGAAACAAAGTAACTCACTAACCGCACCTCACATTACTACCTCAGTTAACCTTGGTCAAAGGAACAAAGGAGCTGGGACACCTCACTTACATGTTACAGAATGAAGCACAAAAGGAGGAATACAAGGAGCACCTCTCCCATGGAATGGTACGCAGACATCAGCTGCTCACCAAGGAAGAAAGCAATGAAGTATACTTTTCGTGGCCCACCTCTCGTGAGGTTGGCTTGACCAACTGCATGCTTGTAAGAGTAATGCTTAAAATTGGAGTTCAGCTTCCATTTGTACTATAGTATTCTCTTAAGCCAGAGGGTGCAGAAGAAGTGTGATCTCTGATTCGGTCACCAGCGAATCCTCGTTCCCTGCAACATGCCCATTTTCCCAGTACCGAAACCTGGGCACACGGAGTGGCAGTTAGTGTATGACCTCAGGGCAATCAACAAGATTGTGTTGCCCATGCATGCACTGGTTCCAAATCCAATTATAATCCTTAGCCAGATACCGGCCTCAGCTAAATTCTTCACAGTAATCAACTTACAAAACGCATTTTTTGCTGCACCAATACACCAAGACTCGCAGTTTCTATTCACCTTTACTTATGAAGGGTCCCAATACACCTGGACTCGTCTTAGTTTTAGCCAAACAGCTGAAGGGGCCTCCAGCAACTAGGAAATTCTACAGTAATACAATATGTAGATGACCTATTGCTTGCAAGCTCAGATCATGCCAGTAATGTGCTCCAGGTTCTACATTCCTGGGGGGGGGGGGGGGGGTACATCATACCCCGTTGAAAGATTACCGAAGGAAACAGTTGTTTTTGGGGATCCAACAGCGCGATGGAGAGAGCCCTGACACCTGATTGGGTGAAGCCCATTATCCTAGGCCTTGTAAACTTCTGCCGCCAATGGATTCCCGATGTGACACTGATGACAAAACACCTGACACCCCCTGCCTCCTCCAAATCACCATTGCCATTTCACCTAGATGAAGATCAGGAAAAGACTTTTGATTTCTTTAAGACTGCCCTCATGCAATAGGATGACCCCCCCTTACGACTGGCTATTCCAGCTGTATGTTACCATCAAGGACTGTGCTTCTGCAGTTCTTACGCAGTACCACGGTGACAGTCATCACCCAGTCTCCTATTACTTGACCTGCTTAGATGGTGTGGCTCAAGGCTACCCGCCCTGCACACAGACACTGCACAGTATACATGCTGTGGTATCCATTGCTTTCAACATCACTTTACATCAGCCTGTATTGCCGCTCTAATGAATATCGACCAAACCAAATATTTAAGCCAGGCATGGCTAAGATGCTACAAAGCCTCCTTGCTAAATAGTCCGTACCTAGAATTTCACCACTGCAGTACTATAAACCCTGCTTCCTTTCTTGAAGACCCAACGTACCACCTAGAAGCACCACCACTTGACTGCATTCAGGTAAATTAAATGTTGACATCTTTTCGAGTAGGTCTGTCAGATCAATCTCTTCATAATGCCATTCTAAATTTTTTTTGCTGATGGTTCCTCTACAATGGACCCACAGGTTGGCCAACGACTTTTGGGGTATGCTATAGTTACCGGCAAAGGAGAAACAGTTGAGGCAGCACGCTTTCAGGTCCCACTTCCTGCACAGCAAGCTGAACTTTCTGCCTGTATTCTAGGTAAAACTGAAAGATTGACCATCTACATTGTTACGGAATCCAGAGGACCCCAAAAACCAGCTCCAATAGATATGCACCACAATACAGAGTTACTTAAACAAAAGTAGCTTTTAATTATATTTGAACAAGAAAACATTTAAACTTAACTTACTACTTAACCTACTTACTTAACCTACCTAACCTACTTAATCCCCCCTCTAATACTAAGCACAGGTGTGTATAATGTGTATTTAAGATTAGAAAAGATTGGATCACAGTCCAATCTCACTGGTTGCAGGCAATTCTTGTACTGTGCACAGAAGTTAACATTAACAAAGTTCGCCAGTATTTGGTGCTTAACAGGCAAATGGTTACCACTCAGGACGGTTCTTGTTGGTTTTCTGAGAGAGATTCCTTTGGTTCCAGGACATCTGCACCTGATTCCTTTCCAATCTATCTTGCGACGAAACTTTCCCCCTTCAGGGTTCTCCAGATGATCCTCTTTCTTTCAGGTCACCTTTCAGACAGCTAGTCTTCTCCCTTGACTAGGCAGTCTTCCAAAAGTTTGCCAGCTTTGTCCTTCTCGAACTGATTTCTGTCTCCTTTCTCCCTGTTTCACACTCTCCCTCTCTAAGAGCAAAACTGTTCAGTCCGCCTGCCAAAATCACATGCTCTCCCAGGCAAGCTGTATGCTGCAACTTTGTTGCTCTTTTTGAAAAACATTCTCTGCAAAAGTCCTGTGCTTCAAAATGTTTGTGTGCAACCCACTCTAATAATCCTTCCCAAAACACCTCTAAATACTGTCACAACACAGACTCCAGTTATGCCTTTGATGCAGCCCATGACTTTGGTGCCCTCTGGCACCATAGAGACTACCTTACATCTACTGGAATGCCTGTTAAGAATCCTTCCTTTGTCCTTAACCTTATTAATGCACTCCAACAACAGGTTGCATTAGCCATTGTTAAATTTAGTGCCCACACAACGGGAGATAATCCAGTCTCCCAGGGAAATGCGGCAACAGATCAGGCGTCCAAACTCGCTGCCACCTCATAAGTATTATGAGTCTCCCCTCATACTACCACAGGGAGACAGAATCCTCATGGGAAGGACGGTCCTGCCAGACATGGACCAAGTACACAAAATGCAGAGGGACACCTCTGAGAGCGGTACGCACTGGACCCTTGGTTCAGGCCTCTCAGACAAGTTTGTGTATCTGATGTATTTTTACCCTTGTTGCTTGCATATTTTCAGTCTCTTACACAAGTGAGAAAGGAGGGAATGATGAGAATAGTGAAAGAGCCATGTTGGTGCCAAAAATTCTCCAGGAGGCACTTACCCCAATGCCAGATTTGTCAGAAAGCAAATCCCGGGTAATCAGTACAGGCGCCCCAGGGGGCTACACCAATACTAGTGGTTCTCAACCTTTTTCTTTCCACGCACATACCACTTTAAGTGCACTGTGATTAGTAGGGGATTACTTAAGGTGGTATGTGCATGGAAAGAAAAAGTTTGAAAACCACTGCTTTAATCGTACCCAAATGACTCATTATGTGCATGGTTTCATAACTCCAAAGGAAATGGACCAATAACAATTTTTCTCAAACAAAATATTTCAGTAACAATTGGGTCTAAAGCAGTGATTCTCAACCTTCCCTTCCTAATCACATACCACCTTAAGCAATATCACAGAGCACTGATGGCATAGGGATTAAAATAGTATGTGAATGGAAAGAAAAAGGTTGAGAACCACTGGTGTGTACAGATTGATTTATTGAAATGCTGAAGTTAAATGCTGTTCTGTTTAACTAACTTGTAAACTGTATTTTGTAACAAAGGACCAAACTTTTAAAAGGTGACCTTGTCATCCTACGATCCTGAATCTTGCCATTCATATCTTTTATCCTCAGAGGAACAAACTAATCCTGAACTCTAAACAACGAGCTTTTAAAAGATTCCTGTGATAGATGTGAATTTACCCTTAAATAGCTATTTCTTTTTCAGTGTCTGTCTATTACTGTTATAATTAGACTTACTTCAATTTAGCACTTTCACCCAAGGACTAGTCTCTTCTTTATCCATAACTATATTAAAGCATGCAGAATTATTAAATTTACATTCTGGTCAGTATAAGAAGTACTGAAATATCTTTCCTTTGAAGTTTATGGGATTTTGCAATGTGATATTTAGGTTCTCTGGCTTGGCTTCGCGGACGAAGATTTATGGAGGGGGTAAAAGTCCACGTCAGCTGCAGGCTCATTTGTGGCTAACAAGTCCGATGCGGGACAGGCAGACACGGTTGCAGCGGCTGCAGGGGAAAATTGGTTGGTTGGGGTTGGGTTATTTATATTTATTTATATTTAGGTTCTTTCTTTGGCTTGGCTTCGCGGACGAAGATTTATGGAGGGGGTAAAAAGTCCACGTCAGCTGCAGGCTCGTTTGTGGCTGACAAGTCCGATGCGGGACAGGCAGACACGATTGCAGCGGTTGCAGGGGAAAATTGGTGGGTTGGGGTTGGGTGTTGGGTTTTTCCTCCTTTGCCTTTTGTCAGTGAGGTAGGCTCTGCGGTCTTCTTCAAAGGAGGTTGCTGCCCGCCAAACTGTGAGGCGCCAAGATGCACGGTTGAGGCGATATCAGCCCACTGGCGGTGGTCAATGTGGCAGGCACCAAGAGATTTCTTTAGGCAGTCCTTGTACCTTTTCTTTGGTGCACCTCTGTCACGGTGGCCAGTGGAGAGCTCGCCATATAACACGATCTTGGGAAGGCGATGGTCCTCCATTCTGGAGACGTGACCCATCCAGCGCAGCTGGATCTTCAGCAGCGTGGACTCGATGCTGTCGACCTCTGCCATCTCGAGTACTTCGACGTTAGGGATGTAAGCGCTCCAATGGATGTTGAGGATGGAGCGGAGACAACGCTGGTGGAAGCGTTCTAGGAGCCGTAGGTGGTGCCGGTAGAGGACCCATGATTCGGAGCCGAACAGGAGTGTGGGTATGACAACGGCTCTGTATACGCTTATCTTTGTGAGGTTTTTCAGTTGGTTGTTTTTCCAGACTCTTTTGTGTAGTCTTCCAAAGGCGCTATTTGCCTTGGCGAGTCTGTTGTCTATCGCATTGTCGATCCTTGCATCTGATGAAATGGTGCAGCCGAGATAGGTAAACTGGTTGACCGTTTTGAGTTTTGTGTGCCCGATGGAGATGTGGGGGGGCTGGTAATCATGGTGGGGAGCTGGCTGATGGAGGACCTCAGTTTTCTTCAGGCTGACTTCCAGGCCAAACATTTTGGCAGTTTCCGCAAAGCAGGACGTCAAGCGCTGAAGAGCTGGCTCTGAATGGGCAACTAAAGCGGCATCGTCTGCAAAGAGTAGTTCACGGACAAGTTTCTCTTGTGTCTTGGTGTGAGCTTGCAGGCGCCTCAGATTGAAGAGACTGCCATCCGTGCGGTACCGGATGTAAACAGCGTCTTCATTGTTGGGGTCTTTCATGGCTTGGTTCAGCATCATGCTGAAGAAGATTGAAAAGAGGGTTGGTGCCAGAACACAGCCTTGCTTCACGCCATTGTTAATGGAGAAGGGTTCACAGGTTATATAACCTATATTTAGGTTACACAGTGTTTATACAACAATAATAATTGCATTTTAAATGTATTTTTTGGCAATATCTTGAAGAGCTGCCAATTGGCTCCTATATGTAGAAAAGTTATTTGGTGCTGGTACAGCAGGGGGGGGAAGAGAGAGAGAGAGAGAGAGAGAGAGAGAGAGAGAGAGAGAGAGAGAGAGAGAGAGAGAGAGAGAGGGGGGGGGGAGGGGGGGAGGGGGGGAGAGGGGGAGAGTCTCAGATGGGCAAGGGGGGGGGGGGGGAAGAGAGACGGCAGTGCAACCAGGTTGGGCGGGAGGGAGAGACGACAGCGCGACTCGGGTGGGCGAGGGGGGAGAGAGATGGCAGTGCGACTAGGTTGGGCAGGGGGAGAGGACAGAGAGGCGGCAGCGCAAATTGGGTGGGGGGGGAAGAGAGACAGGAGCACGACTCGGGTGGGTGCGGGGGAGGAGGGAGAGATGGCAGCGCGACTTGGGTGGGCGGGGTGGGAGAGATGGCAGCGCGTCACGGACAGCTGTGTAAGAGAGAGATGGCAGCACGACTCAGGTGGGCGGGGGGAGAGAGATGGCAACGCGACTTGGGTGGGCTGGGGAGAGACGGCAGTGTAACCTGGGTGGGTGAGGGGGAGAGAGAGAGACGCCAGCGCGACTGAACAGGGGTGGATATGGCAGCACAATTCGGGCGGGCTTAAATCTGGGGCAGCTGGCTTTTGTTCTGAAATCTGGAAAAATCTGAAATTCGGAACACACTGCCCCACAAGAGTTCCGGATAAAGGATTGTATACCTGTACAAAGTCACCATCAATCCATCACTCAAAACACCCGAATATCCAATGCCAAGGCAGAAGAATTGTTCCAAGCACTAAACAGAGGGCAAAAATTCACAAAACTAGATTTGTCACTGTAATGGAAGATTTAAACTGTGTTTTTTTTTTACTTCTGCAGCTACAAGACTGAGAATCTGCTTGTTATTTAGAATCAGCAGACATAATCTAATTTACACCTTTGGTTTGGTTTCGCGGATGAAGATTTATGGCTCGTTGGTGACTGACAAGTCCGATGTGAGACAGGCAGGCACGGTTGCAGTGGTTGCAAGGGAAAATTGGTTGTTTGGGGTTGGGTGTTGGGTTTTTCCTCCTTTGTCTTTTGTCAGTGAGGTGGGCTCTGCGGTCTTCTTCAAAGGAGGTTGCAGCCCGCCGAACTGTGAGGCACCAAGATGCACGGTTGGAGGCAATATCAGCCCACTGGCGGTGGTCAAATGTGGCAGGCACCAAGAGATTTCTTTAAGCAGTCCTTGTACCTCTTCTTTGGTGCACCTCTGTCTCAGTGGCCAGTGGAGAGCTCGCCATATAACACGATCTTGGGAAGGCGATGGTCCTCCATTCTGGAGACACACCTAAATTCCACCATGGGGCAGGATGCAGTTGAATCAGAAGACATTATCTAATTTACACTATGGGGTCCAGGGATGCATATGAATCAGTAGACATTATCCAACTTCCACCATGAAGCCCAGAGATGCAGTTTTCTTTTGTTGGTCGCAGACTGTCATGAGACCTTGAAGATAATTAAATCATTTGTTCAAGGAGATAAGATCTGAAGTAAACAACTTTTGGGTAATATTAGCCATGGTCCCGCTGCTGAAGTTTGAGACTCTCCGAGAGGTGGTAACATCTCTCAGCAAGAAGAACTTCTAGAGTCCAGCCAACGTCCCGGTCGGGGGAGGTGGAGAAGCTGCTACTGGGGCCCCGACAACCTACTACAAGTGTGCAGTCGTTGCCTCGCTTCAGCAGTTGGGACCAGTCCAGGTGTTGATAAGTATAATTGGGAAGGGCTTGCATATTGTAGTGTGAATTCAGCTTTAGATTTAGTAATAAAGCCTTGTATGAACTGAACTGCTCTCGGTGTGGGTGTGTGTGTGTGTGTGTGTGTCTATTTTCTTTCGGTAACTCAAACACTGTGACCAATCTAAAACCAACAAAATGAGAGGTATAAGTTTACTCAAGACAGTCACAAGCATATCAACAGATAGAATCGGACAAAAAAAAAATCAAGGGAATATGTGACAATCAATCCCCATCTGGGACTATTCACCTGTACACGGGCCTTATGGAATGTCAGCAGCACCTGTGATTTTTCAAGCAACAATGGACAAATAATTACATGGACTCTCAGTTGGGGGCTACCTGGATGATATCATGATCACGGGCCGAAACAAGAGTAAACACTTACAAAACATTGAAATGGTTTTTAACCAGACTACAAAAGACAAGTATGTCTTCACGCGCCCCTCAGTTTACAATCGACAGCAAGGGGGTGCAAATGAATCCAGCAGGAACAGAAGCCATTCGTAAGGCCCCATACCTAACCAACAAATCAGAATTACAGTCCTTCCTAGGACTTGTCAATCCATCGGTCAAATCATTACCAAAAACAAATCCCTAATAGGTCTACATTATGCAACCTGATGAACCAATAACTTTAAAAAAAGATAAAACATGGTACTGGAACACAGAAACTAAAAACACAATCGATCAACTAAAGGAAATACTAACATCAACAAATGAGGTGCTAATCCACTTCGACCCTAGTAAAGAAGTTACACTAGCCATGGATGCTTCACCTGTCGGACTAGGAGCCATACTATCCCAAATCACAGAAAAAGATGAGCAACCAGTAGCGTACGCTTCGCAAACATTAACCACAAGCGAACGCAATTACACCCAACTAGAAAAAGAAGGATTGGCTATAATTTTTGATGTAAAAAAATTCCACCAATATCTTTACGGAAAAAAAATTTACTCTGATCACAGACAACAAGCCTCTTAATTTAATCCTGGGGCCACACAAAGGTATACCAGTATTAGCTGCCACCAGAATTCAAAGATGGGCCATGCTACTAGCGGTGTATAACTATGATATAAAATATAAACCAGGAACACTCAACAGCCATGCAGATGCCTTATCACACATGCCACTACCCGAGACAGAACAATAAGGGAAATCATTAAATGGAGAGCAGAGGCAGCAGCTGTCAACCAAGAACAACTTCAACAACTGCCCATTACAGCCCAGATGATTGGAAAGGAAACCCAAAAAGAGGCAGCATTAAGCAAGATCCTATACTTCATCCTTAATGGATGTCCGGAATTTGAAGTCATCCCAGAAGATCCAAAACTTTACCACACACACTGCCATGATCAGTCGAAGAAGGATGTTTACTACAGGGTACCCGTACAATTACTCCAGCCAAATGGCAAACTACAATGTTATCAGAACTGCGCCACAACTATCCAGGAATGGTACAAATGAAGGAATTGGCTCAGATGAATGTCTGGTGGCCCTCCATAGACAGAGACATTGAAACAACAGTAAGAGAATGCAAAGTATGCCAGTAAATGCAGACAAAAATGCCGCAAGCCAGGCTAATCCATGGAAATGGCCATCCAAACCCAGGCATCGGATTCACGTGGATTTCGCTGGTCCATTCATGGGTTAAACTTTCCTAATAGCTGTGGACGCACAGTCCAAATGGCCAGTAGTTTCACAACTGAAAAACACCAAAGCAGATCTCACGATTGACTGCCTACGAGCTATCTTTGCCATTTACAGATTGTCTCATGAATTATTTACGGACAATGGGCCTCAATTTACATCAGAACATTTTTTTTTTAATTTGCACAATATCTTTTTATTTGTAGATCTTATTTTTCATTTGCATCAACATAAGTACAGTATTTATCCATATCATTAAAAAAATGTAATGCAAAAAGAATGCATAATTTCATATTTTCTCCCCCCATTCTCCCCAAAAAAGTAGGAAAGATAGAAGAAAAAACTGCCTGATAATCATATAGGTTCTTGATTAATTAAATTTCATATTTACAAAATGATCTTGAACCTTGAATTAACTAAGATAAGTTGGAGCAGGAGTGGCGGACGCTGTAGATGAAGTCAAGAGCAATAGAATCCATATAAGGTTTCAAAATCTTATCAAAATTTTCTGGTTGATTCCGTAAATTATAAGTTATTTTCTCTAATGACAAATGTCTAGTTTCGAAGTTACAACTATACATTTCTTTGCTATTGTTACACTTTAAAACTTCTGATAAGTATCTAACTTCAAATCAAAAATATCTCCTAATAAAAATATTTTGGGATCTTTCAAAACTTGCACTTCATAACTCATCCCAATAAAATACTTGCATTTTCCCAAAATTTTCCTACTTTTTTACAATGCCAATCTGCATGGAGAAAAGTTCCTACTTCTTTATTACATCTAAAACATTGATCAGAACAATTTGAATTAATTCCATGTAATTTACATGGAGTATAATATAATTGATGTCAAAAATTAAATTGCACCATTTGGTATCTAACATTAATTGTATTAGTTACACTTTCATGACAATTTTGGTCATACCTCTTGAATTTGTATATTTATATCTCTTTCCCATTTCAATTAGATTTAAATAAATCCTTTTTCTGCATAGTCTCTTACAATTTTATATACATATTAGTAATAAATCTTCTAATAAATGTATCAGTTATTAAATATTCAAATTGACTTTGTTCAGGTAATCTAAAATTTGTCCCTAACTTTCATTTTAAATATGATTTGTTGATAATAAGAAAAAATGGTATTATTTGGTATATACTTATCTTTCAATTGGTCAAAAGTTAAAAAAAAACCTAAAAAACAATCCTTTATCTTTTTTATTCCGCAATTATACCAAGTGTCAAAATAAACATTATTAACCATAAAAGGAATCAAAGGATTTTGGTTTAATAACATTCTAGTCAACTGATAATTCTTCATTTCTCCTTCTACATTCATTCCATATTTTAAGTACAGGTACACAATCCTTTATCCAGACATCTAAAATCCAGAAAGCTCCAAAATCCAACAAGTGGGGAGAGATATGGCAGCGCGAGTCGGGCCGGCGAGGGAGACCGGCACCGCGAGTCGGGCCGGCGAGGGAGACCGGCACCGCGAGTCGGGCCGGCGAGGGAGACCGGCACCGCGAGTCGGGCCGGCGAGGGAGACCGGCACCGCGAGTCGGGCCGGCGAGGGAGACCGGCACCGCGAGTCGGGCCGGCGAGGGAGACCGGCACCGCGAGTCGGGCCGGCGAGGGAGACCGGCACCGCGAGTCGGGCCGGCGAGGGAGACCGGCACCGCGAGTCGGGCCGGCGAGGGAGACCGGCACCGCGAGTCGGGCCGGCGAGGGAGACCGGCACCGCGAGTCGGGCCGGCGAGGGAGCGGAAGATGGCAGTGTGACTCGAAGGGGGTGGATACAGCAACACAATTCGGGGGGGCTTAAATCTAGCTTTTCAAAATCCGGAAAAATCCGAAATTCGGAACACACTGTCCCACAAGGGTTCCTGATAAAGGATTGAGTACCTGTATATGTTTCAAAATTGGTGTATCTATTTGCCCTCTCAACAATCTTTCATGCCATTTATGCAAAATATGCTTAGAACAATTTTCTCATTTCAATTTGAACTCACGCTGTCTTTTCATCAATCTGATAACAGAAGGACAAAAATTTAAGTTGAGCTGCTTTATAGAATTTTTTAAATTAGGCATTCGTAGTTCCCCCTGGTCATATTTCCATGTTAATTTTTCCAATGCCATCCTATGCACACAATTTATCCTTCCTATTAAAGAAATTGGCAAATCCTTCCATCTTATTAAATATTTTAAAATTTTCTTTAATAGAGGTACATAATTTAATTTAAATAAATTATTTAAATTCTTATCAATATTAATTGCTAGATATTTGATTGCCTCCTTCTGCCATTTAAATTTTGTTCTTTTCTTAACTTGAGTGTAACCTGTTTCAGTCATTGGCATTACTCCACTTTTATCAATATTTACTTTATAACCTGATATTAACCCGTACTTCGCCAATTGAACATATACTTTTTTTAATTAACTTTCAGGGTTTGTAAGATATATTACATCATCTCCAAAAAGGCTAATTTTATGTTTTTTATCATTTATCTTAAAAACCCTCAATCTCATTATCTCTGCTAATCAACTCTGCTAGAGGTTCTCTGGCCAACGCAAATAAAAAAGGGGATAGTCTAGATGATCTCTCCAATAAAAAAGATTTTGATATTTGTCTCTTTGTAATTACACTAGCTTTTTGGCAATTATATAATGCTCTTATCCAGTGGAAAGCTTCAATAGTTTAAATAAATAGTCCCATCTAAAGCCAAAACTACTGATGGTATTTTTCTTTTCTGTGCCATATTTAACAAACTTAAAAATCTAACAATATTGTCAGCTGAATTACTATTCTTAATAAAACCTGTTTGGTCCATATTAATCAATTTATGTAAACATTTAGCTAATCTGTTAGCTATTAGTTTAGAGAAAATGTTATAATATGTATTCAATAATGAAAATAGCCTATAGAAAGATGGAAGCAAAGTGTCCTTCCCCTTTTTTTGGAATAACTATTATTAATGCAGTTTTAAACGACTCAGGTAAATCACAAAGAGCTTCCATTTGGTCTAATAAACCCGTAAATATAGGAATCAATAGCTCTTTAAATTCTTTATAAAACTCCAGAGAAAAACCATCTTTGCCTGGTGCCTATGTCATATATTTCTGTAACTGTAAAAGGATATGTTAATTCAGCCTTCTCTTCTATATTTAATGGTGGCAAAATAATTTGTGACAAATATTCATCTATTTCATCTCCATCCTTTAAAGATTCCAATTGGTATAATTTCTTATAAAATTTCAAAAAAAACATCATTAATGCCCTTTGTTTTATGTAAGATGACCTGAATCTTCTTTTATCGCTATAATTCTTTTCGATAGTTGTTCAGTCTTCAAATGCCATGCTAAACCTTTATGCCCTCTATCTCCCAACTCATAATATTTTTGTCAGGTTCACCTTGTATCTCTGTCCACTCTATATGTTTGTATTATATTAATTTTTTTTTTTTAATCTGGTATTCTTCGTTTCTCATCATTTACTTGATTTTGCAATTTTTTTTCCAACTTTATTACTTCATTTTCCAAATGGTTAACTTCAGACATATATTCTTTTTTAACATTAACCGTATGTATAATTATTATTTGTCCTCTTAAATAAGCCTTCATAGAATCCAAACCACAAACTTATTGGTTACAAAATATTCATTAACGTTTAAAAAAACTTTATCTGTTGTCTTATAAATTTTAACAATGCAGTATTAAACCTCCATCTATAACTTGTATTTGCTCTTCCTCCAATAAAATTGACATAACCAAAGGTGATGATCAGGCAATATCCTTGCTTGATATTCAATATTTTGAAATTTAGCTTACAGTTGAGAGATTAAAAACATATCTATATGTGAATACGTCTTATGTCTAAAGGAATAAAATGAATAGTCTCCAACATCAGGATAATTTTCTTTCAACTGTCATCAAGTTTCATTTCATTCATAAAATTATTCACAAACTTTAACTACCTTGCTTTTAACCATAATTCCATCTGATCTGTCCAACTTCAATCAAAAGTAAAATGAAAGTCTCCTCCCATAATTATTTTCCCCTTTTTGCATTAGCTAATTGCATAAAAACATATTGTATAAAATTTCCATCATCTTATTTGGTGCAAATATATTCAAAGTCCAATATTCAGAATAAATTTTACAATCTACCATGACATATCTCCCCACTTTATCAGTAATTACATCCAATATTTTAATTCAGAAACTTTATTTATTACTATCACCACTCCCCAAGCTTTAGAATTAAATGAAGAAGACAATACAGTTCCGACCCAGTCTCTCTTTAATTTCACATGTTCTATTCCATTAAATGAGTTCTTGTAAAACAGCCACATCTATTATAGTTTTTTTCATATGGCTTAATAACCTTCTCTTTATCAGATTCTGAATTCCATTGATATTAATACTAATAAAAGACTATTTTCCCACCATTAGACACCAAAATTAAAACATATATCCATCCAGCATCCCCTTCCCCCTCCTATATAATATACCTCATATACAAATAGTCCAAGCTTTAAACAAAAAAGAAAAGATAAAGAAAGAAAAAGAGAATAAAAACATGCGGGAAAATCCCAGAGGTGCATGATGTTAAAGCGTCTCTACTCCCCTGATCTATGCGGGATGCAAGAAGTATCACATTAGTGCCCATGACTCCACAGTGGTCAGCATCATATTCTCCACTAACTCACTCAAAATACCATACCATCCCTTACATAGTCTTTTCAATAGACCTTATAATCCTTTAATCTTATCAAATACAATAAATCACGCACATTATAGGTTAAACCTTCCTACTCTTTTAAGCTCTCTCAAAACACAATATACTTTCAGTTACAGCAGAAATCTTTCCATTGTGCAATTAATTCTGGTATCAACAACCATCTGTTGGTCTTTAGCAGGCAATGAATCGGCATATACCTTTATTTCATTAGGCTCAGTAAAAAATCTATTCCTCCCTCCAGGGATGAATACTTTCAATACAGCTGGATATCTCAAAACAAAAGCATAGCCTTTTTTCCACAACACATCTTTAACCAGATTAAACTCTTGTCTTCAGCAATTCAAAACTCATGTCTGTATGAAAGAAAATCTTATTTCCATTATAAATCAAAGGTGATTGTCTTTCTTTAGTTTGCTTTGTTGTCAACTCCAATATCTTCTCTCTTACTTCATATTGAAGGAATCTGACAAGTATTGGACAGGACCTTTGGTCAGGCTGAGGTTTAGGTCTCAATGCCTTGTGGGCTCGTTCAATCTTCAAATCTACTTGAAATTCAGCCTGACCCAAAACTTCCGGTATCTATCATTGCAAAAAAAAATTTTCTATCTTGACCTTCATCTTTAAGCCCAACAATCTTAATATTATTCCGTCTGCTAAAATTTCAGGAAGCAAACCTTTTGGAAAACTTTGTTGTCCAGTGTAATCTAAAACTCTCATGAAGTCAATCAATGCACAAAGTTGGTCGAGTTTAGAAAGGTGACAAATGGAACTTTTACATATGAAGCGTTTAAGTGTGAATTCTCACCTATATTGAGAGTTGTTGTTCTGAATTCACCCAGTTCCCTTCCATCAGGTCGACAATTTTCTTTCTGCCAAATGTACAAATGCTCTTTAGGAGGTCCACTTAGAATTCGAATTTACAATATAAAAGCAGAACCGAGAGTCACATCACGTATTTTAAAAGGTTATGTATTTTATAACTGGCAGCCATCGAAAATTTAAATTCTTCATGTTTCATAAGTAGAGATTAAACTATGAAGTAGCCTACCAGAAATTTCCTGTAGTATTCCAAGGGTTCCACAGTTCTGACAAGGGATAAAGAGAAAGCAGGTCACTATATTATGTCACATGACCACACTGCCATTTTGTTAGTTATATCTTATATACTAACATTTTAATAGCACATCCTACCATTATCATTTACTGTTAATTCATAATATTACATTTATTTCTGAACTTCATTAAGCATATATATATTCACATATCCTTAAGGAGCAACATAAGCTTTTTTTTATCCTTCTATAATACCCATGGTTATGGAATAGCATTAACATATACAAAAACTGAGAATACATCTCATTAGTAGGCTATTAAATAAGTATTAAAGTAGATACTCTCCCATTTCCCGTGCAGAGACGGCGGCAGTCAACTGGGCTGCTGGATCCCGCAGGGAGCAGTGATGCAGCACTCCCACGGGGTACAGCTGCCCAGTCGACCGTCGTTGGCTCCACACGGGCTTTGAATGGCCCATTGTGGGAGCCGATGGGGGTTTCAGTTGAAATCCCACAACCACAGGTCAGCACTCAAGGTGGAAGCGCCTATTAATCGGCGGCAGCATCTTCGAAGGGCTGCAGTCTCCAAGGAAGCAGAGGACTGGAGCAGGGCACCAGAAGACAGGAAGAAGCAGCGCAGAAGACAGGTGACCACAGCGGCAGACCAGTGAGGGGGCTCTGTGGCTGAAGGACCAGTGCACATGGAGGGCTGCTGGCGACTCAAGCTGAGGAACCCATGGAAGCTGTGGGCTGCTAGAGAGTGCTGTCGGAAGACACATGCCAGGCTGCAGACTGCTGGAGACTGGCTCAAACTGGCTGGAGGGGTACCAGGTATCGGAACCAGGATCTGAGCAGGTGCAGAGGGCGCTGGAGGGATCCTGACTGTGTTAGAGGTTCAAATCTGGAGTTCGGTTGCCAATGGTTTGGACTGGACTCTGTGCGGCTGCAGAAGAGCTCGAGGCAAATCTATGGACACTCAGTGACTCTGGGGGGGCTCTCTTTTGCTTCTCTCTCTCTGGTTGCAAGTCTGACTGTAAGAAGTGCTTAGGCAACTCCTTCCACTGGTGAATCTGTCTGCCTTGCAGCAGGCAAAAATAAATTTCATTTAAGATAATTACTAAGATAATAAATTGAATCTTAAATTTCACTTAATGTACAAGCTGCACCATGGTATCAAAAGTAGAAGCAACATTAAAAATAACACTAAGTATTAAAAACAGAGAACACAGAAGTGAATGCTTTGAAGATGAGTCTCCAAATGTGAGCTTAAGCTTTTGATCACTGTTTCCACACATCAACAGATCAAATTAGAACTACTCCCATATTCACCCTCCACCTTTTCCTTATAATGATTCTGCTAATAACATATAACCATATAACAGTTTATGGCATGGAAACAGACTATTTCGGCCTTTCAAGTCCACTCGAACAACTCCACTAGATCCACCCACCTATTCTACATCCATAACCCTCCAACACCCCCCCCCCCCATCCATGTATATATCCAGCCTCCTGTCAAATGAAAGAATTGACTCTCATCTTAAAAAAAACATTAATCCATCATTAAAAAGGATGAAGTGTATTGTTTTACAATACAAGCTTATCTTTGACCCACTTCTGTGGAGCTTCATTCTGAACTAGATTGTTTGGTGTACCGCAGGACAGTGGCTGCAATTTAGACTCTTCCAGAATGCTGGAACGATCTCTGACAGGTACCAGCATTAAATTTCATCTGCCATTGTTCTAAATTCCTACTAACAATATCATCCTTAAGCTTGATTATCCTCCTTGCTATAAACATCACCACAACTTTTCAAGTTATTTGAAAACTTACTAGTCTCTTACATTGATATTCAAATGGTTAATGTATATAACAAAGAGTAACAGTATAATCGCTGGTCACAAACTTATAATCACAATAAAAACCTCCACAAGAACTCACTGCCTTTGATTACTGTGCCAATTTTGCATCCAATTTGCTAACTTACTGATGATAAATGTTTTGAGACCAGATTTTCATGTGGGACTTTATTCAAAAGCTTTACTGAAGAACAGACTATCTCAACCACATTACTCTCATCAATACATTTTGTTACTTCTTCGAAATATTCAATCAATGGTCAAGCATGATCTCCACCTAACAAATCAGTAGAGAGTCAGAGACATACAGCATAGAAATAGGGCCTGCATCCTCACCGACCACCTTCACCATCAACTACCCATTCAAAGTAATCCTACATTTATGTAGTTTTTTTTTCCATTCTCTCTACATTTTCATGCTATCTTTGATTGAAAGCCTGCTGTTCAAACTACAAATTAATCCCGTCTACCTGAATTTCTTCCACTATCTTCCCTTCCACTGACATTACTCACAGGCTTATAATTATCTGGCTTATCACTGCTGCCTTACAAAACGTATCAAATTTACCATATTTCAGTCATCTGGCATCACATCTGTGGCCATAAATCTCAAGATACCCAATACCTATGTTGTGTATTGTTATGAGCCCAGAGGACCCCAAAACCCAGCTACAATCGATATTCACCAAGACAAATGGTTACTTAAACAAAAGTTGCTTTTAATTATCTTTAAACATGAAAACAGAATCACACTTTAACTTTTCACTATTGACTTAACTAACCTAACTTAACCTTCTTCTAATTCTAAGTGCACGTGTATGTAATGTGTAAGTTTAGAAAAGTTCATTGATTCACAGTCCAATCTCACTTCTCATTCCTCCAAGTTCACTGGTTGCAGGCAATTCTTATACTGTGCACAGGATTTAATACTTATAAAGTTCACCAGGTTTTGCTGCTTGAAAGGTTAATGGTTACCACTCAGGAAGGTTCTTGTCGGTTTTCAGAGAGAGATTTGTTGTTCCAGGACATCCACAACTGATTTACTTCCATCAGCCACTTCAGTGTCTTGCTGACAAAACTTTTCCCCTCTGGGTTCTCCAGATGATAACCTCTTTCTTTCAGGTCACCACAGAGTGCCTTTTTGTTTCCCTTATTTCAAGTGAAACATTAGGCAGCCAGTCCTCTCCTCTTGCATGAACCACAAGGGCTTTGACCAGGCTGAACCAAGCACTCACATCCCATCTTCCAAATGGGGTTTTGCCAGCTTGTCCTGTTCCAGTCCCAGCTGCTGTTGCTGACTGTAACACTGTAGAACTGATCTGTGTATGTGTATCTCTCTCTCTCTCTTTCTGAGAGAAAGCCTCTTTGACTCTCTCTGCTTGAAAAACCACATGACCCTCTTAGAACAGCAATTTCCACTGCAGACACAAGGCAGCTCTGAAAAGCTCTTTCATCTGTTGCCTTTTTGTAAACAACAATCCATTAGTGAAGTCTCTTGGGCACTCTCCAAAGCTTCTTCAAAGACTCTGAGGCCCCGACATGTGTAGCATTAGCATAGCTCCAGTATTTCAAATAAGATCTATTTAAAAGTGTTTGTATGTTACCTACACTAACAAACTCTGTCACAGTACCATTCCTGGATGGTTGTAGTACAGCTCTGATAATATGCCGTTTTGCCTTTTGGCCAGGATAATTGTACGGGTACCCCAAAGCAAACATCCTTCTTCAACTGATAGTTCATGGCAGCGTGTGTAGTAAGCTTTTAGGACTTCTGGTATGAACTCAGATTCTGGCCATCCATTAAGGGTGAAGTTTAAGACTTTGCTTAACGTTGCCTCCTTTTGGGTTTCTTTGCCAATCATCGGGGCTGTAATGGGCAGTTGTTGTCGTTGTTCTTGGTTAATAGCTTCTGCTGTCCATTCAATAATTTCTTCTTTTTGTTCACCTTCGGGTAATGATAAGCGTGATAAGGCATCCACATGGCTGTTGACTGTTCCCGGTTTACGTTTTACCTTGTAGCTGTATGCAGCTAGTAGCATGGCCCATCTTTGAATTCTAGCTGCAGCTAATATTGGTATTCCTTTGTGGGGGCCCAGAATCAAACTTAGAGGTTTGTTGTCAGTGATTAGGATGAAAGTTCTTCTGTGGAGAAATTGGTGGAATCTTTTTACACCAAAAATTATCGCCAATCCTTCCTTTTCCAGTTGTGCATAATGTGTTTGTTTGCAGTTAATGTCCGTGAATCATATGCCACTGGTTGCTCACCCTTTTCTGTGATTTGGGACAGTACTGCTCCCAGTCCTAGTGGTGAAGCATCAATGGCTAGAGTCACTTCCTTGTATGGGTCATAGTGAATCAGCTTATTTGTTGACGTTAATATTTCTTTGAATCAATCGACTGTGTTTTTAGTTCAGCACAGGATCAAAGTACTCCGAGCATGTGGAAGAGGGGGGTAAAGACATGTCAATGTTTCAAGCTGCAGCTCTCTATCGAGATGTTACATCAACCCACGAATATTAAAAATTCTTTTCTCTTCTATATTCCACTATCCACACTGTATTTTATTGTACCATTACTAATCACTCGTCCACTTTTAATCACCCCACATTCCCATAATCTCCCTCAGATTCACGCACTCACCTACAATTTAGAACGGATAGTTAACCTTGGGCATAACTGGGACACCGAAGGAAACTCATGCAATGCAAACTCCAGGTAAGGAGATTCAACGTGAAATTATGAGGCAGTTGGCCCCACCGTGCCAACCAAGTTGAGCCACAAAACATAATGCTTTAAAAAAAAAGTCAATGTCTTTCGGCAGCGCTGCCAAAGGAACGGAACAATTTGTTCAATCTGATCGACAAAACAACAGTACATGATCACACGTCTCAGGGAAAAGCTCAAGTCAAAACTTTTAATTCATTCTCTTCCGCGTGAAATTCTGGCGTCCCAGCTCCAGTGAAGACAAGAGACACTGGAAAAGGTTAGGTTTAAACATCACCACCACTCCGCTTAAACTATCAAGCGCTGAAGAGGAACTCAATGAGAGGCCCCGCTCCCAAAACTAGAGCAGCAAATATAAAGCGATGGAAACACTCGGCATCGTTCGTGTGGGAAACGGAGTTGGCTTGTCAAATTTGACCTTTCATCCCAACCTGTCGGCCTCCACCCACACGCGATTCTGGACCGGGTTTCTCGCCTCTCCGCTGTTTTAGTCCTCGATGCCCACGTTTCCCGGCCCGCGCCCACTCGCCATGCCCCACACCACGTCCGCAGCCCAGTGAACCTACTTGAATCCAGCCGCCATCTTGCGCTGACGACACGTGACGGCAGCTCCTCGCTCTGCTCGGCGCCGCACATTCAACCCGCCGCCGAAAACCCGCCGCCGATCCCAAGCCGCACATTCAACCCGCCGCCGAAAACCCGCCGCCGATCCCAAGCCGCACATTCAACCCGCCGCCGAAAACCCGCCGCCGATCCCAAGCCGCACATTCAACACGCCGCCGATTCTCAACTCAGTTTCCAATACGACAGAATACCTCATCAAAGAATGTGCTCAATTCTTCGCAGGGATTTTTCTGTTGGATGTCTTGAAAAGAAGACATAGACTGATGCCGTGAGGGGCGAGATGTAAAGATTTATTTCACGTTCAATCCAAGCAAGGGTGGTGAAAGGCATTTGTGTCGATGGCCAGTCGGAACCTCCCCTAACTCCTTCCTTGGCTCCTCCCTGGATTTCCCAATAAAGGCTGGTGTTTCCGGACTTGTCCCCTCTTGCTCCTGTACCTGGAACCTGGCCAAGTCGTGTCTCAGTAATGCACAGGTTTTTGGTAATTAAAGCCGTTTAATCACTCCATCATGTCGTCGTGATTATTGTGTGCACCACAATTTAATGAACCAAAACAAAAGCCGTGGAAGCTTGGCAGACAGGACAACGCAGCAGCGATGGGGAAGATGCCTGGTCACCCAGCCCACAGACAGTGGGGTCGAGCCAACCATGTGGTGCAGTAGCAGACACATCCCTGGGGTCTGCATCAACTATTGCAGCAGGTAATGGGAGACGTTTGCTGGCTGACCATGCTCATGATTGATCCCATGGAACCCAACACAGATGTTACCTGCACGGGATGCAGACGTTCATGCGCCGCCACAACCTAAGGGATACTGAAGATAAATAAGTACGATCTCCTATTTGCTTCCGTGGGCAATCGGGCGTTTTGAATAATTAGAGACTGTCGAACATACAACGAGGCGATGGCCCTGCTGCAGAAGCAGTACGGGACCCCGACAAACCAAATGTTTGCGAGGTACAAATTAATGACCCAGCATCAAGCCCCTAGGGAGCCCTTCGCACAGTCCGCGCGGGCGATGAGAGCTGGTTAGAGCCTGTAGGTGTACCTTGGTGAGTGCCTCCAAGTATGCCGATGAGACAGACTGCTGACAAATATGCTATCGACCCAGGTCCGTCAAAGACTCCTGGAAAAAGATAACTGGACTTGGGAAGGCAATGGAGACTGCAGTGCAAAGCTGTGAGGCTTACACCGCCGGCGGTCCGGCATCCTCATCCGGCATTCCAATGTGGGCGCCTCCATATTGGAATATGACAGTAACAGCAGTGGCAGCGGGGGGGGGGGGGGGGGGGGGGGGGGGGTGGAGAGTGCAGGTTCTGCAGGCTGGCCAGGCACCTCTGGAAGTCCTGCCCGGCCAGGAACGCAGTGTGCTCAAATTGCAAAAAGAAAGGGCACTATGCTGGGGACAGCCCACTACCAGGAGTGCTGCATGCAATCCAAGGGATGGGTCACCATCTTGAGGGGAGCTGTCATTAAGACAACGATTTCTAACATCATTTCTGGCTTCGGATCAATGATCGCTAACTTCACCTTCGGACCCAGTCATGGGAGCAGCCAACTTCTGAGGTGCCAAGTCCAACATATTACCGACAGGAACAAATGGTACAATGGTGACTCTGAATTGGACCTAACCCTGGCCTCCATGAAGCTGGATCAGAACGGACCTCACCAGCTGGCTGATCGATGTTGAATATTAAGGTAAACGGTTGCGTCACAGGTTGTTTGTTTGGCATGGAATACTGAAAGTTTTATCCGTCCAGACTTAATAAAGCGCTGGCATCTAAAGCCCAGTCCTCAGAGACACGTGGATACTATCAGGTAGACTTAAGGGTGCGGGGCAGGAAGTATAGAGATTTTTAAATCATGGTAATGCCCAAACTCTGTGAGCCTGGGGTTAGACTTCCAGAGTCAGCTGGAAAGTGTAACGACGCAGTTTGACAGTCCATACCCTCCACACCCCCGATCACGGTGCAGAATGAGTAATTCAGCCCACCAATGAGAGCAAGCTGGGCAGTATGTGTGGGCTGTCCACCCTTCGGGACCCTCAGTCCCCACTATCTGAGCACTTATCAGAGTTTCGCAGACCACCAAAAGCAGGAGATAGAGCCCAGAGGACAGACAATTCATTAAAACCAAAGTCCAGAGGCTGTTGGCCAAAGGCATCATCGAGCCCAGCAACAGCTCCTGGTGAGCTCAGGTGCTGGTGGTAAAAGGAAGGGGGGGGTGGGGAGAAGAACTGGATGGTAATAGACTACAGCCAGACAGTGAATAGATTTACGTTACTGGATGCCTACCCTCTACACTGAATTGCTGACATGGTGAATGAGATAGCCCAATATAGGGTCTTCTCCATCATAGACCTTAAGTCGACATGCCATCAGATCCCAACCCATCCAGAGGACAGGCCCTACAGCTGACAGCTGTCTATCAGTTCCTCGGGGTGCCATTTGGTCTGACAAATGGGGTATCAGTGTTCCAAAGGGAGATGGACCGTATGGTGGACAATCACAAACTAAAGACAACGTTCCTGAATGTGGAGGAACACGATACAAATCTAAGGGAATTCCTCACCACGACAAAAACCCTAAACCTGATGTATAATCAGAAAAAGTGTGTGTTCCGCACTTCAAAGCTGGCGATACTAGGGTAAGTGGTTGAGGGAGCCTGGACCCCGAGAGAATGCACCCCCTTAGGGAACTCCCGTTGCCCCAGAACCTGAAAGCCCTGAAATGGTGCCTCTGGTTCTTTTCCTATTATGCCCAATGGGTCCCCAATTATGCAGACAAGATCTGGTCATTAGTGAAGACAATGGATTTTTTTCCCATCATTGGACGGTCATAAAGCCTTCGAGGGCATCGAGGATGAGATTGGCGATGCGTGCCAAGTGATGCCTCTGATGTTGCCCCAGCAGCCACACTGAATCAGGCAGGCAGGCCAGTGGCATTTTTCTCTAGAACACTCCAGGGCCCGGAACTCAGGCACTCGGCAATTGAGAAAGAGGCCCAAGCCATAATGGAAGCTGTGTGTCACTGGAGGCCTTATTTGGCTTTTATACCATTTACCCAGCTTATGGACCAGAGGGCCGTCGCATTTATGTTTAACAACTAACAGTGGGGTAAAATAAAAAATGATAAGATCATGCGGTGGAGAATCCATCTGTCCTCATATAATTATGAGATCCTATGAAACCCGTGAAGCTTAATGAACCATTCGATGCTCTGTCCTGGGGAACATATGCCAGCGCACAAGCGGATCATCTGAAATTCCTGCATGACAAGCTCTGCCTCCCTGGGGTCACAAAGCTGTATCATTTTGTGAGAGCTAGAAATTTACCATATTCAGTTGAGGAGATTCGGGAACTGCCATAACTGCTCGGTCTGTGCCGAATGCAAGCCGCATTTTTACCGGATAGAGCCCAACTGATTAAGGCAACCTATCCCTTCGAACGTCTTAGTATGGATTTAAAGGGTTCCCTCCCATCCAATAACAGGAATCTTTACATCCTGAATGTAGTGGATGAGTACTCCCGGTTTCCGTTTGTTATCCCTTGTCCGGACATGTCTGCACCCATGGTCATCAAAGCACTCCAGACCGTATTCACTATGTTTGGATACCCCAGCTACATTCACAGTGACAGGGGTTCCTCCTTCGTGAGTCAGGAGCTGCAACAGTACCTACAGGTGGCGGGGATAGTCACAAGCAGAACTACTAGCCACAACCCCCGCGGGAATGGGCAAGTGGAGAGGGAGAATGGTACAATCTGGAGAGTAATCCTGTTGGCCCTCACGTCAAAAGGGATGCCCGTATCCCAGTGGCAAGAGGTGCTATTAGACGTGCTGCATACTACCAGGTCCCTACTGTGCACAGCTACGAATGCCAACCTCCACGAGAGACTCTTTTCTTTTCCCAGGAGGTCAGCATCCAGAGCCACTATGCCAGTTTGGCTGATGACACCAGAGCTGGTGCTTCTTCACATACATATTAGGCCCCACAAGACAGATCCACTGGTGGAAAAAAATGCATTTGGTACACGTGAACACACAATATGCATTTATGTGCTACCAGGATGGGAGGGAGGACATGGTGTCAGTCCAAGACCTGGCCTGGGCAAGGTACACTAACACTAATCAGGTGACCCCAGAAGTAGACAGTCAATCGACACAGTGCCCATCCACGTCCCAGGGTTTTGACGTACTCCCGCCTCCCCCCCAGATATCCGTATATCCTCCCCCACCAGCACCAGTCATAAGCCAAGCACCTGTGGTGGTCAATCCCACAGAGATCTCGCCAGCAAGGAGCCCACCCAAACAGCCAGCAAAGAGCTCATTAACCAAAATTCCACCCACACAGGTACACAGTCCTGCGAGCTCGATGCAGGAGCAACAGGGGCCTTGCCCAGTGGCTCAGAAGTCACAGAGGTTCACGAGACCACTGGACAGGCTGATGAACCTGTGATGGACACTATGAACGATGTATATATGTAATAAAGTATGTATTCCATGTCGCCACATCACCCCACCTCCCCCCACCGGCGGGTTTTATCTCAAAGAAGGGGAGAATATGGTGAAAGTCATTTGTGTAGATGTATGGGCTGGCCAGTCCAAACCCCTCCCTGGATTTCCCAATAAAGGCTTGTCCCCTCTTGCTCCTGTACCTGGAACCTGGCCAAGAGTGTATCAGTAATGCGCACGTTTTTGGTAATTAAAGCCATTTAATCACTCCATCATGTCAACGTGATTATTCTGTGCACCGCAGCAAGTAACAATTAAGGACTAAGGATGTGAAAGCTCGTGTAGGTTGCAGTAGAGTAGTCCAAATATTTCACTGTAATTGGGTGAGTTGTTTAACAGCTAAAGGTGATGCCTCCCAGCTCCATTGATCAGGATCAATTCAGAATAGGTCCTGTCTGCGTGGAGGTCGCACATTCTCACTGTGGCCATGTGGATCTCCCTACTGCTCTTGGTTTGCTCCTGCATCTGTTATGTTGGTTCTTGATCCTCCAAAATATTCTGTATGGAATTTAAACTGGAGGTGGGGAGGATGTGCTTAAGGAGGAGACTTTGGGGGAAGAGCTGTCTTAAATTTAATTGGGTCTGGTTGTGTGAGTATGGTAGGGTGAAGATTATTCCATGCTTTAATTGTGCGGGGGAAGAATGAATTGCTGTACAAATCTATCTTCTGACTCAGCTCCTTTGCATTTACGGTCATAGAGAGTGAAACAAATTATGCAGTCGCTGTGGTTGTAGTAAAAACACAAAACTGTTGGAGGAACTCAAATCCTGAGGAGGTAAAGATATATATTTTTAACAAAAATAAATTTTATCCACAATAAATTATTTACAGACAACCATTGAAAATCTCTTCCCACCTTTAGTTTTGTATCCATACATTCCCATCACTGTACATTGTTACATTCATTTCTATTTACCCAATTGCTGCACTGTATGCGGCACTTTGTTATTATTCCCCCTCTGTTGTTTGGAAGTAATGGAAGGACTCTAGATAAAGATACTGTATATGCTCATGTAAAAAGTGAAATTTCTAGACTATTTTTAGTGTTAAATTTATAAGATAAACTATTATATGAATACTACTTTTGAGGGGCTGAAATTCACGCTAGAATCCAAAATACTCTATCAGTAGCAGAAATCTAAATGAATAAAGAGAAAAGCACATTGAATTATGGTAATAATACAAAGTCTGCACATCAAAACACATTTTACCACGGGGGAGGTGGAGAACACACTAAGGAGGCATTGGGAGTTCCGATCAATGGGCAGCCCGGGCTGAGGCATGAGTCCAAGTTCGAGGTGTTGGGAGATCCAATGGACAGGTGGCCAGGGCCAAGGTGAGAATTCACGACCAGGAGCTCCAATGGGCCGGGGCTGAAGTGAGAGTCTGTGTTCAAGGCATCGAGTCCATCAGCTTGCGGGCGGCTGAAGCCTAGGTGAGAGACTGGAGTCAATTTTTACATGGGATATATGGAAAATTCCAGATTTTTTTGGCCAAAAATATGGAGTTAACTTTTACATGAGGTTGACTGTTATATGAGTATATATGGTATATAACCAACGATTCTGGCTTGAGCCATTCTTCAAGGTATGAGCAATATACAGGTAGGCACCTGAAATAAAAGGGCTGGGGAGAAGGGAAGAGAGGGCAGGGAGCCAACAGGTAAAAGGTGATAATTGGACGTGGATAGTGTGACATTCTTCCATTTTTCAGTTCATTTTATTTGTGTAGGACTGTTCCTTTAAGAGAACAGATTTAACAATCCTTGCAGGTTTTGGAAAGTGACTGCGAACTAGCAGCAGGCTTCAAAGGTAGCATGTTCCAAAAGTTGATAAATTTGCAGAGTGAAGGGAAGAAGTCCTGGAAAAGACAAGGGCAGAGACTATGTGATTGGCTTATTAAAAGGACAGTGCATCATATACTCAGGAGGCCATTTTAAGAAGGCAGGACAAGAGTAGAGAGATCTTCAACCTCCTTTGTGTGAATGAGAAACCCACTTGGCCTCATTGTGTGGTTATAGACAAACTATCATGTTTCCTCCTGTTAATTATTGAGGAATGAGAAGACTACTTTATGACCAAAAGAGTGAAGGTCACTTTTTGTTTGACTGACCCACAAAAAGGATTCTACTTGCAGAAGAAATACTGCACTTGGATGGTGACCAGAGTGAGAATCACTTGAGTTCGACTAACCCACAAAAAGAGTTCTGGGAAGCTTCATGATCATAACTTGCATCGTGTCCCCTACGCCAAAGAAGAGGGGAATTTTAGTTGGCGCTCGTCTACAAAGAACATTTCGTTGAACTACGTCAACAAGGATTTTGTGAGTTAATCAACATTCTGTAACCCAGTCTCTTTTACCCACTTCATGAACTGCTCATTTCATCAAAGGTCTGCAGTCTCAACCATCTAAAGCCTGTGTGTTGCATCACTGAATTTCTGAAACTGATCTTTGAACTGCCTTCCGAGAATTAGGCCTTGAGCTGTAGTGGATTGGGGTAGTCCACAAACACCAGTATATTCGCACAAAGTTTGAGGTTAAATTAGCTAAGTGTAGATGATTCATGGGTCCTCTACTGGCATCACCTATGACTCCTAGAACGCTTCCACCAGCGTTGTCTCCGCTCCATCCTCAACATTCATTGGAGCGACTTCATCTCCAACATCGAAGTACTCGAGATGGCAGAGGCCGACAGCATCGAATCCACGCTGCTGAAGATCCAACTGCGCTGGGTAGGTCACATCTCCAGAATGGAGGACAATCGCCTTCCCAAGATTGTGTTCTATGGCGAGCTCTCCACTGGCCACCGTGACAGAGGTGCACCCAAGAAGAGGTACAAGGACTGCCTAAAGAAATCTCTTGGTGCCTGCCACATTGACCACCGCCAGTGGGCTGATATCGCCTCAAACCGTGCATCTTGGCGCCTCACAGTTCGGCGTGCAGCAACCTCCTTTGAAGAAGACCGCAGAGCCCACCTCACTGACAAAAGACAAAGGAGGAAAAACCCAACACCCAACCCCAACCAACCAATTTTCCCTTGCAACCGCTGCAACCGTGTCTGCCTGTCCCGCATCGGACTTGTCAGCCACAAACGAGCCTGCAGCTAATGTGGACATTACCCCTCCATAAATCTTCGTCCGCGAAGCCAAGCCAAAGAAGAAGAGAAAAAAGAAGAATTAAAAATATTATTTTAAATATAACACTGTTCTGGGCTAATTTTTATTGCTGCTGTCTGGTAGAGCAGCTCCGTGACAAGAGGACAGGAGAGGAAAGATGAGAATTGATCGGGGGAGCAGGTGGCTCTGAATGTAAATGTTGGGGAAAGGAGATAGAGGGGGAGGGGAAGAGAGAGCTCAGTTTTCACAGAGAACAGTACAACACAGGTACAGGTCCTTCAGTTGATGATGTTTGTGATAAGCAATTTGCCAAATTAAATCTCTTTTACCCCGGGAAACAGATTCTGATTGTCTACCATATCTATTCCCATCTTAGTTTTATAAACTTCTTTCAGGACTCCCCTCAACCTTTGATGCTCCAGAAAACACAACCTACTTTATCCAACTTCTCCTTATAGCTCATTCTCTCCAATCCAAGCAAAGTACTGCATATTTATGTGTCTACCTCACATCTTTCCTGTAATGAATTGCACACAATACACCAAGGGCAGCCAAACAATAGATATGTAGCTGTGTCCTGACTTCTTACTCTTGTAAAGAATGTTATGTGCCTTCTTACCCACCCAAACCACTTGTGTGGCCCCTTTCAGAGACCCCAGATTCCTTTGCTGCCATGACAGGACTTGTATACTTCCCTCTTACATTAGATTTTCTCATGTACAACACATCACTCTTTCTGGATAAAAGTTGCTTGTACTTTTGGTCCCATTCAGGAGAATATTAACTGGCCACACTATATGAATGCAGGAGTAAGGAAATTTATAGCAAATGTACTGTGTCTTGGTGAGGCCTGTTGCACTGCAGACCAGCAGCAATAGAAATTCAACAAGGCAATGTTACTGATGTTCTTTTAAAACAATATATTTATTAAAAACTACTAATAAGATAATACATTAAATTAACCTCAACTTTGCGCGAATATACATATGTGCATGTGTGTGTGGAATACCCAAACTGTTACAGCTTAGGCACAATTCTGGAAAGTCATTCCAAAGTTCAGTTTTAGAAGGCCAACGTTGAAACACAGACTATTAAACTGATGCCCAGAAGTAATCACGAAGGAGATGGGAGAGACTGAGTGACCATACTGCTGAAAACTCATGAATTTTTGTGGAGTTTTTTGCTGAGAAATATCCTTTTGGATGAATGGTTCTCACAACTCCCCTTCTCCTTGTGTAGGCGGAAACAAAACACATGACTTCCATGATGCTGCCATAACCCAAGTACAGGTCTAACTATTACAAAGTTCATTATCTGATGCAGCTATTCTCCTGCTTCCTTTACCCAAATATGCGTCAATCAAAGTGATCTTTCCTTTAGTCACGGTGTGGTTCAATAATTCCCCTGACAGGGAGAATCAGTCGATTGTGCATTTCACACAGAGTCTCTCCACCTCAGTGTTCATGAGATAGCTGCTGATCAATAATGAATGCCATTTCCTTAAATGTTCTACTCACATGACTCTCACCAACTGTCCCTGGATAAAGCAACAAAAGTTCTTTTCCTTCCTCCAGAGCATCAATTTTAGGTACAGTCTGTCCTAGATGTTGCCACCCAGTCTGTCCACAGCTGTGAATGGTTGCAGCCTGTACTTGCCCTTAAGTGATATTGTGACAGATTATGTTATATTTTATATTGTATATAGATATGTTTTAAAGGAGATAAATTGTGGCAGGTTTTTTTTAGTGTAGGTCACAAAAAGATACAAACACTTCAATACAGATCTCATTTAAAATGGAAGAGCTCTGCTCAAGCCAGTCAGTCCTGGCTCCGAGTGCCTTTGCAAAAACTTTGAAGAATGGCTATAAGGACTTCACAAGTAGGTATTAATTGGACATGCTGTGGAGTAATGGATTATTGTTTTGGAAAGCAACAGATGAACGCACTCGAAGATTGGGTCCGATGCCGCAATCAGTCTGAGTGCAGAGTGCTCATGTGGCTTTCTCTGAGTGAGAGAGAGAGAAAGAGAGAGAGAGAGAGAATTCAGTTCTACAGTTCAGCAGCAGCAGCTGGGACTGGAACACATCACGCTGTCAAGCTTGTGGAAAAACCCCATTTTGAAGATGGGTTGTGAGTTTTTAGTTCAGCCTGTTCAAAGCCCTTGTGGTCCATACAAGAGAAGATGGGTGGCTGTATAATGTTTCACTTGAAATAAGGGAAACAAAAAGGAACTCTGTGGTGACCTGGAGGAAAGAAGTTATCATCTGGAAAACTCTGATAGGGCAAGTTTCCTCAGCCAGAAACTGATGGGGCTGATCAAAAGGAATCAGTTGGTGTCCAGCGAACCACAAATCTCTCTCTGAAAACCAACAAGAGCGGTAACCATTTACCTTTCAAGCACCAAAGCCTAGTGAACTTCATAAATGTTAAATTCTGTGCACAGAATCAGAATTGCCTGAACTTGGAGGAGTGAGAAGTGAGATTGGACTGTGAATCAAAGAACTTTTCTGAACTTATACACACATTAAATACACTTGTGCTTAGAATTAGAAGGGGGTTAAGTTAATAAGTTAAAGTTTGTTCATGTTTAAAGCCAACTTTTGTTTAAGTAACTGGTGCATTTCTATTGCTGCTTGGTTTTGGTGTCCTCTGGACCCAGAACAATATTCACACTATGAAGCTTGAGTACCTAATAGCCACTTCTGGAATATTGTGTCCCGTTTTAACTCAGATAGGATGTGCTTGCCAGAGAGGAAGAACAGCTACGATTCAGTTGTCTGACTGCAGAGTTTGCAGTACGAGGAGAGAATGATCGGACTATGCTCCTTGGAATCGAGAAGAATGAAGAAATCTCACCGAAATTTAGAAAATTCTTGAAAAGCTTGACAGGCAGGGTATTTTTGCTGAAAGAAGCCTCTAGGATGGGGAGGCGGGGGGGGGGGGGGGGGGGGGGGAATTCAGAATAGGTCCGTGGTGGACTTCATTGCAACATGCAGGTGGGAATGCAAGTGTTTGTGCACGGAGCCTCGTTATACCCAGAGTGCTAAGACATGGATCGGTGCTGCATCGATGCATGAGGTGGTGTTCAACCCCGAAATCTGCCGCAATGTGATGCAGCGTACGGAAGGGGTCTCATGATGGCGCTCCGGCCCGGAACTTCGCGCGCTGGCCTCGAACAGTGTGCTATCACGTGAACCGGCGACGCTTCCGGGCAGGGCGCCGCTGTAAAGGCTCCCGTCCAGCAGGGGGCGACAGCGCTGTGCAGGCCTTCATACCGGCCCTCCTGTCACCCGGGGCTCTCAGCTTTCGTGCACCGTTTCCGCCTTGTTGTTTCCCTCCTATAGGCTCGCTGCAGTTGTCACGGTGTTGCTGTCGGATGTTCCGTGGAGGCGACGAGTCTCAAAACCGGCGGCTGCAGCAGCCGGTCGGCGGAACATGGAGCTGGTCGAAGGGCTGCAGCTACTGGTCACTCTCACTCTTACAGCCTTGGCCCTGGTGAGTCGGGTCCGGGCCATTTTGCTTGATAACTTTGGCCAACTCTTTTCCGCCGAATCTGCTTTGAGGTTAGTCATCGCTCTCCAGGTGACCACCTCCCGAGAGGAAGAATTCGTGTCACTGTTCACTGGCCTTCATGTGCCTTTCTCCCATTTGTTCTACCGAGGGCGACAATTTCCAACTTTCCAAACGTCCAAGGTCCGCGTCAGAAACCCTCTCAGCGATTTGGGGGGTGGGGGGGGGGGGAGAAGAAGAGGAGCACAACGACTAGCGGGGACCCTCCCCGGGCACAAAACAGCAGCAGTGGGCACCTTCCTTGGGCACACATGGGCAGCTTCAGGGGGCACACATTAGCCCCTTTTCCACTGGCACCTTGTCCCAGAAATTAACTGGGACAGGATCCAGTGGGAAAAGAAAACCATGTGTCAAATGATGTCATTTCACGTTTGGGGATTAACCACCTCGACCCCTACTCATATCCCTGGTGTTAGCTGACGAAACCAGTGGAAAAGAGAGATCAGAAAGTCACTCGTTTCCAGTTGAAGATAGAACACTCCGATCCTTGGGGATGAGTTGTGTCCCATTTAAGGGTGGCCCAGTGGAAAGGGCTTCCTCTCCTGGGACACTGCACAGCCAATTAACTGGGATGCCAATGGAAAAAGGGCTAATGGCGGCAGCAGCAGGCACCCTCCCTGGGCACACAGGTTAGATTGTGGGTTGCAGCTCTGGGTGCACATTGGGTGCTGTGGACACCGGCTCCGAGCACACACCAAATGATAGACACAGGATATGGTATCTCCTTTACCTGCTCTCTGCCATTGCACAGCACCTCCCCTCCGCCCTCGTGAATGTTGGCAATCTCTCCGTCAGTAGACCATTTCCATCTCCCCGTTGGCCCAGCCTGATGTCAATCAAGGCATGTCGCGCAGCAGGCTCATGCAGCTGTTCTGCCGTGTCTCAGGACGCAGCAGACCTACAGCCATAAGTCTACCCATTATCAAGGGAGACGGGCTTGAATGGGGAAACAGCGATGATGCGAGGGAAAAAATATGGCCACACAGAGCCTAACAACCTTGGAATGCTGCATAGGTAAGTGCTTTTAATTTGTCCTCCTTTTGGAGGTGTTGGGTCTACAACCCAAATGGAGGACGTATTAATGTCCAGCTTGAGGTGGCACTGGATGGAGGACAGCAGGCTCAAAAGTCAACTGTCCGGCCTAGTTCTGTCTGGCATCTGGTGTATTCTATGGTACACTCTGGCTTGTTGTTTCTGGACTGTTTCTCTACTTAAATGTGTTCAAACACTGGGAAAGGCATAGAAAATATACAGTTTAAAGCAAGCTGATGTTCCTTAATGACTTTTCAATTAATGAAATGACTAGGTGGGAGTGTGGAATGAGCTGCCAACTGAATTAGTAAATGAAGGTTCACTATTGACATTTCAGTAAAATTTGGAAGGTACATGGATGGGAGGGGTATGGAGAGATATGGTCTGGGTGCAGGTCATTTGGACGAGGCAGAGACAAGAAGGGCCAAAGGGCTTGTTTCTGTTCGATAATGTTCTGTGGTCCTAAGAGCAATGGCTTCCCTTCCTGGTGCGGATCGATCTGAATGGAAGAGGAGAAAATGTGCCAGATTTCACATCTACTTTAACACTTATACTGGCCATCTGATTCTATACCATCCTCTATGGGGTAGAATATAATTTCTGCAAACTCGGCACAAATATGAAGCCGTCGTGTACCTGTTAAAAAGTCCTGTACCCAGGTGAATCACCGTTGGCAGTTTGTCACCAAATATTTTGCAACTTCACCATACCTGGTGACAACCACATTATCAACAACTGTTGTCACTTCTATTGACCAAAACTCCTCAAATGGACTGTGCTTGTGAACTTAAAAGTTCAATATCAGGGACTGGGATTCCTCAGTGCTAGCTGAGGAATGGGTGGACTTGTGCGTACAGTATGAAAATCCCTGATCCATGACTACTCGGTAATGCAAAAGTATTCTTTATTGAGAATTTAATACTATGCATCAGGAGCATCATATCACTGTTACCTGCATTCCTACTGTGTTTGGTAACTCCTGCACCATCTTTGGAGCGGTCTGTAGTTCCTACAGTGATTCAAGATTGTTTTATTGTCCTGTGTAACACAGAAAAAGTGATATTTGCTATCAGCAGAAATTGCCCAGTGCCCCTTACATCCAGAGAAAGAGAAGCAAAAGAGTTCCTTCAGAGTCACACTGCTCGTGTCTTCACCACCAGTGCTCCTACATCCACACAGCCTTCACTCCAAACCATCATCAGCCTGAGCTCCAGATTCACACCTGTTATGTACTAAACCAGCAGCAATGATAATAACCAAGACAATGGTATTTTCATAACAATGTTTTTTATTATTAATAACATTTCTTACTTGACTCTAAACACCACTGTCCAAAATGCATATACGAGTGTGTGATTTAAAATCCAAACTGTTGGTTTAAGTTTGATTCTGAAGAAATGATTCTAAAGTTCAGTCTCAGGATGCTTTTGTGTTGAAATTCCAAGTCTTTACTGCTGTTCAAAAGCAATTATGGAGTAAGTATGAGGCATCAGATTTCTTTAAATTGTTGCTCACAAACAATAATGAAATACGTTGAAATATCAAGTCATCAGACCTCTATAAAACTCACATATTCCCTTTGTAGATTTATTTTCAAAGCAATATTTCTTCATACAAATTACTTTCTCTCTCTTGGAGATTTTGGAATCAGTGTTCCACACAATGAATCTGCCCTCTATCCTGGACACAGTCAGAAGTGGTCTTCCTTATTTCAAAAGTCACTTATTCTGTGTTCCCCCTTTTCCAGGAGTAACATACAACAGTATCTTTTCTGGTTAATGTATCATCAATCCCAAAACTTTCCTCTTTTGTCAAAGAGACAGTAAAGTGGCTCTTCTTTATTGCCACTGATTTTGTGTATCTCCTATGATTAAGGATAATACAATACAGAACAACTCTCTGCCCCTTCCCCGACTGTTCTTTCTCTGAAAATTCTCATCACATGACAAGTGACATCATTTCTGTTTCAATTCTCCAAAAACATGAATCATGGAAGATGGCCCTTTTGAAGTAGTTCCAAGGTTAATTCACATCTATATGCTAAATGCATCTCTGTCCACTCAGAGCCACTTCAAAAGTATGAATTATGATCTCGTGGTCTCCGGCCTGTCTGTGCACCATTGAACTAAAAGTCCTGCTTGTTTGAACAACTGCCAGCAGAATGCTGTTTGTAAACCAGCAACAATGGTAATAACCAAGACAATGGTATTTTCATAACAATATTTTTTATTATTAATAACATTTCTTACTTAACTCTAAACACCACTGTCCAAAATGTATATATGAGTGTGTGATTTAAAATCCAAACTGTTAGTTTAAGTTTGATTCTGAAGAAATGATTCTAAAGTTCATGGGCTACTTTTAAGCCAATGCCCGTTCTTGAGTTTCAGCTTTATAGGTCTGTTTTCCCCAGACACTTCGACTCCAAAAATGGCCTCTCTCTGGGTGCAACTGTGTGTCTATGTGTGTCCCTGAATCCAGCCCACAAACTAACTTTACTAAGAAATATATATTTTACAACTACATTTTAAATATTAATATTAACAAATCTGTTGCAACACCTTTGACACAATCAGGAAGCTTCCTGCACCGTATCACATCCCAGTTCCGATACCTGGTACCCTTTAGCCAGTCTCCTGAATTGTGATGAGAGACCCTTGTCCGCAATCGCCAGTAGCTTGCGTGGGTTCCTCAACTCATCATCAACAGCCTACTGTCTGTGTGTTCTTTAACCTCTGAGCCCCTCACTGGTCTGCCGCCGTGGTCACTGTCCCATGGGTCATCTCCTCTGCTTCTCTTTCTCAAATGGGGGTGGTCTCCTTTGGTGACCTACACCGGTCCTCTGCTCCCCTGGAGTCTGCAGCCCCTGGAGGCCACTGCTGATCATAGGCACTGCCATCTCTGGCTAGGACCCTGAGGCCGCAAGCTTTTAAAATAAAACACCATTGGCTCCTTTAACATGCCATTTAAAGCTTGTACGGACCCTATGCCAGTCGGGCTGGGCGGTTGGATCCTGTGAGGGAGCGCTGTTTCTTTGTTCCGTGCAGTTCTTCACCAGCTGCCATTTATTTTTCTCATCCTTCTAAACCACCTAAGACCCCATAAAACCAGGATGGAAACAAGCAGACATGCACCATCCTGAGGGACACTAAGAAGAAGATGATAACAAGTGAAGCACTGGTGCAAATACTGACTTGAGAAACACCAGACCTTGGATGGGGGAAAGTGTTGAATCTCTTTTGCTGTTTTATTTAGACATATTTTCTCTCTCATTGTTAATAGGTGTCCCAGTTTTCTATCCATGCTGCTACTTTATCCCTTGGATTTCAACTTTACAGACAAGCCTCTACTTATACAGTTTATCAGCATGTCTTTTGAAAATCATTATCTACCAATCAGCCCCTTTCAATGTTTTCTGAACTGTTATCAAAAACAATTATTCAGTGAGTTGGTCACAATTAGTCAAAAAATAATTTCTTTCTTCTTTGGCTTGGCTTCGCGGACGAAGATTTATGGAGGGGGTAAAAAAGTCCACGTCAGCTGCAGGCTCGTTTGTGGCTGACCAGTCCGATGCGGGACAGGCAGACACGATTGCAGCGGTTGCAAGGGAAAATTGGTTGGTTGGGGTTGGGTGTTGGGTTTTTCCTCCTTTGCCTTTTGTCAGTGAGGTGGGCTCTGCGGTCTTCTTCAAAGGAGGCTGCTGCCCGCCAAACTGTGAGGCGCCAAGATGCACGGTTTGAGGCGTTATCAGCCCACTGGCGGTGGTCAATGTGGCAGGCACCAAGAGATTTCTTTAGGCAGTCCTTGTACCTTTTCTTTGGTGCACCTCTGTCACGGTGGCCAGTGGAGAGCTCGCCATATAATACGATCTTGGGAAGGCGATGGTCCTCCATTCTGGAGACGTGACCCATCCAGCGCAGCTGGATCTTCAGCAGCGTGGACTCGATGCTGTCGACCTCTGCCATCTCGAGTACCTCGACGTTAGGGGTGTGAGCGCTCCAATGGATGTTGAGGATGGAGCGGAGACAACGCTGGTGGAAGCGTTCTAGGAGCCGTAGGTGGTGCCGGTAGAGGACCCATGATTCGGAGCCGAACAGGAGTGTGGGTATGACAACGGCTCTGTATACGCTTATCTTTGTGAGGTTTTTCAGTTGGTTGTTTTTCCAGACTCTTTTGTGTAGTCTTCCAAAGGCGCTATTTGCCTTGGCGAGTCTGTTGTCTATCTCATTGTCGATCCTTGCATCTGATGAAATGGTGCAGCCGAGATAGGTAAACTGGTTGACCGTTTTGAGTTTTGTGTGCCCGATGGAGATGTGGGGGGGCTGGTAGTCATGGTGGGGAGCTGGCTGATGGAGGACCTCAGTTTTCTTCAGGCTGACTTCCAGGCCAAACATTTTGGCAGTTTCCGCAAAGCAGGACGTCAAGCGCTGAAGAGCTGGCTCACGAAAACCAACAAGGTCGGGTCAGATACAGCAATGAGCTCTCTGAACCCTTCTCCATTAACAATGGCGTGAAGCAAGGCTGTGTTCTGGCACCAACCCTCTTTTCAATCTTCTTCAGCATGATGCTGAACCAAGCCATGAAAGACCCCAACAATGAAGACGCTGTTTACATCCGGTACCGCACGGATGGCAGTCTCTTCAATCTGAGGCGCCTGCAAGCTCACACCAAGACACAAGAGAAACTTGTCCGTGAACTACTCTTTGCAGATGATGCCGCTTTAGTTGCTCAAAAAATAATACAGCATGATTATTTGACCCACCACTGCCTTTCTGACCAGTAGGAACCCATCTATATTAATCCCATCTTCCAGTGTGTGGCCCATGGCCTTTTATTCTCAGGCATTTGAAGTGCTAATGTAGACATTTCTCTGTGCATTCAAGGTACACTGGGTGAAAAAGGTCCCCCTAAATTTCTTGCCTTTTGTCCTAAAGCTATGCCTTCTAGTTTTGTCCAGAGAGAATATCCTGCCATCTACCTCATCTATACCCCACAATTTTATTTATCAGTCACATTCCTTCTTGGCCTCTGCTCAGGGCAAAGAGACTTTCTCCTATAATTCTGACATCTTGGTGAATCTCTCAACCAGGGTTGGCCAACCTTTTAATCTTTAATTTAGAGATACAGCACAGTAACAGGCTTTCAGCCCAGGAGTCCTTGCCATCCAATTAACCTACACCCAAGTAAATATTCAAGGGTCAAAATGGCCTGTTACAGTGTTGTATCTCTAAATTAAAAATTAAAAGGTTGGCCACCCCACTCTAAACCTTCTCCAGGACTATTACATACTTAATATAATATGGTGACCAGAACTGCCCACCATGCTCCGATTTAGTTCTACCCATGTTTCAGAAAGTTGACCATAGCCTCCCTGCTCTTGTATTCAATGTGTCCCATGTGCCTTCCTTTTACAAATCATTATTGGTTTTCAAAAATCAGACCACAAGGACTCTAATTCTGTCCCTGAGTATAGTTTTGAAAAGTAGCCCTACCATCAGGTAAACTGCCTGCAACTATAAGTTTATATAGTTTATCCTTGCACTTTTTAAAGCATGATTGGGATTCTTGTATCCTTGTGCACAAAATCCTTCCACTTGGAAAATTCTGACCAACCTTCAGTCTTTCACCTTTAGAACTTGATAATTTATCAATTTTTGGTACAGCTGGCCTTTCTTTTACTTCCTGTTTATCAATTTTGACCCCATCCAGGTTTTCAGAGTTATGTTCCATGACTGGGAGTTACCAGCTGCATCCTCAGTGAAGGCTAATGTGATACATTCATTTTGTACCTTGGTCATGTCCTGCACCTCCAAGGTAAACTGTCCTTTGGTCCCTTTATGGCCCTACTTCATTTCCACCAGCTCTCCCTGGTACCCACCGCTAACCACATCTTCCTCCTAGTCTCTTTCCACCTTCTGCTTGGACTGCTCCCTCTGTGACTCCTGGTCTGTTCATCATTCACTTCTTTATTTAAAAAAAGACACAAATGCTGGAGAAACTCAGCTGATCTCACAAGTGTCCATAAAGAAGTGTCCATATTATTACCGATGTTTCAGGCTAGATCCTTTCTTCAGGGAATAAGCAGAGAACAGGAAGGCATAAGAATAAATAAACTGAAAACTGACCAATGGAGGGGTCCAAACCAACAATAGATGTTAATTGGGTGTGATAAAAGGAAAGGTGAGAACTGATTTTGGCTCTGAGAAAGGAAATCAAGGGAAAAGGGAGTGAAACTCAAAAGTCTACAGATGCTGTGATTGTAGTAAGGACACAGAAATGCTAGAAGAACTCGGCGAACCTCGCAGGTAAAAGGAAAAGGGGAGAGAGAGAAAAATGGGGAAGAAGAAGAAAAGGGGGGGAGTAAAGGAAATTAGAGAAGTCGACATTTGTGCATCTGGTTGGAGGGTGCCCAGACGGAAGATGTGTTGTTCCTCCATTTTGTGGTTGGTCTCAGTCTGGCAGACCATGGACAATCGTGTCAGCAAGGGAATGGGATGGGGAATTGAAATGGGTGGGCACTGGGAACTCCACACTATTGAGATAACAGAGCTGAGATGTCAAACAAAGTGGTCTCTTAGTCTGCACCCAGTCTCTCCGATGTAGATGAGACCACAACAGGAGCACTGGATGAAGTAGATGACCCCCAGCAGATTCATGTGAAGGATTGCTTCACTTGGAAGGACTGTTTGATGCCCTGAATGGTGGTGAGGGAGGGCTTGTGGATCATCTCCTGCAGTCACAGGGATAAATGCCAAGGGAATGATTGATAGGAGGGAGGAGTAGATAAGGGAGTCATGGATTGAGTGGTCCCTGAGGAAGGAGAAGAGGGGAATATGTATCTTGAGTGATCACTTAACAAATGGCAGAGGAGAATATGCTGGATGCAGAGGCTGGTGGGATGGTAGATGAGGACAAGGGGTATCTTTGGGGTGGTAGATGTGGGCAGAGGAGGCCAGGCAGAAGAGCATGTCATGGGTGAGGGCCAAGTTGATGGTGGTAGAAGGAAACCCACGTTGTTTGAAAAGGAGGACATCTCTGATGACCTGGCATGGAAGACCTCCTCCTGGCACAAGATGTAATTGAGCTGGAGGAATTGAGAAAATGGAATGGAATCCTTACAGGGGGCAGGGTGTGAAGAGGCGTAGTCAATTCTCACCTCTCTTCTTATCATAACCAATTAACACCTTTTGTTGGTTAGGACTCCTCCCCTGGCCAGTTTCAGTCTTTTCATTCTTGCGCCTTCCTGTTTTCTGCTTATTCCTTAAAGAAGAGTTCAGGCCCAAAATGTTAGTAATGTACCTTTACCTCCTATGGATGCTGTGGGACCAGCTGAGATCCTCCAACATTTCTATGTGTTTTTACTACAATCACAGCATCTTCAGACTTTCATGTTTTATCCCTCAACCTATGCAATGGTAGGACTTGTTACATAGAATCATAGAAGCAAGAGGTGGTCATTCAGCTGATTGATCGTGGCTGACCATATGATTTCAAGCCCTCTTTCTGTTTTCTCTTTGTGCCCCTTGATCCCTTCAGACAATTGGGGGCATTGGTCTTAACCACTTCCGGTGCTGGAGAGTTCCAGAAGTTTTCAATTCTCTTAAGTGGAAAAACTTTCTCTTCCTCTCAGTCCTTGTGGCTTAACCCTATCCTTGGATTTTACCCTCTGTCTGGACTTCCACAGTACTGGGAACATTCTTGCTGCATCAAACCTGTCTGGTTCGATCAGAATTTTGTATGTTTCAGTGAGCTCATCTCCCATTTTCAAAATTCCAATGGTTATAATGCATTTATACAGCTTGATATGTTAATCCTGCCATCCCAACAATCAGTCTGGTGAATCTTCACTGCCCCCCCCCTCAATAGCAAGAATGTCCTTCCTCAGCTTATGAAACCCAAATTACAGCTTTTATTTTCAAAACCTCCCGAAATAAAAGCCAACATGCCATTTGCTTTCTTCACCACCTGCCAGGCCTGCATTCATTCCAACCTTTAATGACTCCTGAGACCGAGCAGATCATATAGTTCAAAAGTACCTCACACTGATCAAAATCCTAATGTAAACTTAGTCATTTGGAGTTACTTTCAATCCACATGATCTCGAAAGCTTGAAGCATCCACATGGTACTGGAATCTCAGGCAAAAGAGCTCAGCTGACTATTCAAAATCTGAAGACTCTTTTATCTTCCAATTCCTTTATTAAATATGCTTTGATATTAATATTATTGAATAATCCCTTTTTTTAAATTTTGGCATAGTAATTAATGCAGTATCCTGTTGATAATTAAATCTTATCTCATCCTAATTTTAAAAATAATTACCAAGCTGTACGTTTATCTCTGCTTCACCAAACTCCCTTTTTTTTTACACACTCAGTGAAGAGTTGTGCTCCATGCATAAGCAGAGCCCATGTTGATATGTATAGCAAGATCCAAAGTTATAAGTCAACTGATTTCAGGTAACTAATTAAAGCTGCTGGCCCAAGTTCACTGACTAAACTGGCAAATTCACCTGCCTACCAAATTCCAATTCTCTACATTCCTGGGAGAGAAACTATAGTGTGGAAAAGAAGATGCTGCGAGTTAGAAAAGCCAATTTGAATTTGTAGTTGGAAAACATAGCCTTAAGGTAATCAGTAGTGACATGATCCATGAATAGATGTATATTCTGGAGCAAATTCTAGACAGGTGGAGAAACCAGATTCTGCAGGTCTCAGAAGGAAATAAGATAAATGCTGGAAGGGGAAAGTTTGAAATTGTGATGGAGGAAATAATGCAACGAAATAGCTTGACAGGGGTGTGAAAGATAATTGGTCTCTTCCTCTGCTGTATCAATGATACCATGCAACCCATGCTGATGAGCCTTGATTGAACATGAAATGCTCATTTTCATTGTTTGAGAACCACATACTTTGAGGAGTAAATTGGATATAAAAATAACCTCCATGTATGGTTTTGCAACCTGATTGGTTTTCTTGTTTTTTTCCACAGCTTGTGTTTATTGCATTTGTGACTGCCATAAAAATGCCAAATCTTGTCCGTAGAGATGAAGAAAAATATTTCTTCAATGTAAATTCTAATGGGATGGAATTGTTCCCCAGTATTAATGATCCTTCCACTAAAGAACTATCAGTTATTGTACCATCTTATAATGAAGAACAAAGATGTAAGTATTACAAGCAAAAAAAAGTATAATACAACTTGAATAAATTAAATAGATATTTGCATAGTTTCTGTGTCCAGTTTTCAAAAGAGGGTAATTTTTTCATATTTAGAGTTACATAATGTATGAAATTGAAGAGGGACTGAGACTGATAAATGCACACTATGCGAAGATTAATTATAATCTTTTACATTATATACAATCTTTTTGGAAGAAAGTTCAATTGTTTCTAGAATACTTGCATAAGATTAAAATACTTTTAGATCCGACAGTATTTTTATTGGATAGCTTGCAACCTCTGGAAGGTTTGGGATTAGATAAGTTTCAACTTGCTTTTGTATATTTAGCTTTATCTGTAGCAAAAAAATGTATTGCTAGTACGTGGAAAGATACGAATATGATTGATATTAATAGATGGCATAATGAGATGAAATATTGTTTAATAATGGAAAAAATTACATGTTTCACGTCATAACTATAGTTTCTTTATTAATAGGTGGTTGTTATATTCAGAATATTTACATTTTGATTTACATTGATTAGATCTTAATTTCTATGCTTAATTTTTTCTTAATGTTTTCTTTTTCTTCTCTTTATGGCTCTCCTTAGGAGAATTGGCTGAAGGGGGGGTGGTTTCTCTCTTTCCTTTTTATATATATATATATATATATATATATATATAAAAAATACATTCATGTTTATAATTTATTGTTATATATGTTACTTATTATCTGTACTTTGAATTAATAAATAAAGTTTAAAAAAGAGTTACATAATGATTTGAAAATTAAAAAGACAAATTGGTGCCGACCTTGGTTCAGTAGTCATACTCTAAATCTTCTGTCAGCGATACCACTCCAGTAACCCTAAGTATAAAATCACATGACACTTCACTTATTATGGAGAATGCTGCTCTAATGGAAATGCAATAAGTTTAAAATAAATTTTAAATGTTTTAATTTAGACATACAGCACGGTAACAGGCCATTTCGCCCACGAGTGTGTGCCGGCCAATTTGCACCCAATTAATGTACACCCTGCCCATGGTGGGAGGAAACCAGAATCCCCAGAGAACATACAAATTCCTTATAGACAGGTCTGGATTCAAACCCTACTCCCAATTGCTGATTCTGAAAAGACGTTGAGCTAACTGCTCTGCCAACAATGTGTTCAATAGAAGTTCTATCTGTTCTTACTGAACATTTCCTATTGGAACAGCACAGGAATGCAACTAGTAATGCACCAGATCATTAACAGCCAGGGTTTAATCCTAACTTCTCGTGCTGTGTATAGTTTGCACATTCTCCTTGTGGTCATGTGGCTTCCTCCCAGGTGTTCTGGTTTCCTCTCGTATCCTAAATCTAGTGGGTTAAGTGGTCATTATGAATTGCCTGAGGTGCACTGGTGAGCAGTAATGGAATGGGTTAGGGAGGATTGGCATTTTTTTTTAATGGTCAGCACAGACTAGAGGCCATTTGCCAAAAATAGGATATTCTGGGGTTTATTTAATGGGAGTCTGCTGTAGGTAAATATGTCCCATTTGTCCTATATTATTAGCAGTGTTTGGTGACCTTGTGAAGTCATATAAATGCAAGTTCCACATATATTGACAATATCACTTCATAGCATCAGTAACTGATGTTAAGCAGTGATATTGTCAACTAATGTGGCAAGTTCTTTGGGGTTGAAATTGAAATAAAATTTACAAGCTTTCAGAAAATGAATGCTGTTTAACTCGTAGCAATGACTAGAAGAAATTGTCCTCTTACTAATATTTATGCAAAATAGTTTTTTCTAATTTGTTAAGACTTGCACAATACCCTCACGTTCAACATTAGACTGTGTTTTACATTTTTAAATATTCTGCATATGTGCAAGATGACGTATTTGCAGAATAATCAATATATTCTGAACTAAGGGGCAATGCTCCATGAATTTTAACACAGTAGGCTTGTAAAAGACTACCTTAGTCATTTAAATATTGCCAGGTTCTCATACTTTTTTTTCTTTTAATTTCAGTACCTCTGATGATGGATGAAGCACTAGAATATTTGGAATCCAGACTGGTATTGAGGTTTCCTTCTCGTTGTTTATCTATTTCATTCATTGCTATTTCATTCATTGCTATTTCATTCATTGCTATTTCATTCATTGCTATTTCATTCATTGCTATTTCATTCATTGCTATTTCATTCATTGTAGTTAATAGATGAATGAAGAACATTTTTTATTAATCTATTCTGTTCCCAAACAAGTCAATATGCCAAACTGTCTATCGTTATAAAACCAAGCTTTTGAATCTGATTATTCGATGGGAATTCCACACAGCATGTCGAACTTCCCGCTATGATACTCCGTCTCCAAATGACTACATTGACTGCAATGTTGTAGCTTCAAATAGCAATACAAGTCACTGATCTCCTTTTGAAGACTCAGTACAATTTTTGTTTTTGTGTGGTGATCTTAACAAAACTCAGTATATATTTAGCATTTTAGCAACATTATCATAAATTTGTTTCACTGGAATCATTGAACTCATGCTGAGGTTCTTTTGCGAATATAATCTAAACTGAAATTAGACATTTTGGTATGTTGGAACAGAAAATTACTATTTTTGCCCATCTCATATCCTTTGCAACAAACTTCAGCTGAAAATAAAAATAATTTAGAAAGAATTATGAAATGTGTGAATTTAGATATCAAAATGATTTCAGTTTTATTCTGGGCAATGAAATTTAAATCCTTACCAATATTTTAGGAAATTAGGAGTTAGGAGCAATAAACAGTAGAGTGGACATTGGTATTTTGGAAGGAACTGGAAGTATCTACATGGTCTTGCCAGTTGCAATGTACCAAGGCTAATGATCACTTTTAAATATCAACTTTGAAAGATGTTAATTTTAATTGGTTCTGTTTTGTATTTTGAGTGTTCCTTTATATTTTTAAAATTTTATTTAGTTTTTATTTACAGCACAGTAGAAGCTAATTCCGGCCATTTAAACCTGTGCTACCTAGTTATGCCCAAATTAACCTACTGCCCCAAACATTTTAAAGGGTGGGAGAATACTTGTCCTAATTAATTTTTGCAGAAGTCAATAACTGTCATCAATATTAGTGTTATATTTATTGAAATTGTGGCACTTTTGAGTAAAATCCAATATTGGCCTTGCTGCTATGTTTATAAATGCCAAATTGTTACACAAAAACTCCTTGACATCAAAAGTAAACATATCCAACTTGTCAATACTGCTCGAGGCTTGAAATGTTGCAAAGAGGAGAGGTGGCGATAGTTCAATTGAGCTTTGCTGAATGTTTGATCCCGTTTGTCACAATCACATACAGCAGATACAATATCACTGGCTCCCACTCAGTTCTGGATCACCTCAAGAACAGCAACTCATAAGCCCCTTGCACACTTGCAAGTAGTACGAAGAATTAAAGGCCAATCGGCCTAAAAAGGATCTAGTGTGAAAAGAAAATCTTCTCAATGCCGGCATGAGATGGCATCATGATCTCAATGCCGGCATGAGATGGCATCATGATCTCAATGCCGGCATGAGATGGCATCATGATCTCAATGCCGGCATGAGATGGCATCATGATCTCAATGCCGGCATGAGATGGCATCATGATCTCAATGCCGGCATGAGATGGCATCATGATCTCAATGCCGGCATGAGATGGCATCATGATCTCAATGCCGGCATGAGATGGCATCATGATCTCAATGCCGGCATGAGATGGCATCATGATCTCAATGCCGGCATGAGATGGCATCATGATCTCAATGCCGGCATGAGATGGCATAATGATCTCAGTGCCGGCATGAGATGGCATCATGATCTCAGTGCCGGCATGAGATGGCATCATGATCTCAATGCCGGCATGAGATGGCATCATGATCTCAATGCCGGCATGAGATGGCATCATGATCTCAATGCCGGCATGAGATGGCATCATGATCTCAATGCCGGCATGAGATGGCATCATGATCTCAATGCCGGCATGAGATGGCATCATGATCTCAATGCCGGCATGAGATGGCATCATGATCTCAATGCCGGCATGAGATGGCATCATGATCTCAATGCCGGCATGAGATGGCATCATGATCTCAATGCCGGCATGAGATGGCATCATGATCTCAATGCCGGCATGAGATGGCATCATGATCTCAATGCCGGCATGAGATGGCATCATGATCTCAATGCCGGCATGAGTTGGCATCATCATCTCAATGCCGGCATGAGTTGGCATCATCATCTCAATGCCGGCATGAGTTGGCATCATCATCTCAATGCCGGCATGAGTTGGCATCATCATCTCAATGCCGGCATGAGTTGGCATCATCATCTCAATGCCGGTGTTTTTATGCGAGTGCAGGAACATGAAGGAAGAAAAGATTAAAATGAAGGTATAAACTTTGCCGTGGGAAAGTCGTAATGGGGGAGAGAGAGAGAGGAAATAAATAGCAATAGCAGACAATTTTTAAACTGAGAAAGGGATACATGCACGGTGCACTCATGGAGGGGTTTCTATGTCACACGGTATTCTGGGAAGTCACATCCACCATCACTTTTTCCCTGTTGTCTTTATAAATTGTGCGCTATAGCACTACCAACTTTCCCATGCTGTGTAAATATTGCCTGCTATTGCTATTTATTGCTAGCATTTTCCCACATTCCCTTATAAAGGTTTATATAGGTTGGCACATCAACAAGAAAGGCTGAAGGGCTCATACTGTGCTGTACATAAAGCTTAATTAGGCATGATTAATTTTATTCAAATATAAGATCATAATACATTGATCAGATCCCCCATCACACAATGTGTCATGACATCACAGGTAGAAGTTAGAACAGTCCTAACCCCAGGGATGGTTCTTTGCAAGTGTGAATATGTGCAGTATCTCAGTTGATAGTGGTCAAGTGTGAACAGAAAAAAATGCCAGTCCTATCCCGAGACTCTGAATGGCTGATTTAGTGGGACGCAAGTGCAAAAGGGGCTATACATACAACTGTTCTTCTTTGACTACTGCTCAACCTTCAACACCATTATTCCCTCAGTGCTGGTCAACAAGTTCCAAACCCTCGGCCTCTGCACCCAACTCTGTATTTGGATCCTTGACTTCCTCAGCGGAAGATGACAGTCAATACGAATTGGAAACAATGCCTCCTCCTCACTGACTATGAACACAGGCGCACCTCAAGTATGCGTGCTTAGCCCACTGCTCTACTCATTATGTTCCCATGACTGTGTGGCCAGGCACAATTCCAATGCTCTCTACAAATTTGCTGATGACACCATATTTGTTGGCAGAATCACAAACAGCAATGAGGAAGTGTACAGGAGGGAGATAGATCAGCTTGTTGAGTGGTATCATGCCAACAACCTTGCACTCAACATTAACAATACCAAGGAGATGATTGTAGACTTCAGGAGGAAGTCAGGAGAACACAAACCAGTCCTCATCGAGGGCTCAATAGTGGAGAGGGTTAAGAACTTCAAATCCCTGGGTGTCAACATCTCCAGGATCTGTCCTGGAGACTCCATGTTGATGCAATCATGAAGAAAGCTCGCCAGTGGCTATACTATCTGAGAGTTTGAGGAGATTTGATACGTCACTGAAGGCTTTCAAACTTCTACAGGTGTACTGTAATGGCCTGCACCCCCTGCCATAGCTGGTGTTTTATGTCTCTGTCTCTAGCTTTCTCTGGAATTGCCACTTTGCTTCAGAGGTGGCCTTCCAAAAGTCATACCTGGACTTCTTGTAAAATCCCAATCCCTGGCTTTGAACACCCTTGTTCTCACCTCCAGCCAGTTGCGAATTCTCTGATTCATCTAGAACTTCTGGTTGGGGAACATCCGGTATTTGTGCGTGAGCACACACTCATCCGCGCAGGTCTTGATGAAGTCTGTGACATCTGTTGCATATTCATTCAAGCCTATGGATGAGTGCTTGAATATGTTCCAGTCCACCAATTCAAAGCAGTCCTGAAGACGCTCCTCTACCTCCCTCGACCACACTTTCGCCGTCTTCGCCACTGATTCTGTGGTCTGCTTGTACTCCAGGAGAAAAGGTATAGCCAAGTGGTCAGACTTGCCAAAGTGCGGTCATGGTCTGCCTCGGTGTGCGTTTTTAATAGTGGTGGACCAGTGGTCGAGTGTGTTGGTTCCCCTGGTCCTGCATGTGACGTGTTGGTGGTAGTTTATCAGTCTTCTTCAGGTTGGCCTAATTGGAGTCACCTACCATGATCGGGAATGCATCAGAATGTGCTATCTCGTGGCTGTTAATCACAGTGCTCAGCCCCTCTAGTGCCAGTCTGATGTTAGCCTGGGGTGGAATGTACACTGTGAACAGGATGATGGCGGTGAACTTCCTCAGCAGACAGAATGGGCATCACTTGATTGCCAGATGTTGCAGGTCGAGGGAGCAGGACTGGGATATGACTGTCACATCTGTGCACCACAATTAATTGATAATAACACAAACGCTGCCTCCCCTGGTTTTTCCACACTCCAGTGTTCAGTCAGCATGATGGAGGGTGTAGCCCTTGGGCTACAATGCCGTGTCCTGAATGCCCACGTTTAGCCTTGTTTCTGTAAAGCACATCATACAGCACTCCCTGATGACTCTCTGCTGTTGAAGTCTGGCTTGGAGATCAGGTCCCAGCATCTCAGCTCGACCTGTAGCCCACCCCCCACCCTCCCCCCCCCCCCCCCCCCCCCGCATCAACGTGGTCTGGTCTTCTTTACATGGCCCATGGGTCTGCTGCTGGTAGTTCCCCTGGTGTTTAAATAGTCTGTGTGCTGTCCCTTTTAAGTTACCTGTGATGTTTAAATAGCTAGTAGATAACTCCTCAGTTATCTTCTCATTCCAACCAGAATCCTTTAGCAGTATATTTTTACAGTGTTCCTATTCAAAGACAAATTCTGTTCATTTTTTAATGTTACGATAGATTTCAATACATATTGTGTAACAATTTGCATTTTCAGATAACCTGCAGGTTGTATTATAATATTGTTTTTTACCTTTAGAAGAAAGACTCTTTGTTTTCCTACGAAGTGATTGTGGTAGATGACGGGAGCAAAGACAAAACAACAGAGGTAATGGAGTCTCCAAAACCGATTGATAGGAGTTTTCTGTGTATTTGTGTATAATAAAGGGGGTGAGATTTACAAGATGATAAAACTTTGGAAGGACTAATAAGAGTTAGATATTCACAATTAATTCTTCATCGCAAGGGGGTATTGAAGAACAAAGGGTCTGTGATGCACAAGTCAGGGTTTCTGAAGGGTGCTACACAGATGTGGAAGAAGGCATACTTAATGTTTACCTAGAAGGGTGTGTAGCAACAGTGAGTTGCTGTTCCAAAGACCTATGTTCAATATTGGCTGATCTGAGTGGCCACTGACTGGTAGAATCTTGTGAGTGGGGGAGGGGAATGTGTGATGTAAATACAGGAAAAAAAATTAAATGAGATTAATGTTGGGTTAGTGAAATTATAAGTAGTTGATTGTCAGTGTAGACACAATGGCCATCGGGCCTTGCATCTGTGTTCAGTCTCTACATTACTCTAAAATATGATGGCAGGGAAGTTTTAGAGCAAGTGTTAACACATTTTCAAGGCCACAGCTGGAGTACTGTGTACGTTTCTGATCACACAAAAGTTGGTCATGCTTGCACTGGATGCAATGCAGAGGAGATTGACAAGGGTGGAGAGTTTAAGTTATGAGGAAAGACAGGAGAGGCTGGGTTTATTTTACTTGGAGCAGAAGAGGCTGAGGGGAATTTTTGCAACCACAGTGAAAGTGTATAAAAATAAAGGGGTGAGAGGTTTGGAGGGATCCAAGAAGAATTATTTTTAACCAGAGAGTAAATGGAATCTGGAGCATGCTGCCTGAGGGGGTGGTGCAGACAGGTACATTTTATAACGTAAGAGATACCTATATGACCACCAAAAATACCATGGCCTAGAAGTCCTGATTAGTGGCATTGGGCATTGTTGGATACTTGATTGTCGGCCTGGAAGTTCTATCTCTGATTCTGACTCTAAAAGTTCTCGCAATGCATTTTCTTGCAGTGCATTTGCAGAAAAAGGCTGGCTAATGTGATTTTAAATCTTGTATCTGAGCTATTCTGCTTCTGGCTTGATTGATTGTGCATTTTAGATCTTCCCACAGATGTTCTTTTATAACTCTTTTATACAGAAACAGCATGTTTTTTTTTAAGCCCATGTGGTTTTCACCCCTTCTGAACTCCCCCATGGCAGCCACCAGGGGATTTTAGTCTTGCTGGGAATCCCCAGCATAGCATTTCAAGTTACCACTTGGATCCTGTGGATCAAAGACTAGGCCTTTGTTCAAAGCCATATTGATTTTAATGGGGTTTGGACAACCACATTTAGAAGGCTGCAAGGAAGCTATGTAACTTTAAAATTATTTTGCTTATTTTTGTGTTTATAGTTGACATTGACTTAATGGCTGAAGTTTTGATAGGTTTTCAAAATTGTTAAAGTTAATGGTGATTCTGTCCCATCCTTTGCCTTTTGAGTGCAGCATTTCAGGGACAGAATCTCTGACTACATTGCCCAGGTAATTGTCTGGACCTTGATACTATGGTCCAGGTTACAGAGCAATAATTTTAATAGACCCTCTGACCTGGGTGAATACAAGCGGGGAGTGGTTCTTTGTAGGGGGAACAAGATCACTTAAATTATGCTCATATGTAATTAAAGTTTTTTTTTAAAAGGCATCATTTTACTCAGTCAGCAGTGATGCTTCAAGGATAGTTGTGTTTTGGATTTGTGATATTGCAATAATTCATGTTCATTTCAGTCTTGGCCCACATTTGTGAATTTACTGGATAGAATATTTTGAAATGGGAGAAATTGAATTAATTGGCATATCTTTTCCAGCAACAGGAGTTGGTGCAAGAGTAAGCGAGAAAGGGACACTTTAAAAGTGCCAGTAAAAGGTAACAATAATTAATTGGAAGGGAAGCTGAGTAGGAGTGGTCCATTGTTAGAGTGTGACTTTAAGGATTTGGCTCAAGGCTCTGGCAAGAGGAGGTACAGATAGGAGAAAAGAGTTTCAGTGAGAAAGTATGGGTAAGAGCATGTGAGGTAAGGTAAGAACTTTGTAATTATTGCACAATGAGCAGTGAGAATGGCAGCCAAGGCAGTATGCCCCTCTTTAGGATGTGACCAATCAGGAAAGCCACTGGTGTCCCTAATGACTTCATTTGCAAGAGGCGCATTCAACTCTTTGGAAATTGCTCCAGATCATTTGGAAGGCAGGAGTCATTCTGAGGAGGTAGGTTAGCTGGGTGAATGTCAGAAAAGGAAATGGGAATAGGCCGTCAGTGCAGGTAATCCTGCGGCCATTCCCCTCAATTACATGTATTGTTTTGGATCCTGGAGAGGGGATAGCCTACCAGGCTCGAGTCACAGTGGTCAGGTCTCTGGCACAGAGTCTGGTTCTTTAACTCAGGAGGAAAGGAGTAGAAGGGGTGAGGTGCAGTGATAGGAGATTCAATAGTTAGGGGATCAGATAAGTTCTGCGAACATGATTGAGACTCCTGGAAGGTATGTTGCCTCTCAGGTGACAGGGTTAGGAACTCTTAGATCAAATCCACAGCATTCTCAAGTGGAAGGGTCAGGAGCTAAATCTTGTGCTCCACGTGGGGATCAATAGTGTGTGTTTATATATATTTTTTTTTAAAAAAGGTGATAAGGTCCTGCAAAGTGAGTTCAGGGAGTTGGGTCCTCAGTTAGAGTAAAGGATCTCCAGAGTTGGGATCTCAGGATTGCTACTTGTGCCATGTGCTAGTGAGGCCAGAAATATGAGGATAACACACATTAATGTACGGTTACAGAAATGGTGCAGAAGGGAAGGCTTCAGGTTTTTGGTTCAATGGCCTCTCCTAGGGAAGGTGAGACCTGTACTGGCAGGGTGCTTTGCATCTGAACGGGAAGGGGGACCAATATCCTTGCAGGAAGGTTTGCTAGTGTTGTTCTGATTGTTCAAATGAGTTTCAGGGGTATGCGAACCAGAGTGCCAAAGCAGATAGTGGAATGGTTAAGGAAAAATGTTCAGCCTGCAGACAAAGCCAGAAACAGAAAAGTTGAGCAGGGTGGGAATAATGTTCTGAGTTGCATCAATTCAATGCAAGAGGAGTCCAAGAAAGGTGGTTGAGCTGAGGGTATGGATCAGCATGTGGAATTGTGACATTGTGGTCATTAGTGAGACTTGATTGCAGGAGGGCTAGGACTGGAAACAAAATTTCCAGGGTTCCATTGTTTTGGACATGATAAATAGAAAGGGATGAAAGGAGTAGGAGTAACATTGCTAGTCAGTCAAAATGTCATGGTACTGCTCAGAAAGGACAGATTAAAGGGCCTGTCATCTGAGGGTGGAACTGAGAAACGAGAAAGGGATGATCACGTTAATGGTATTATAGTCCTCCCAATAGTCAGTGGAAGTTGGAGGATCAAATTTGTAGAAGGAAACATAAAGAAAGATAAAGAAACTTAAAGTTGTAATTGTAGGTGATTTTAACTTGCCACAAAGTGACAGGGACTCCCAAACTGTAAAATGGCTGGATGGGTTGGATTCTGTCAAATATGTTAAGAAAAGTTTCCAAAATCATTATATAGAAGTCCCAATGAGAAGAAGTGCAATACTGGATCTCCTATTTGGGAAGAAGACAGGACAGGTAATGGAAGTGTGTGCAAGGGAATGCTATGGATCCAGTGAACATGATCCCATCATAATGCCATTGGTTTCAAAATAATTATGGAAAAGGATAGGCTGGACCTCCGGTTACGATTCTAAATTGGAGAAGGGACAATTTTGATGGAATCAAAAAAGATGTGGCAAGGGTGGATTATGACAGTTTAGTTTCTGACTAAGGTGTGTTTGCTAAATGGAAAGCCTTCAAAGGTGAATTTTTGAGTGCAGAGTTTGTATGTTCCTGTCAAGATTAAAGGTAAAATGACAGGGCTAGGGAACTTGTTTTTTGAGAGAGATTGAGGCCCTGATTAAGAAGGATGTTTATTGCAGATATAACCAGCAAGGAACAAATGAAGTACTTGAGTATAAGAAATACACAAATGCTGAGGAAGGAAATCAGGAAGGTTAAAAGGAGGTTTGGGATGTTAGACAAGGTAAAGGAAAATACCAAGGGCTTCCACAGATGTATCAAGAGCAGAAGGATAGCAAGGGAATTAATCTTCTTGAAGACCAAAATAGTCATTTATGCATGGAGCCAAGAGCTGAAAATAGTTTGACATGGACAAGATGGGCCAAAGCGCCTGTTTTTATGCTGTAGTGTTTTATGGCAGTTTTGCTATTAAAATGGACAATAGCATTAATATGGTTCATCTTTCTGACATTTGCCAACATTCAAAAAATTATTAAGAATTTAAACAATGATACAGTTTAAAAATTAGAAAATAAAAATAATTGAATACATTTACATTGACTCAGGTCATTAAAATGTAAATTATAATTGAATCCCTCTCAGATTTCAACCATCAGATCTTAGCCATATACTGTATTTCCTTAACAGTGAAAGGATGTCAGCCTAAAATATGAACTCCTTTTCTCTCTATGCACTACCTGATTTGTTGATTATTTGCAGTATTTTCTATTTTTATTTCAGATTTGAAGCATATGATTTGCTTTTTATTAATAGGTATAAAATCCAGAATGTAAAAAAAAACATAATTTGTTTCTTTTGCATCAAACTTTATTCTAGAAGGAGTCAAACATGCTTAATTAATTCTTGTGAAAAGCTTGCTGAGTACAGCAATTGTTCACATGCATAATCCAATGAGCTGAAAACAGTTCAATCATTAATAGAGCCAATATACAATCGTGTCTTACTTTAGAGCTTTATTCCTAAAACTGAGATAAAGACTGAATCATAATTCCTGAGGATTTTAACATCTGCTGCTACCTCTATTATTAGAGAACAGTAAATAGTCTCTTGTAAAGTCAGAAAAAAATACTAGTATTTCAATTTTAAGATGCTTATCAAATTAAAGTTATTGTAAAATAAATTGCTGTATTATTACACATAATAGTTGCATTAAATTCTGTACCATGTTGCAAACAAGGCTTGTTGAAATTAAATGTGAAATTTGTCAGGTTGTTCATTTCATGACGTCTCTTTCCTAGTTCATCATAATCTTGCATTTGCTTTGGTTAAATCTGTTGTAGGTTGGACTAAAGTATTCTAAGAAGTTTGGATCTGACAGGGTACGTGTGCTATCACTAACTAAAAACCGTGGGAAAGGGGGAGCAGTTAAAATGGTGAGTTTTTAATTTTATTTCACCAGTTCATTTACTAACCAAACATTTGATTTCATAGCATCTGTAGACTTCTGTACCATTTCTGTCTTTATAGTTCATGATTCACGGATTTGTATGGTCCAGAAACATTAGAGCTGAATTGAATCATGGATGCCAGAGAAATTAGCCAGTGCTTTTAATGAGGTGGTGCAGGGTCTCATTATTTAAAATAATTCCTGCTCTACATCCCAACTCTATTCATCTAACTTGATGTTATTTCTTTGAATAGCTTCACGTTAAGCCAATTTTGAATTTTAAATTGCCATTTTTCGTCCCTCACAAAATACCATGTAAAAGTCCAGCACAGAAAACAGGGCCTTCAGCCCTTCTAGTTTGTGGCAGACTATTATTCTGCCTAGTCCCACTCAGCTGCATCCAGTCCATATCCCTCCATATGTCCCCACCCCCCAATCCAGGTACCTGTCCAAATTCTTCTTAAAAGTTAAAATGAGCCCTCATTCGCTACTTTAGCTGGCAGCTGGTTCCACACTCTCATCAATCTCTGTGCAAAGACATTCCCCCTAAACTTCTCCCTTTTCACCCTTAACCCATATTCTCTGGTTTGTATCTCACCTAACTTTGAAGGAAAAAGCCTACTTGCATTTGCTCTATCTCTACCCATCATAATTTTGTACAAATAGGAACATGTTTGTGTAGAATTGTGTATGTTTGCCACTGTTCTTCCAAGTATAATCATTCCTAATTTCACCTACTGTATATACATGTGTAATAGTTGAATTTTGTGGACCAATTTATTGGGTAAATTTGGGGGGGTCAACTATTACACAGATACTACATTTGACCGCGGTAAGTGCCTGCGTCATTCAAGGCTTTGGGACCTCAGATGGACGGGAAGGTGGCCGGGACTGGGTGGTAAGTCCACAATCAGGGCGTCAGGTGCTCAGATGGGCAGGCAGCTGGGGCTTAGGCAAGAGTCCGCAGTCAAGAGTGTCAGGAGTTTGGATGGGCAGGCAATTGGGGTGTTAGGAGTTCCAGTGGGCAGGCAACTGGGGCCAAAAATAGTGGGGGGGGGGGGTCAACTTTTGCATGATATTTTGCATGCATATATAGAGTCTATGAATTAATTCATAATGTATATGTAGTCTCTCTTGTTCTTTTAATCCCATCAAAATGGTGTCTGTTTCTGTCTATCTATTCAAATTGTTAACCATCTTAGTGGAAAAAGATAGAACATTACAGACCTTGGGCCCATGATGACCAATAGAAATAAAAACTAAACCTTCCTTACCTCCTAATACTCAATTTTTCTTGTTTCTGTGCCTGTCGAAGACTTTTAAATGTCCTTATTGTACCAGCCTCCACCACCATTCCTGGCAATGCATTCCAAGCACCCTCTACTCTAATTTTTTTTAAAAACTGATCCCTAACGTCGCTCTTAAACTTTACATCCCTCATCTTGTACTGATGTCCTTTGGTGTTTGCTACTCTTACCCTGGTAAAAAGGTGCTGGCTGTCCACATGCCATTTCCTCTAGCTCTTTGTATTTTTTCTTTGCTCAGGAAAATTAAAATAATTTGCTACAATTTTGTGACTTTGATAACAATACCTGCTTTGATAATTCACTTTATAACACTAATGATGACACATTGTTTCTGGGCAGGGTGTGTTGAGCTCTCGAGGAAGATATATTCTAATGGCTGATGCTGACGGAGCTACTAAATTTGCTGATATTGCAAAAGTAGAAGTAGGGTTGAAAGCTCTCCAGCCTGGCCCAGTAAGTATCGCCCAATGTTTAAACATGTATCTGAACTATAGAAAATGGGGGGGGGGGGGGATTGCAGATTAAATCAAAAGTAAATCTAGAAAAACATTTGGTTTATGTTCTTCTTTAAAGTGTATGGATGAAATTAAGTTCAAAGTGATTGCTTTATGTTGCCATTTGAGTTACAGAGGATACTGGCACATTGTCTTCAGAATTTTCTTTCATACCTTGATGACAGAATTTTCATAGAGGGGAAAAATATGTGAAGTCGTACAGTAAAACTAAAATCAACATCTCAAGAAAATATTGACATTGAAGACTTGCTGCGTCTGGGAACAGATCCTGAATGAATTCTTCATAATAAATTGTTTGGGCCTCCTGAGTTTTAAGGGAATAGTTACTACCATAGTTGATTAATTGGGAATTCTATTCTACAATTTGTATTAGATAAAATGCTGAAATATTATTTGGCTGTTAAGAGATATGTGATACTTCTATAAGCTAAGTTGACACCAACTAATTTAATAATGTTCTGCGAAAATAGCTAACTAAATTTCCTTTCAACTCTCTTTCAGGACAACATGGCCATTTCATGTGGATCCAGAGCTCATTTGGAGAAGGAAACAATAGCCAAAGTAAGGGGAAATGTCGATCAATAAAAAGATTGATTTGATGCATGAATTTGAATCAATCAATTAAAACTTTTCACCGAATTTAATTTTAGCAATGCAATTTACCAGCCAACCATTTCAATTCCGCACTCCACTCTCACACTGACATGTCTGTCCCATAACCTCATGCACTGCCAAACCAAGATCACCTGCAAATTAGAGGAACAATATTCTGTCTGGGCATTCTCCAACTGGATGGAGACTAGATGACATAAACATTGACTTCTCCAGTTTCTATTAAGCCACTCCCCTGTCTCTCTCTCTTCCCTATCCCTCCAGCTTTCCACCCCTTTCCCTCTCCATTCAGAAAGCTATCTCTTCACAGCTGTTTTTCTCTTGTGCCCTCCCATCCACCTATGGCCTATTGGGTATTGCCTGTGCTCCTCCCTTTGCCATTTTATTTGGGCTCCTGCCTGCATTTTGTTGGGGCTTGGGCCTGAATCATTGGTTATCTTTCCTGCATAAAAACGCTGAGTGACTTGGAGTTTGTCCAGCATTTTGCTGTAAACTACAATTTACAAGCTGCGGGGTTTCAATTCCAATTAAAAAGGAAAATCTCAATATGGAAACAAATTCATTATTTATGTTGCAAACTCAGATTCAAAAAATTTTGCAACTCTCTTTAATCCAAAATTGCTTAATTTGAATTTTTGTTGATTCATTTGAAATTATGCAAAATAACTAGAAAGTGCATTGAAAAATTTGTGGCTCAATTATTAATGAATCCTGTGAAGTTTTAATGGAAAGCTTGAGATCAGCTATTCCATTGTGACTCCTGGTAGACAAGCAAGGTGAGAAGTCCTAATGTTTCTGACATTTACAGAGCAGTACAACACTAAACAGGTTTTTCAGTACCTCGCATTCATCCTGGCAATCAAATACTGTACTCATCTATTTTAATTCCAAATCCCAGCATTTTGTAATTCTGTACCTTGGCAATCCAAGTGCTTGTATGGATGCTAATTACATTTTGCCTTTACAACCCTGTTAGCCAGTTTATTGCAGATTCCAATCACCCTCTGGTTGAAAATAAATCTATTTTTAGTTCTCCTCTAAACCTACTCCTCATCTTCAGCCTATCCCCTTTGGTTTTCGACACCAATAATGAGGAGAGATTTTTTTAATAGATATATAGATATAAAATCTGTGCCCCCACCCTCTTTTTTTGCATGTACATTGGCATCTGAAGAAAACAAGCCTAGCCTATCCAGGTGCTTAACAAAACAATCTCCCAGTCTCCGACATAAAGGAGATCACAATGGGAGCACCCAATGCAGATTGACCCTGCAGATTCACATGTGAAGTGTTGCTGGTCCTCCCTCACTGCCAGTTGAGGCCACAATGGGAGATTTTCTTTGAGCATCTTCGCTCTGGCCACTGCAATAACAATAGCCAACCATTCCCACACTGACATGTCTATTCATGGCCTCGTACACTGCCAAACTTGGGCTACCTTCAAATTGAAGGAACAGCACCTAATATTGCATCTGTTCTCTGCAACTAGACAGCATTAACATTGATTTCTCCAGTTTCTGTTTAAACCACCCCCCACCCCCCAAGTCTCTCTCTTTCCCAATAGCTGTCATCTTTCCTCCTGCTCCCCATCCCCTTCTTTTCCATTCAGAAAGCTACCCTCTCTCCCTATCATTTCTCAGCCTTTATTTCTGGCCTCTCATCTATATCCACCTATTTCTTAATTGTTGGCCTGTGCACCTTGCCCTGCCCCTTCCTCCCTCCACTCCTCCTCCTTCCCTCACCTTTTTTATTCAGGTGCTTGTCAGCTTTTTACTCCTACCTTGATAAAGGGCTCAGGCCTTTACTTCCTCTAGATACTGCATGGCCTGCTAAGTTTCTCATGTTTTGGTGTATTCCATTTCATTAAAGTTGACTCTTGGTTGCCCATTGTCTTGAAATATTGTTTTCTAATTTGAAAGTGTCTGCAAAGGACCTATTTAATATCCTTGCTATTACATCTAATATAAATTCTCACGCCTGTATTCATCAGGGACTTGTTTTTTATTAATATTTGATACTAATATAAGCTTAAGGATATAACAGGGATGTAATGTTGAGGCTTCATAAGACACTAGTGAAACCTCATTTGGAGTATGAGGTACAGTTTTGGGCTGCTTATTTAAGAAAGGATGTACTAGCATTGGAGAGGGTTCAGAGAATGTTCACAAGAATGATTCCTGAAATGAAGGGATTACCATAGAAGGAATGTTTGACAGGTTTTGGACTGTACTCATTGAAGGTCAGAAGAATGAGGGGGGACCTCATAAAAGCATTTTGAATGTTAAAAGACCTGGACAGAGTAGATGCTTCCCATAGTCGGGGAGTCTAGGACAAGATGGGACAGCTTCCAGATTGAAGAGTGCCCATTCAAAACAAAGATGAGGAGGCAGAGGAGTGAGGCTGAGTGGGACCATGAATCACGCATGATGGAATGGTGGGTGGACTCAATGGGTCAAATGGCCTTCTGTTCCTATATCTTTTGGGGTAAAGTACCTTTTGCATTTTTTCCATTCTATTATCCCTATCAATTTCTGAGTTATTTTTTTTTACTTGTTTTACTTCTGAGTCATGTCGGTTTGGTTCTAAATAACTTGAGGTCTTCTGTTTCAGCGTTCTTATTTTCGGACCTTACTCATGTATGGATTCCACTTTCTGGTATGGTTTCTATGTGTGAAAGGAGTAAAAGATACGCAGTGTGGCTTCAAGCTTTTGACTAGAGAAGCAGCTCGAAGGACTTTCTCAACTTTGCATGTAGACCGTTGGTATGCTTTTCAGTTACAAAGTTAAAATAACACATTTGTTGAAATTAATGTCAATTTCTTAATAAGACCATCCGTTTCTTAAAGACTATAGTACTGTTCCATTGGTGGATATGGTTATTGCAAAAAGTGATGAATCACGAGTGATCTGTATACAATGAATAAATGAAATGATCAATTTTGTGAGTACGAATGGGATGCAACTACAGTACAAGTAGTGAGAAGGACCCATCATAATCAAATCCATGATCTTAAAGCATTGATTGAAATAACCCCTAACCAATATTCCAGTTACCAATGTCTATCTCCAGGGGATCATTCAAGACCAGTATGAACAGATTTTTTTTTAATTTAATGGCTGGCTTCCATTGTGAAAGGGTGTGAGGGACGGGAAGAGAAAGGGGTTTAAAAAAATAAGATATAGAACATTACAGCACAGTACAGGCTTTTCAGCTCATGATGATGTGCCAACTGATAAAAGTCTAAACCTTCCTTATCGCACACCATTAACCCTCTTTTTTTTGCGTCCATTTGTGTGAGTTTTTAAAAGGTCCTTATTGTACCAGCCTCCACCACAGTAGTGCATTCCAGGCACTCACCACTCTGTGTTTATATTTTTTTAAAAACTACTCTGATGTCTCCCCCATAGACGTTCCTGTGGTGGGATCAGAAATATTCACTACTATTCAGAGGCATTTAGACAGAAACCAGAATAGGCAAGACTGACAAAGATACAGACCTAATGCAGAAAAGGATTCAGACCAAACTTGAATTGCTAAGGTACAGAATTACAAATGGGATTAATATAGATTGAAGTAAATCTGTGGACAAAACACAAAATGCTGGAGAAACACAGCTGATCAAACAGTGTCCTTTAAAAACGGTGAGAATACATAACCTGCCGATATTCTCTCATACCTTGAAGGGCTCAAGCCCAAAATAATCGGTCATGTATATTTTACAGTTGCTACATAAATTCTGAGGCGCCTGCAAGCTCACACCAAGACACAAGAGCAACTTGTCCGTGAACTACTCTTTGCAGACAATGCCGCTTTAGTTGCCCATTCAGAGCCAGCTCTTCAGCGCTTGACATCCTGTTTTGCGGAAACTGCCAAAATGTTTGGCCTGGAAGTCAGCCTGAAGAAAACTGAGGTCCTCCATCAGCCAGCACCCCACCATGACTACCAGCCCCCTCACATCTCCATCGGGCACACAAAACTCAAAACAGTCAACCAGTTTACCTATCTCGGCTTCACCATTTCATCGGATGCAAGGATCGACAACGAGATAGACAACAGACTCGCCAAAGCAAATAGCGCCTTTGGAAGACTACACAAAAGAATCTGGAAAAACAACCAACTGAAAAACCTCAAAGATTAGCGTATACAGAGCTGTTGTCATACCCACACTCCTGTTCGGCTCCGAATCATGGGTCATTTACCGGCATCACCTACGGCTCCTAGAACGCTTCCACCAGCGTTGTTTCCGCTCCATCCTCAACATTCATTGGAGCGACTTCATCTCCAACATCGAAGTACTCGAGATGACAGAGGCCGACAGCATCGAATCCACGCTGCTGAAGATCCAACTGTGCTGGGTAGGTCACGTCTCCAGAATGGAGGACCATCGCCTTCCCAAGATCGTGTTATATGGCGAGCTCTCCACTGGCCACCGAGACAGAGGTGCACCAAAGAGGTACAAAGACTACCTGAAGAATGCTCTTGGTGCCTGCCACATTGACCACCGCCAGTGGGCTGATATCGCCTCAAACCGTGCATCTTGGCGCCTCACAGTTCGGCGGGCAGCAACCTCCTTGGAAGAAGACCGCAGAGCCCACCTCACTGTCAAAAGACAAAGGAGGAAAAACCCAACACCCAACCCCAACCAACCAATTTTCCCTTGCAACCGCTGCAACTGTGTCTGCCTATCCCGCATCGGACTTGTCAGCCACAAACGAGCCTGCAGCTGACGTGGACATTACCCCTCCATAAATCTTCGTCCGCGAAGCCAAGCCAAAGAAGACATAAAGGACACTCTTTGACCAACTGAGTTTCTCCAGCATTTTGTGTTTTTAATAGATTGACAATCTGTCAGCATAAAGGCATGTTTAAGAGCAGCACAACTCCAGAATATCTACAGGTTCCCCTCTAAGGATCAGTGTGTTACATGCTCAAAGAACTCCAGCAAAAATTCATCAAAAGAGTTCTGCCTTTTATTAAATCACATTCGCCTGACCTGATTAAGCCAAGGTTTCCAAAATGATTAGCTATGTCTTTGATTATTTCCAAGTGAAGCACCCTTCATTTGTGAATTTGCAGGGGTCATCTGCTGCATCCAGTGCTCCCATTAAGGTCTTCTCTACATCGGAGAGACTAGATGTAGACTGAGAGATCACTTCATTGAGCACCTTCATCTGCCCACTAAAATAGCAGAGATGTCCCAGTGGCAATTTCCATTTCCCACCCCATCTCCATGCATACATTTATGTCCACAGTCTCATGTACTGCCAGGCTAAGACCACCCTTAAATTGGAAGAACAAGATGTCCTATTCCATCTGGGCATTCTCCAACCGCATGATAAAATAGCAGTTCTCTGTTTTCAGTTAGCTGCCCCACCCATCTCCCTTTTTTCCTATTCCTCTCTCTCCTTTCCTCCAGTTCTGCATTCATATAGCTATCCCCCTCCAATCAATTCTCAGATTTTCTCTCCTGCCCTCCTACCAATGGCCTCTTGGCTGTTGCCGTTGCTCCATCCCCTACCCCTTTTCCTTCCTCCCACTACCTTTTGATTCAGTTGCCTACCTGCTTTTTGCTCATACCTTGACGAAGGACTCAGGCCCAAAACATTGGTCATATATCTGCCTCCTATGGACTCTGCAGGACCTGTTGAGTTTCTTCAGCACTTTTATGTATTTTGTCTTCCTTCTTGAAAAAGAAAATAACATTTGGTGTTTTCCAATCCACTGGTACACTCCTGTAATTCAGTGCGTTTTGAAATACTTCAAATGGGTCCATTTTCTCTACATCTAATTCCTTCAAAAATCCTTGGATGCAGTCAATCAGTTCCTGATCATTTGTCTTCTGTTAGTCCCATAAGCTTTGCCTTGTACCTTGTTCCTTGTGATTGGGATTTTTTGCAAGTTCTTCCACACTATTTCAAACTAGCCTTCTTGTTACCATAGAAATAATTGCAGTGACCTCCACAGTGCAGACCAATGTAATAAAAAAAAGTTTAAAATATCTGGCATTTCAGTGTTTTCTGACATTAACACCCCAGACTTATTGTGGAGGCCCTACACTAACCTTCTTGTATATCCATTGAAACTTTGTCATTTTGATATTACATACAACTTTTCTCTGAAGAAAAAATGTTTTCCTTATGAGCTTTTTTTTAAAACTGATTTCCTGTTGGTTCTTAAAAAATTCTCAATCTAGATCTACCACCAACCCATACTAGTCTGTATGCCCCACTTTATTAATCACAGATGGTTCTTTTTTTTCCTCATAGAATCCCTCTTTCGAGTTCAAATAAACTTGTGCTGAGCTTCATGAATTTGCTGTTTAAATACCTGCCACCACTCATCTATTGAACTCTTATCTTATTTACCCAATTCACTCTAGACAACTCCACTTTCATTCCATTGTAATCACCCTTGTTTAATTTAAAGTTGCAGGTGTTTCCCAAAAAAGATATGTCAAGATTTAATGATGCCAATGTTAGTGTTTGGGGAATTACAGAACTCCAATGTTTCATCTTTCCCCCGAGATGTATCCTGTGGTTTTAATAATGGATTTTCTGGTGGACTCTCCTTCATATACAAATTGTAATATTTCCAATATTATTGTTTGTATCACTGTCAGCTGCTCCTTGCTAATTTTTTTCCATATTTTATAAACAATATTTTAGGGCTTTTGATGTTGAACTCCTCTACATAGCCCAGTGTTTAAAGATTCCAATTGCAGAAGTTGCTGTGGAATGGACAGAGGTGGAGGGTAAGTTATTTATGTGACCGTAATATAGAAGCTGATGTGCATAATAAAAACAGAAAATGCTGAAAAAATTCAGCAGTTCAGATAGTATTTATGAAATGGTTTTACCTCTTTATTTTAGATTTATTGTTTAGTAAAATCCCCATTATCTGGAATTCAAGCAACCAGCAAAAAAAAAAGCAGTAAATACATAGGTACAGGTACACAATCCTTTATCCAGACATCTAAAATCCGGAAAGCTCCAAAATCTGGCAAGTGGGGAGAGAGACGGCAGGACGAGTCGGGCGGGCGAGGGGTAGAGACTGGCAGTGTGGGTCGGGCAGGCGAGGAGGGGGAGACTGGCAGCGCGAGTCGGGTGGGGAGGGGGAGGGGGAGGGGGGGACCGGCAGCCCGAGTCAGGCAGACGAGAGGTGGGAGACAGCAGCATGACTGGAAGGGGGTAGGGGTGGATATGGCAGCACAATTTGGGTAGGCTTAAATCTGGCTTTCCAAAATCCAGAAAAATCCGAAATTCAGTACACACTGTCCCCCAAGGGTTCCGGATAAAGGATATTTGATTAGCAATAGATGTTTTTTTCTTTTTTCATCAGTTACATGGATCACACATATTTTGTTTACTGTTGTTTATCATTTATAATTCTACTTTATCTTTACCTGAATATGTGGCTATAAAAAGATTGAAAAACAAATAGGTATAAAAATAAAAGTTTAAAATTGGCACCCCCTAGCAATTAGTTTGTCAATCATAACACACAATCTCAAGCAAAACAGGCAAATTCACTTATCTGGCATCTACCAATCCCAATAGGTTTTACTGTATCTGCTTTTTTAAAATTTTCAACAAGTTGGGTTTACTTCCAACAGCTTAACAAAACATTGACTGTTTTTCTCCCCTGCCTTCTCACTAGCCTTCCCTGAATTGGTACCATTTACTAAACTTTAGGCTAGTATATATAGGCCCTATGAAATCCAATTAATTTCATCTTCTATCTTCAATTATTCTTTTAATTTTAAATAGTAGCATACATTGATTTAAAAAAAATACTTTCTTAGCTATGGACATGTTTTTATTTTGTGCTGTTCCAGGGAATACTGTCTTTTTGAAACTAAAATCTAAGGCTCTGTGAGCTTAGAACTCGAATTGAAAGATATGTAGTATCAAAAGATTTGCTCTGCTTGATTCACATGAAGGAAGAAAGAGAATGAGAATTCTTATTTTAGAAAGAGTATTTCAAGTGTTCTAACATTGTAAATATTGTTGTTATCTGGGTGCTACTTTGGATAACATTTGGGGGATTCAGGACTTTATTTAAAAAATTCTAAGTGTACCTTAATCAGCTTAATAATGTGCAAGCAACAATCAAAAGACTTAAAAGTGGACTTTCAATTCGCAGTGTTTTATAATCTGTTCTCTGGTTGTGACCTAGACGATGAAGGTAATTATGGTTTCTCTTGAAACACTGTTGTCTTTATCTAGACAGTTGCCTAATAATAAGTGGCACTTATTATCAATGGTAAGATCAATGGTATATGGGCAAGTTATTTTGATTAATTTGGAAAGGTGCTTGGAAATAATGTTATACCCTTGATTTTCTCTTTGGGATCTTCTGGAATTTTGAAATAACAAAGCTCCAAAGCACTTTCAAAATACACCTCACAGGGTTATTCTGGCTTTGACTACAATCCAGTATGTGAATATATATATAGAACAATGGTACACAATAGATTTACAGTAACTATAGATTTATTGGAAGTAAATTACAAGGAAGCAATATTAACTGGTCTAGTCACTCATATGAAATTGAGGTTGAGGCCAAGGAGAAGCTCGAGGAGAAGGGAGCAAGGAAAAGTGATGTGTTTAAAACTAAGGTGTACTGTTAGCTGAGCATGTGAATCCATAGATACTGGCAGACAAATTGATTGTGGTTTATTAAGATCTACCCTTTCTACATGACCAGAGAGTTCTCTTCCAGCTTGGAAATTTGTGTGCCACCTTTATCAGTGCAAATATTTTATCTGTTTCAGAACCAAAATAAGGAATGCAAATTAAATATTCACCAACAGCATTATCTGGATGGCAAGCTGCATGTCAATGTGGCTGTTCTTATGTACTCCAAATTGTTATCACCAGCATAAGTGGTGAAGCTTTCAATTCTCCTTTTTTTGAATCATTATACTGTGCCTTACTGAAATATAGGAAAGAACTATAAAGTTGATTAGGTCTATAGTAGGATTACAGATAATCTTGGGATCTTTGACTACATTATATTTTGTAATTTAATTTTCAAGTTTTTATATAGAAATGAGCTAGTTACCACTTGCTACCAGGAATTTTTTCACTTTCATTTAGCCCTGAATTGTCAAACACGAAAAGTCTCCTCACCTCTTGCATCTCATGTGGTGTATGGATCAGTTGGCTTCTTTCCCATAAAATATGTTTCTACCTCCAGGCTGACTTTCCAATTAATTAATACAATGCCAGTCATCAACAAATGTCTGAATTCATTTTGAATGCAACAATAACTTCTTCTGTGGGGAGACACTCTTCTTTACTGGTGTACAGCCTTGTCTTTTAGACAGACCTATAAGCCATGACTTTCCCTAATTATCCAGGACCCTAACCATCAAATAGGTCAATGGGAGCTACTGCCTCAAGAAGGCAGCCAATATCATAAAGAAAACCCATCACTCTAGTCACAACCTGCTTTCACCACTACCTTTGGGTAGAAGGTACAGAATCCTGAAGACCAGCTCTTCTAGTTTCAAGAACAGTTTCTTTCCAATGGCTATCAGCCTCTTGAACCTCTGTTGTTACACTAAACATGAACCACTCTGAACTTTTGTTTGCACTTTTCCCAAATTTATTTTTAGTGTTCAGATAACAGAATATTTATTCACAGGCTATCAAAGGTTTTTAGGAAGAATGCAGGAGAATGGGATTGAAAGGGAAAAATACATCATCTATGATTTAAATTGCAGAGCAAACTCTATGGGCAAATTGGCCTAATTTTGCTCGTTTATCTATTTTTGTGTATTTATTATCTCTAATTATTATTATACTTTTTAGATGTTTTTGCTTTTTTTAAAAACCAAGTACCTATTCGTCTGCAGCAATTATGAATTTTGGTAGGTGTACATTGTACAATGCATATGACAATTAACACATTGTTATAATTGATCCTTACTAAAATAAATGATAACTATCAATGACATGCAAAAAAACTGAAAACTTTAAATTGAAGATACTTAGTGTGCTGTCCTTTCAATGTAATGGAATCATGTCCTGAAACCATTAATTGCTCTAAATGTGGGGAAAACATTTTAAATGTCTTAAAATTAGCCATGAGGCTAACTGGTGTGAACAGCTAACCATGCTGATGAAATTGTTATTGCTGGGAAAGTTTTTTTTAAAAATACACAAGTTTTAAACTGCTCTCAAATATGAGAATCTTACGGACATTACTTCGGTGTGTAGCATGGGTGTTTACTTAAAACAAAGTGAATGGAAAACAAATACTTATTTCAGAAAGCATTTATAGAATTACAATTTTAAAAAATAGTGCAACTTCATTTAGTGTAAATCATAATTATCAGTTTTTTATCCACTTGATTGCTTTCTAATAAAGTTTTTGTTTGAAATTGACCAATTCATTTGAATAAATCAAATTACAAGTGAATCTAAAAGTATAAATCTGTAGATGTATGAAATCTGAAATAAAAATAAATCAATCTGCAGGTCAGGCAGCATCTGTAGATCAAGGAACAGAATATTTTAGGTTGAAAATGTTTGGTCAGACAATCCAAGGAGATGTTGTTAATACTTTCTTTTTATCTTTAGATGTTGCCTAATGTGAATATTCCCTGTTGTCTAACTAGATGTATCTGATTTCCTTTAATTTTATCTTTTATTATAGGATCCAAGCTCATTCCCTTTTGGAGTTGGCTCCAGATGGGTAAAGATCTTCTCTTCATTCGATTGCATTACCTTATCGGTGCCTGGAATCTGGAAATGCCCAAAAAAGTTAATTAAGTTATTGCACTGTAACTGTTTGAGAATGTTCATCAAACAAAAATATAATCAGGAAAATTACTGTAGATGGCAGCAGAGTTGGTACTCCTTTCCTATTGCAGTCCTTTTGTAAATTGCATGGTGGTGAATAAAATGGAAACTTGTCTAGGTTGAATTCTTAGTTAACTGAAAGATAAAAATGTCTTAAAAGACCAAAAAGAATCACAACAGTGGTTATGTTTATTTGGTTTCTCTCTCTTCTGTATTAATGCTATAATGTCTTTTCTGCCTTTCTGTAATTGGAATTCAGTTAATGAAAAGTATGTTTTGTGCTGTATAAATGATGACACTGTCTTAAAACAGTCTTGTATAATTCAGTTGCCAAATGCAAGGAAATTGCCATGTCTCATTATGGAATAAGGCATGGAAAGTAGTAATTGTTTCATATTTTAATATAATTATGAAGCATTTTGGGGATTTATACACTAAATTAATTGGCTGATATGAAAGCCAATGCAACTGGTCTTCAGAACAGAATGTGCCAGAAGCACTCAGCAGATCAGACTGCATATGAGAAAAAAGTTGAGTTAATGTTTCAGGTCAAAGATCTTTCATCAGAAGTGAGAAAATGCATTGGTTTAAAAAAAAATCACGTTTTTAGTTCATATTTTCAGCACCTGCAGTTATTTTTAACGTGGGATGATGTCGATTACTCATTAGGATTGGTGGTTAATTAACCTAAATTTTAATGTATTTATTGAAACACTTGAAACTTGATTTGTTTTCTAGTCACAATATTTCAATTAAAGACTGTAAAGGATAAATTTAGAATATATTTTGTATTCCTGGTAATTGCTCAGATTAAAAATTCCTGTCCTTGGCATCCACAAACTCTAGAAGGAGAAAATTTTAATTGTCTGCAATTTTAAAAAGTACATAATTGGCTGAAGTTATTTGAAACATTGAGTTTGTGAAAGGTGCTATATCAATGCAAAGCTGTCTTTTATATTTACCAAATATGAAATTGATAGTTTAATGAATATTTTTAAAGCACTTAGTATTCTATATGAGAGGGACTATACAAAGATCAAAATACGATGAATATCATTCAATATCGTGACCACGGGATCATGAATAAAATCCGAAACAAATGGTTAAATTAGGATTGCCTTTTTGTAATTATCTCCAGGAGTGAGCTGTCAAAAATATTTTAAAGGCATTGTTAGCTGGAGATGAGATGAAGGCTGAAGTAGATGTAAAAAAAATAAATGCAATCATAAAATTATAAGGAAGAGCACTTGCTCCAGCTGATCCCCATGCAGAAGAATATCCACAATGCCATTCGTTGAAGCTGCTAACTGTAAAGTGATTCGAAGACTTCAGTTATCTTTCTAAAATTACATTACTAATTTAGTTGCACTTCAAGAATTTCCTGATGTTCAGTCCTTGATTTACTTTTTGCCAATTTGACTATAGTCTCTCCATTAAAGTAATATTGCAGGTTAACCTTTTATCCTTGTGCAACAAAATCACCTCTTTCAGAGCATATAGCCTATGTTTATCCAATCTTTCTTTGTTTTCATTAGTTGACAGAAGAATCAGTTCATTCATCCCCTGTACTTTATGACTCTAAGCATTGGATCGATCTTGCAAACTGACCCAATTGCTACAAAATGAAATCCATTTTTGTAACCTTAATGAGGTGGGATGAATGCCACTGGGTGTGTGACCTCTATTTCAATCAACCTGCTATCCAAATCATTTACATCCATAGTGAAGTTTTGAGAGATTATAGTAAACTATGGTTCTAAATTTGGATCTAGCACAATACAGGTGCTTCCCCTACTTACGATGGTCCGACTTAAGTTTTTCAAAGTTACGATAGTTCGAATCCATACTTTCAATTTTGAATTCTGATCTGTTCTCGCAATGCTGGCCAATGCAACATTGCACAAGAGTTGTTCTCTCGGAAGATCTTTCCTGGAACCAACACACCAATGGCATCATGAAGAAAACCTCTACTTGCTCAGGAGTTTGCGGAGGAGCGAGTGGAGTTGTTCAAGTGAACCGCTACGGACTCGAAGGGCCGACGTGGCCTGTTTCCGTGCTGTAAACGGTTATATTCTCAAGTGATGCTGACTCAACCACACTTGCAGTCTCCAGCAATCACGCGAACGAGTGCACTGTAAACAACCCGTCATGTCTACTAGATGTCTATGTGTGTCTCCTGCTTCTGGTGAAAAGAGGAAAGCAATTTCTCTGGAGATGAAACTCAAGATACTTGCTCACTTTAACATCCTCACTAGCCAGCAATTAATTTTAGTTCAATGCTTCAAACATACTTCATGTCCAGTATGCTTTCAGCTGTGTACATTAATGGGTTTTTCTTCCCAGTGTGGAATAAAGGTATTCAAAATTTAATTATAAAAAGTAGTAGGTGCAGTATCTTTTTTGACATGATTTTTTTTTAAACTTGCGATGGGTTTGCCTGAATGCAAGCCCCATTGTAAGTTGAGAGATATAGGATGAACAATCGAAAGTTCAGAATTTAGAACACCTTGTCCAGGATGCACGTAACCCAGCTCAAGGGAATACATCTGTTGTAAACACTTAGATATCAGATACATAGTTAGACTGGAAAAGCTAAGGTTCTTCTTGGAACAAAGATGATAGATATTGGTAGAGGTCATAGCTAGTAAGACAACGATCCACAAGATCATAACTAAGTGTTTCCATGATCTGCTGTTGTAAGGAAATAATCAAGACTAATCACATTGTTACTAAAAGATTACTAGAACCGTACATTCTACTCTTTCCTTGAGCAGCCCTAATGGGACCATGGCATGATTTATGCAGCAAAATATTGTAAGGTGTCGCGTTAAAGCATTTTCAAACAAAATTTCATAAACCATAGATGGAAGATAAGGCATTGATAGTCAATCATTCCTACTTCAGGCTCTCAATCTTCTGGTCACCTCTACTGTTCTACTAAAGTTTGACAGAATTTGAAGAAGCATCACGTTATCTTCTAGCATGTTACATCCTGCACGATTCTTAATTTCTCTTTCCTTCTGTCTGTTAGAACTCGCTATTTTTACCTCTCATTGTTGTTCTTTTCCATGTATTTTGTATGATTAGACACATTACAGACAAATAAAGTTAATTTTTACTCCATTATTTCAACCTATTGAAAAAATGCCTTTGTTTCACCTATTGCCATCAGTCACTATTTCTCAGAGGTGCACAAAATGATGAGAGGATTGGATAAACAGTCTTGGCTAGAGTAGAGGAATTGGTAACCAACAGTTTAAGGTGAAATGGGAGAGATTTAATAGGGTCACAAGGGGTCATTTTATTTATATGCACAGGGTGATGGTGTATGAAACAAGCTGCCGGAAGAGGTAGTGAGGCAGGTACAATTGCAATATTTTTAAGATACATTTGGTTCATACATGCAAATGATAGGTTTGGAGGAATATGGGACAAAAACAGGCAAGTGGGACTAATGTAGGTGGGGCCTTTTGGTCAGCATTGCCAAAAAGGGCCTGTTTCCTCACTAAAGCCCCATTCACGTTGGTGAACCGCTCAATTGGTAATTCAACAAACCCTTTAAAATACAGGTAGAGCCATTCACACTGGACCAATATTAATCTGTTCTCCGCACCCTTCCACATTAACCAATCTGCATCGCAGAGGGGCAACTATCCTCCAGCGGTGGTGTCCTGCATACCCCATCCTGTTCACACTGGGCGAACCGGTATGCCAATTCAAAACAATGATCACCTCTCTATGAAGTTCATCCCCAGGTTGATACGATCCCAGTGTGCTGGTTTGTAAGCATTCACACTTGCACGTTAACTGGTAGATTGGCAGTTAATTACTGGGTTAAAGTGCCAGTGTGAAAGGGACTTAGATCAACTTACCCAAAATGATACCACTCACCTATATACTATGGCAAATATGCTGCATTGACCTATATAACTGAAGCATAACCTCCCCATTTTGTTAATCACTCCCCTAGCAATAAACAGTAGCTTTCCTTGTGCAAGTCAAATACCAGGATACCCAAATAATCTCTGTACACTGCAACTATTCATTTAAATACAATTTTTTTTATTACTCTGGCCAAAATGGACAGTAGGTGCTGGATAAATGAGTTTTCCGATTGCTTGAGACTCACCAGCATTAAGAATAAACTATTTAAAAGACAAAAGATAGTGCAATATGTAAAGTAGTTTGGAAAAAAAATCAGTATTATAGTCCTTAAGTATGTAAAGTTCAGGTAATTCCCATAACTTACAAAATTTAAATTGAACTCCAATGCTGGTACTGTAGCAGCTTTGGGCTAACCGCTATGCTGACTGTGCCACCATCATAATTAACCCCTTTCCCCCCAATTTACAGATAAAGCTTTATTAATATACTTAAGATTCTAATAAATATAAAGACTCTTACTAAGCAGGGATAAGGAGACACTAAGAGAATCATCCAAACAGCAAGCGACATCAACCTGAGCAATGCCATTTTATTCAAACACAACTTTATTCAAACAGCATGACTGAGAAAGTCATGAAAGTCACTCTGCTAAGTGAATATTTGCTTCCATCTTCACCAAAGCTTTGTGCAACTTCAGAATATTTACAATTTTCAATTTTTAAGTTTTTGTTTATTTTTTTTAAACCGGTTGATTGAATTTCAAATAACGGGATTTATTGTATTATTGCAGCTGAGTCTTCAAATTACATAGTTCATTAAAGCCTCTTCATTTACATGTCAAAAATGTTGCTGCATCTTGTAGAAACAGGTGGCTAAGTCAGAATAGACAATGAATATTCCAGATGAAAATAATTTAATATGCAGTTGATGCATAATTATTGCTGTGATGTTATATTTAGGAAATATGCATCAAAACTATGTTCAAATAAGGATTTTATCATTATGTTTCTACTTTGTATTACTGAACAGTTCATATTTATTTTTTAAAATGTGCTTTATTTTTATCTGGAATTTATTCCAAAATGCCAATTTCCAGTGTTCTCTTCAGTATTTCAACCCAGCATACGTCTCCTAACCCAAGTTCATGCTGATTCGGCACTTTTTTTGATCATTGGAAACATCACAGGCAATTCAGATTTTTTTTAAACTTTATTTAAAATTTTATGACATGAATAAAATAAAAATTACATTTAAAGAAATAATAAAAAATAAGATAATAAAAATTAGAATACTACATCATTAAACTATACAAATTAACCCCCCCAATAATTATAACACATTAATCATCTAATTTAAAATTAGTCCAACCCTCCCCCCAAAATAAAGAGTGAAGAATTAATTAACAATGTTGTAAATAAAATAGAAAAAACCCACTTACAAAAAAAGGATAAAACTTAACAACAAAAAATTACTAACAACAAAAAATATCAATACTAAAATAATACCCTTAAACATATATTTAAAATCAAACATAATACATGTATTTAACTAATGAAATCCACTTTAAAACTAAGTTCAAATATTAAAATCATATATCAACCACATATCTGTTATTCTAAAAAATCATAATTAATAATACATAAATACAGAATTTCCATTAATACCAAGTTTCCTTTATAATTCATCGAGAGAACAAAAACATCCCTTAGAAAAACAATCAGATAAACTTTTTATTCCCTTCCCCTCCTCTTATATAAAAAGAAAAAAGTTAAAACTCATAAAATTCTCCATATTCTTCATTTATAACATCTTCAAAATTCTCTATCGAAATTAACTTAATTTTATTAAACTCTTCTCCCTCAATGTATTTGTACTTAATTTTCTTCTTTTTCTTCTTATCACCTTTCCCCTCATCTTCCTCTTCATCTAATTCAACATCCTCAATTTTTGACTTATTATCTTCTGTGACATCATCCTCTTAAAAAAGAAAGAAAAAAGAGAAAAAAACCCCCCAAAAAAAGAGAAAAAAAGGAGAGAAAAAAAACCTAATTCCCTCTCAATTACAATCAGAAAACAAAAAGAGTTAAAAAAATTATTTATTTAAAATAAAAAAAAACCTTCACTTCTTAACCCAAAAATTAAAAAGAAAAAAAAACAAGTCAGAGGTCACAACTACCTCCTCCTGTTTAAACCGCCCAAAGCGGTAACTCCCCCAAAATATTGGGTGTGAGATAACTCACAGGTAGCTGATGACTTCTGGAAACTAGTGCCCACCCAGTTCCCTCTCCCAACTCCCATTTCATTAAACTATCATCATTATTTAAACTATTCTCAAAAAAAATAACAGATTTTTTTTTATATATATATATAAATCAACGTTACCACTTCGGTCACCATTGCTTCCATTTCTTTTAAAAAACTGGATCCCACCTTACATCTCTAATCTCTTTGGAGACCTTGAAGGACTACATCGTTCCTGAAACTGCATGATTGGTAGAGACTGAGCAAAGTCCATAACCTCTTTAGGATTGTCAAAGAACTTTGGCTAATTTCCATCCTAAAAAATCTTCAGTACTGCAGAATACCTAAATGTTGCCTTGTGTCTTTTTTTCCCACAACCGTTCTTTCACAGAATTAAATTTGCGTCGTTGAAACATAATTTCTTGACTCAAATCTTGATAGAAGAAAACAGGATTATTCTGAACCATCAAAGGAGATCTATTTTGCTGGGCATTTCTAATAGCCGTACGTAAAATTGTCTCTCTGTCACAATAGTTTAAACAACGGATCAAAACAGATCTTGGATTCTGTCCTGAAAAAGATTTTCTTCTTAAAACTCTATGAGCACGTTCCAGTATTAAACCTTCAGGGAATTTATCCTGTCCTAACACTCGTGGAATCCATTCAGTAAAAAATTTTCTTGGATCTGGTCCTTCTATGCCTTCTGGCAAACCAACAATTTTCACGTTGTTCCGTCTAGATTGATTCTCCAAATAATCAACCTTTTTTGCTAAATTTTTATTTTGGATCTGCAATGTTTCAATTATTCTATTTTCATCTTGCAGTTGATCCTGTGCATCGACTAAACCTTGATCACACATTTCAAATCTTTCAATGGTTTCAAGCTTAAAAGCTCCATTAATGACTTCCGCCATCGCATTAATCTTGGAAATAAACAGGTTCACAAAATTAGCTAAGTGACTCGATACAGAATACATCTTATCTTCAAGATCCTTAACAGACATTTCAGCAGAAGTAGATTCAGGCATAATGGGGTCTTGCTGTTCCTTAGAGACCATGGGATCTTCTGTCCCTTCCCTTAATTTAGTATCTTTTCTAGCAGTTTGACTTCGTATAAAAATCCCTCTCAAAGTCCCCCCAGCAATGCCAGGAGACTGAAGATCAGGGTTATCTTTAAGCCAAATCTCTTTAATCATCTTCACTGAATCGATGACTGGAAAAACCGTTGTAATTGAAGATGCATTTTGCAGCGCCACCACTGTAGCAGTCGAATGACAGCTCTTTAACTCTCCAGCTGGTGGTGCCCCAGTTGATTCAACTGTCAAAGTCTCAGTAACAGCACTCACAGTGGCCGTTGTGTGAAATAGTGGCACCCGTCCAGCCCTTTGTTCTGAAAGCTGTTGAGTGCGACCTTCAGAGAGCCTCACTGGCTTAAAACGGAGCTTCAAAGCCGAACTCTGTACGTCTTCCTCTGGATCCATTCAACGCTGAGTCCTGGCTTCTTGTACAAAAGTAGGCTCAGACAATTTTGGAAAATGTAGTTTTTTTAACAGCCTGTTGATGTTTTCTTTTACTTTTTTTGCATATAAACCATTAGGCACTAATCCAACATCTTATTATTTATAAACTTTTAAAAGAACTTTAACGGGCACTTAGAGACAAAACAATAAATCAGAGTCAGGAGAGGTCTGGAAGGCACGTCTGTTCCCTACGCCATCTTGCCACGCCCCCCCACAGGCAATTCAGATTATCATTAACAATTAAAGCTCAAGTTACTGAATTGTCTCAGGAGAGAGAATCAGGTGCAACTTGAACCTTGTGGCTGAAAATCATGCAATGAGCAAATGGTTACAACTTTTAATTTATTTGCAGAATTTAGAAGCCAACACTTCATTCTTTTGTAATTTAGTACTTGTTAGGATAGTTAAGATTACAGATTTTTATTCTAGACTTGTTTATTGAATTCAATGAAATTGGATAATCTCTCCAGCATTGAAAGTACTTCAAGTATAAAATTGAAAACAACAAAATACAGATACCAGACCTAGATTTCACTGAATTAGAGTGAATTAGATTTCACTGAATTACTCAGTATGGATCGGATTTTCAACTTTTGTAAAATCAGTGCCACTATTTTACAATCTTGAAAAATCTAAATCAATATTTGAACATGGTAAAATATTTTAGTTATAATTCAAAATGTATACATTAATTTAGCAGTTTCTGAATAAGGAGAGGTATAGGCTTTTGAAAGGATTCATCTGCAGATGCTGGGGACAAGTGCAATAACAAGTGCTTTACTTCCTATGGATGTTGCATGACCTGCTGAGTTTCTCCCACAGGTATTGAAGTTATAGTAACTAGTGTGTTAATTCTTGGGAGGGCAATTCAGTGAGAGGCTGGGATTGGAAAATCTAATTGATGTATTAAGTACAATTACAGTACTTCCAAAATTCTCAAAAGATCCAGTGGTCAATTGTTGCTTATTGCAACAAATTCTCGTATTTACCAGATGAGTAGGGCATTGCCATTGGTTTTAGTGGCCTTGGTTAAGGTGGCATAAAGTGAACTGAAATCGTTTTCCACTTCCAAATTCTATCCAGACATCTATTCAAGACTGCACAAGATGGTCAAGATTGGACTTACTGATGACATCCACATTTGAAAACTTGTCTGGGATTGACATTATTCAAGAAGGGAGGGAGGCAGCAACATAAAGGATAGAATTATAGACTGGTTAGCCTGATGTCAGAGGTTGGGAAAATGTTGGAGTTGATTATCAAAGGATGCGGTTATGCAGTACTTGGTACAGTACAGGCACATGACAAAAAAGGCCAAACCCTTAAGGGAAAATCTTGCTTGGCAAACCTATAGGAATTCTTTGAAGTGACAAGCAGACTGGAAAGAGAGATGCAGTGGATGTTGTGTATTTAGATTTTCAGAAGGCTTTTGACAAGGTGCCACAAGTAGAGATGCTACTTATGTTACTTAACAAGATGAGAACCCATGGAATAACAGGAAAAATATAGCATGGGTAGACCATTGACTGGCAGGAAGCAGAGTTAGGATACAGGGATCATATTCTAGTTGGCTGCCAGTTGCTACAAGCAAGGTGTAGGGATTGGTTCTTTTTATGTTGTATATTAATAATTTGAATTATGGAATGTGTCCCCGTTTACAGATGATACAAAGGTAAGAGGAGGAACAGGTAGTGTTAAGGAACCAGAGGCTGCAGAAGGATTTGAACAGATAAGGAAAATGGGCAGAGAAGTGGCAAATTAAATATAATGTTGGAAAGTGTATAGTCACGCATTTTGATACAAATAATAAACAGGCACACTATTTTTTAAATGGAGAGAACATTGAAAATACCCAGATGCAAAGGGACCTGGGAGTCCTCATGCAGGATATCCTGAAGGAAAACTTGCAGTGTTGAATCAGTGATGATGAAGTCAAATGCAATGCTGGCATTCATTTTAAGAGGAATCAAATACAGAGCAGTGCTGTGATGTTGAGGCTTTATAAGACACTGGTGCAAGGTCAGTGTTAGAGGACGGCATTTGGGTAATCGGGTAGGGCACAGTCTGACAGGCGTAAGCTCACTCAGCTTGGTGGGGGGGGGGGGTGCTGGTGGTGGTCTACCTGCCGAGCTAACATAATCCTCCTCTGTCCCTTTGACGTAGCAGCCGAAAGCGCAGCTTTTATTGTGTGGACGCTAGCGACACTTAATGCACACTAGTGACTCGGGTGGGGGTGGGTCTGATCACGAGCAATGGCCACGAGCGCATGTGGGCACAGCACCTCCAAGTGGGGGGATCCCCATGAATACCCCCCCTCCCCCACTTGGTGCCAGCCATGCTCTGGTGAGACCTCACAGAGTACTGTGAGAAGTTTTAGGTTCCTCATTTAAGAGAGGATGTACTGACATTGGAGAGATTCCAGAAGAGGTTCACAAGGGTGATTCTGGGAATGAAAGGGTTATACGAGGATCATTTGTTTGCTCTTGGCCTATACACAATTTAGGAGAATGAAGGGGGGATCTTATTTATTCATTTTAAATGTTGAAAGACATGGACAGAGTACAAGAGGGCATGACTTCAGGATTGAATAGAATAGAGATGCATAAGAATTTCTGCAGCCAGAGGATGGTAAATCTATGGAATTTGTTGCCACATGTGATTATAGATGCAAGATTATTAGGTGTATTTAGGTGGAGATTGATACTTTCTTGATTAGCCGAGGCAGCTCAGGTTGTGGCAAGAAGATCGGGCAGTGGGGCTGAGTGGGAAAATGGAGGGGCAGAGTTGATGGACTAAATAGCCTATTTCTGCTCCTGTCTTATTATATGGACACCTGCTTTACAAGGGAAAAAGTTGCATCATTCAAAAAACTAGGACAATTTCTTTATTAAATTTGTTTTCATGAATCAATGAACTAAAAAATCTAACCACTATACTGCCTTTACATCCACAGAAAAACAAATCTTCTAGGATTATATGCTGTAGATTTACAAATAATTAGAGAAAACGAAATTTCTTCAAACACAACAAAAAATAAGCCACAATTTAAAGACAACATTTTACAAAGTATTGTTAAAAAGGACTTAATACATTTACAAATAAATGTATTTTTGTTATTCATCAGCACAGAGCATCACATTTTAAAATATAAACATACTTGGCCAGAAACAAACTTGTCCTAAACACATCTAGTTGCAAATTTAATCTAATGCTTGAACTAATGATTACATCTCTACAAAAGTGTGTAATCTCTGCTGATTTCCACATTTCACTTGCATCTCTGACCATATTAAAAAGCTGCTGAATGAAAGCAGAAGATAAATACCCTAACGATTCAGAACTTTGTTACCCTCACTAAACATCCTGATAACTCCTGCCAAGTTTCATGACTTTTTTTTTTAAAAAAAAAGGGAATCACTATTGAATGAAAAATCTTTCAGATTTAAGATCATACTTTTTTTTTTATATATTAATCACTGCTTCCTCAGACGTATATCTGCCCAACATTTAGGATGATGCACAATGCCGGTGTAACATGAAGGGACCTTGTTATTTTAAATAAAGGCACCATACATGCAACCTAGAAATACTCAATATTGACTGTGCAGTCCTGTAATTAGATATTGTTCTGTTTTTCTATCACCATCCCTCTCCGTCAAAAGTTAAACTTCACTTGGGAAAATTGTTTTAGTTTTAAAAAAGGCAACTTGGCTGAATTTTGAAATGTGCAGTGTTTTTAACAAACATTCCAAAGCATTTTGAGTAGAAGTTAACCACAATCATAAATATGTTCCTAATTTTTTTTTTTAAAGATGCACAAAAGTTGTTTAAATAGTTGAGGTAAGAAAGTAAAACTCTTGAAATGCAAAAGTTTTGAAAAAAAATGATACATTTCATTCTCACCTTTTTAGTATTACTTAAGCCTTTACCTTTTTACGCACCAACCAGTTTTATAAAGAAAGCATTACATTGGTGTTTCTTGAAACCGCTGTCTTTGAGTTTGGTTACTCAGCAATCGTTGCTGTTCTTGTAGAAACTGGATAACTTCAGGACTTCTCAGCAAGGACTAAAAATGAAAAGCAAGAGCATTAAAAAATGTTAAGGTCAAAATAGAACCGTGCCCTTTAATTGTTTTTAATTTTTCTCGTGAACTGTATATACTTTTGTCTGCATCTAAAGAGAAAGTTTTAGCTTTTGTCATGTCGACTGCCAGACGAGCAATTTTAATGAAAAGATGACTCTTCACCTACTCATGCACAGTGGTTACATGATGCAATTTAAGCTTGGATAAAATAAGATACAACATTATAGATAGAAAGCTTCAATTTGAAAAGATATGGGGCCCATTCATAGAATGCTATCAAGTAATTTAAGTAATTTGGATGTTCTGGTGATTCTCTGGTTTCTGAAGGTCACTATTTAATCCATATCTTTACTTTTTTTTCTACAAGGTAACCTTGATCAGAAGGAGGGGGTAGTTTAGATTTAGTGTTGTTAGGTTTTTTGGTTTCCTTTTTTTTCTTTTATTCCTTTTTTTAAGATTAATTGATTATATACAGGTTTAATTATGGTTGTCCTAGATCATATCATCAAATTAGATATTACCCATTTTGACCAAAGGTTGGTATAATGTAACTCAATGGTTTCTATCTAGAATTTTTTTAAATTACATTTATATTAATTTGTGATATGTATATATGACATGCTTTTTGTTTCATTAGTAGACTTTGTATGTAGGATTATTATGTTAAACTCAATAAAAATATTTTTAAAAATTTTAACAAAAAATTTGTCATGACAGAATTTCCTCGACATTTGCATAGTAGCATACATCCACTACCACAACCTTTCTAATGAAAACTCCATACTGTACTTCCACTCTCCAAGCAACAAGCCAGCAGACTGGAAAAACGGTTGATGTTGCTTCCAAAGATGCACACTTCAGCTTTAATATTTTAAAAGGTGTGTAATTTAGAGAATAAAAACCCAACCACAGAAAAAAAAATGTAATTTCACCACAAATTAGTTGAAGTGAAAAGAGCTGCTTTTGGAGGACCAGTCCTCTAATTTCCCTATTCATTTGCAAGGAAGTTTCTCAACTCAGTGCAAAGCTCTCTTGCTGCACTGTTGATAGCAGATATGAACCAAAAAGTAATCCATTAAAGAGTGAGCACTGTTCATTCAATTCTGTAATTTGTTTTATTTGCCTATCATCTTTACTATGGCCAAGTTTCAAAGTTAGAAAAACTTCTTCTTGAGTCTCGTACCACAAATAATGCATTTTGGTAGAATATTTTTCAATCACAAAAATCAGGCAAGTAGGAAGTGGTTTCATTGGGCATCCAAACTGGATCATTAAAGCAAAGGCTCAGTTCAAATCCCACTTTTGGAAATTAAAATCATACAACTAAATAAATCTACATTTTTTTTTATAAATAAAGCTAGGCTCAGTAATGGTCTTTGGCTTGGCTTCACGGACGAAGATTTATGGAGGGGTAAGTGTCCACGTCAGCTGCAGGCTCGTTTGTGGCTGACAAGTCCGATGCGGGACAGGCAGACATGGCTGCAGCGGAAAATTGGTGGGTTGGGGTTGGGTGTTGGGTTTTTCCTCCTTTGTCTACTGGATAGTCATGAAAACCAACCTAGATCATGGAAAGGAGCCTGCCAACATCATCTATTCAGGCCTAGATGCCACCCCAGACTCATAATGGACATTAAATGCTTTTATGCCCAGCAACACCCACATCTCAAAAAGAATGGCAAGTCTCTTCCCATCATAGTTCAACCCAATCACAACATACATTTGAATTCCTATCCAGTTTTGCTTTAAATGCTTGAACATATTTACCTCAACTATTCTAATACTAATTATCTCTAGTTGCATTATTTCCTTAAAATTCAATTGACCCATTGATATAAACCATTATTAATAACTCGATTAGCTCAATCCTGCCATACAGCAGAAAGTGGCGCTCAATTTTGCAATATTCTAGAAACACCTAACAAACCCATTTATATTAATAACTAACCAGTATTTGTTTTGGCAATTGGGGATCAACTATAGTCCCATGTATCAATTCGTTACGCTCATTTGTCTCATCAATTTTGCATCAAAGAAAAATGTTTCACAATTTTTCCCTCAAAGAATTTCAAGTCTTTCCAAATGACGATCTCCTCACCAGATTTTATTTAAGTTATTCATTTCCCACAATCTGGGTGTCATTGTCAGTTATTGTTGTATTTATTGATAATCCCATTTGAGAAGACAGTAGTACCTTCTTGAACCACTGCAATAAAAGTACTCGGACATTCCTGTTGGACAGAGAGTTCAGGGTTTTACCTCAGTGATGATAAAGGACCAATGAGACATTTCCAAATTAAAACTGTGTGGGACCTAGATAAGAACATGTATCTGCTGCATTTGTCCTTTTTGATGGAGCTGGTCACTTACCAGAGGAGCCTCCGCACATACAGCAGCCACTGTAGCAGTTTTATTCTATGAAGTATATTCAGTACAACTACGATTATCCAAAATCAGATTCTTTTAAATACTCATTTATCTGAAAAAAAAATTGAATTTCAGATACATGAGGATATCCCAAACAAATCAGAAATCCTCATTTATATGATTTTTTTTTTTTCCAGAGCCGAACTGACCTAGCAGGTTGAAAAAAATTCATCCGACATGAAATTAGAACGAGTGTCCTCATTTCAGGTAATTCCCTCCCTCTCTCTTTCCATTTCTTCTTTACATTCCCCATTGACTTTTCTCTCCAACTCTCCCTCTCAAACTGCATGCCTCTGTCTCTCAGCCACAAGCAGCCAAAGAATCCCTTGTCCCGATGTCATAAAGGAGAGTGGCCTCCAGCAGCAGCAGAGGCCACTTTAGGCTCCCAGGAACAGTGGGGACTTTGGTAGGGAGGTGTCGATGATCTTTAGCAGCCTAGATGTTTTTTGGTGAGAATTAAACATTATTTTAATGCTCAAAAAGCCTTCCCTTGTTGTTTGTTGTTGTTTAAACCCTGTTACAAGTGATTTGCTGTTGCTACTGGGCTGTTTTTTTTTTAAAAATGACCGGTTAGCCAATAAAGACTTTATCCGATATAGGCCCAGTCCCAACCACTTTGGATAATCAGAGTTGTACTGTACTTTCTTTAGTCAGATACCTTTGATTAGGGAATAGAGTTAGAATCATCCTGAATGTGGGAAAAAAAATTTTCTTTCTCTCCTTCAGTTATAATTTTTTTATTGATTACATGTGCTTTATAGCTTGTTGAGTTATGAAAATTTTCATTTGACCATAAATGTTTTGTATATGCATTCTTGATGAGTTATTAAATTTGTCATTTGTTATTACTATTATGTATCATGTAAATATTTGGTATATGTATGATTATATTTGAAATTAATTACAAAAATTTAAAAAGAATAAAAAAGCAGCCACTGTGATCTTGTGTTTATAGTAGTGAATAGAGAGTAAAGCTCAAGCAAGCTGCTTTTTTCTCAATGATGATAGGTTCCTTGGGGTCACTGCACTCACAAGGCAAGTACAGAGTATTCATGCCACAGGATACCTAGTTTCTAACCCATTCTTGTTAAGTTTTTAATCCATTGACAGTGGGTGAATGATCAATGAGAATATCATTAACTTGGCAAAGGTAGATAGCTGGAATCTCTCTTGTTAGAGACAATTATTGTCTAGTAATTTTGTGGCACAAATATTCCTGCCAATTATCAGCCTCTACAGGAATGCTGTCTCGGTCTTGCTCCGTACAAGCACTGCTGGCTTCATTTGTTGCAAATGGAACTGAATATTGCACAATCAGCAAACATTTCCCCCCCCCACCCCACATTGTTATGTTGGTAAAAGATCAACGATTACCAATTGATCTAGGAACAACCGTGAGGAATTCCTAGCCTAATAGCAAACATAACAATCACCTTCTGTGTGAGATAAGACTCCAACCACTAGAATACTTTATTTTTGTTGCAAATTATCTTCAATTTTAATCGGAACTCCTTAATGTCATACTTAACAAATGCTACCTTGATGGAAAGGGCAGTCACTCTGAAATTCAGCTCTTTAGTCAGAGTTTGGGATCAAAGCTGGGATGAGTTCTGTACAAAGGGAAGGGAGGAGAGTTTAGGGAAGACATCAGGAGTTGTGGGTGCCTAGAATGCTGCAACATTAGGGGCATTTAAGAGACAGGCACATGGATGCAAGAAAAATTACGTTGTAGGAAAGGCTTTGTTATTTTTTGCTGGAATGTATGGGTCAGCACAACATCGAGAGCCAAAGGCCCCCTATACTATGCTGTAGTGTTCTATGAGAACATATTACTCCTTCTGCATGAGCAGATAGCACCACACCACCATCCCAATGTAGAGGATATGAGGTATTCCAGAAACAGAGTTACACTTTAAAATTGAGGGGGCCAGTGCATAATTAAGGAAGCTTGATTCGTGCCAATGCAAGTGAAATTTAGTCAATCATAGAAAGACTCACCAATCTTTTTTGATTTAAAACCTGCTCAAGCACACTTGCTTTACGACTTGCTTGATGTACAAACACGCTGCTCAAACGATGTTTGGTAATAGATGCAGGTCTTTCATCAGGGTCATCCTGTAGAGCAAAGGAAATACCATTAAGCCATAACCATAGAACATGCAGGACAAGTGTACAGCACAAGAAAGGGCCCTCAGTTCACACTGACTGCGGCAATCACAATGTCAATTCAAACAAATCCATCTGCTACACATGATGTATATCCCTCCTTTCCCCGAGTGTCATGCCCCTGTCTAAATGTCTCTTAAATGTTTCAAACCTATTTGTTTCCACCATATCCCTTAGTCATGCCTTCCAGGCATCTACTACTCTGTGTGAAAAAATATCATACAAGGAGGATTTTATGACTCTAGCACCATACTGACTGAAAGGGGGAATCTCATTGAAACCTACTGAATACTGAAAGGCCTGGGTAGAGTGGACCTGTTTCATATGATGGGGGAGTCTGGGACCAGAGGGCCCAGCCTCAAAATACAAAAAAAAACATTTCTAGAACAGAGATGAGGAGAAATTTCCTGAGGGCCGTGAATCTGTGAAATCCAAGGCTTCATAGGCAAATCAATCTGTATATTTAATACAGAGATAGCTTCTTGATTAGGAACGAAATCAAGGGTTACAGAGAGAAGGTAGAAGAATGGGATTGAAAAGGATTAAATCAGTTGTGATGAAATGAGAAATGAGACCTCTCCCAGAGCCAGCATATTAAGGCAACCATGAGGAAGGCAGTCCAACACCTGTGCTTTCTAAGAAGGAAATTTAGCAAGTCGACAAATATTCTCATCAAACTTGGTTAGAGTAATGGTTAGCACAATGTTATTACAGCACCAGCCACTCAGATTCAAATCCGAAGGAGTTTTCATGTTCTCCTCATGTCTGAATGGGTGCGTCTGGGTGCTCTAGTTTCCTCTTATATTATAAAGACAGAGTTAGAAGGTTAATTGGTTACACGGGTGTATTTGGACATCATGGGCTCAGTGGCCAGAGGGCCTGTTACCGTGCTACAACTCTAAATTTAAAAACTTCTACAAATGTACTGACTAGTTAATCACAACCTGGTTTGGTAAATTGAGTGCACAGGAACACACACGCAGTTGCAGAAGGTAGCAAACATAGCAAAGTCTATCAGAGGCTCTGACCTCGCATCCATTAAAGGTATCAATGCAAGGTGCTGCCTCATGAAGGTAGACATCACTCTAGACACAACCTCCTGTTGCTGCTTTCTTCAGGCAGAACATAGGAAGTTGGAACAGGAGTAGGCCAAAAATGGCCCATCGAGCCTGCTCCGCCATTCAATACGATCATGGCTGATCTAATTTATGACCTAACTCCACCTACCTGCCTTCTCCCCATATCCTCCAATTCCTCTATCATGTAAAAAAAATTATTTAACCGAATTTTAAATATGTCTAATGAGGCAGCCTCAACCACTTCCCTGGTTAGAGAATTCCAAACATTCACTACTCTCTGGGAAAAACTATTTTTCCTCATCTCTGTCCTAAATCTACTCCCCCAAATCTTGAGACTGTGTCCTCTCGTTTTAGTTTCCCTGGCCAGCTCAAAAAACCTTCCTACATCTATCCTATCCATACCCTTCATAATCCTATATGTTTCTAAGGTACAGAAGCCTGAAAAACAGCACCTCTTGGCTCAAGAGCAGTTTATTTCCAACAGCTATCAGGCTCTTGAACCTCCACTTGTTACACTAATCATAGACAGCTCCATAAAAAGGACTGTTAGTACCACTTTAACACCACATTTTTCTTGCTCTATGGTTACTGCCAATATTTATTATCCATCTATTGTTTGTATTTTTTTTATTTTAATGTATACTATTGTAGATTCTATCCTTCATGAAGCACCTATTCAGCTGCAACAAGCAAGAATTTTGGTGAATATGTACATTGTATAATGTATATGACTATAAACTAATTATCATTACGGTCTGTGTAATTTGATAATGGTAAGATTGCAGAATCTGTCCAGGAGGCCAGGTTTGTAGAACTGAGATAAGAAAAACTGAACAAATGTGATTAGAAAATGAAAAATGCTGGAAAAACAGCTGAAGGAATTCAGGTTAGGCAGCATCTGTGGAGGCAAATATCTGGTCAACATTTCAGGTTGGGACTGTATATTGACTGAGTGTGTAGAGCAGCCATCTCAACAACGATCCTATGACCACCCTGGGGACCACAGCACTTCCAAGTCCAAGTCTTGTTTTCTTTTCACCTGATGTATCATAAAATATTTTTTATGTTGTCCATAGGAGAGAAGTACAGATCTTATCAATCTTGATCTAACACTTCCTCTTCCATTATCACCACACTGTTCACCACATAGTTCTGCTCTATTTCAACTTCATCCTGATCAAGGTCCTTTTCTCTTGTAAATACTGACGCTAAGTATTCATTCAGCACCTCCCCTACTTCCTCCACTTGCAGGCACATGTTGGGTCTTTTATCTTTTAGTGGCCCCACCTTCACTTTTGTCATCTTTCTATTTTTTTTTTTAAAAACATACACATAGAACACCTCGGGGTTATCCTTAATTCTACCTGCCCGCTACGAGCTCTCCTAATTTCCTTCTTAAGCTCCTTCCTGGCTTCTAATATCTTTCTTATGAGCTCTATCTGTTCCCTGCTTCCTATATCTAACATAGGCTTGCTTCTTCCTCTCTACAAATCGCCTTACTTGTTTCATCACCCAAAGTTCCCTTTTCTAACTATTTTTTCCTTGTCCTAGTGGCACAAACCAGTCCTGGACCAAGCTCAATTGGTCGCTTAACTTCCTCCACATTATTTCTGTGCTCTACCCCTTAAACATCTCTTTCCAATGAATATTTCCTAATTCCTGCCTAATCCTTTCATAATTAGCTCTTCCCCAGTTAATCACTCTCCTATTTAGCCTGAGTTTGTCTTTTTATTTAGCTATACTGAACCTCCTATTTAGCCTGAGTTTGTCTTTTTATATAGCTATACTGAACCTAAGAGAGTTGTGATCTCTTTCACCAAAGTGGTCCCCAACTAAAAGGTCCACTACTTTACCCGGTTCATTACTCAGCACCAGATCCTCTCATAGCCCTGTCCACACACTGTGTGAAGAATCCTTCTTGAACACCAACAAATTCAGCCCCATCCATCCCCTTTGCGGTCAGGAGGTCCCAGTCAATACTAGGGAAGTTAAAATCTCCCATGACTACAATCCTGTATTTTCTGCACTATTCTAAAATCTGCCTGCTTCTCTGTTCCTCAGCGTCTGAGAGACTATTTGGGGAATTAGAGCCACAATGTAATCTTGCAGCACTATAAAAGTGATCATCTCATGACAGGAAGTATGCGGAAGCTTTAGCAGGGATGCTCCCTGATTTAGAGAACATGTATTATGAAAAAAGGCTGACTGAGCTAAGAAATTTTTCTTTAGTCCCAGAGGATGAGAGAGGACTTTAAAAAAAAAAAGGGCACAAGATTATGAGAGGCATAAATTGGGTGGATAGCCAGCACTCATTTTCCAGGGTGGTAATGGCCAATAACTGAGAACATCTGTTTAAGGTGAGTGGAGGAAAGTTTGAACATAGAACACTACAGCACAGTACAGGCCCTTCAGCCCTCAATGTTGTGCCAACCCATATCTTTTCTTTCTTTGGCTTGGCTTCGCGGACGAAGATTTATGGAGGGGGTAAAAAGTCCACGTCAGCTGCAGGCTCGTTTGTGGCTGACAAGTCCGATGCGGGACAGGCAGACACGGTTGCAGGGGAAAATTGGTTGGTTGGGGTTGGGTGTTGGGTTTTTCCTCCTTTGCCTTTTGTCAGTGAGGTGGGCTCTGCGGTCTTCTTCGAAGGAGGTTGCTGCCCACCAAACTGTGAGGCGCCAAGATGCACGGTTTGAGGCGTTATCAGCCCACTGGCGGTGGTCAATGTGGCAGGCACCAAGAGATTTCTTTAGGCAGTCCTTGTACCTTTTCTTTGGTGCACCTCTGTCACGGTGGCCAGTGGAGAGCTCGCCATATAACACGATCTTGGGAAGGCGATGGTCCTCCATTCTGGAGACGTGACCCATCCAGCCAGCTGGATCTTCAGCAGCGTGGACTCGATGCTGTCGACCTCTGCCATCTCGAGCACCTCGACGCTAAGGATGAAAGCGCTCCAATGGATGTTGAGGATGGAGCGGAGACAACGCTGGTGGAAGCGTTCTAGGAGCCGTAGGTGGTGCCGGTAGAGGACCCATGATTCGGAGCCGAACAGGAGTGTGGGTATGACAACGGCTCTGTATACGCTTATCTTTGTGAGGTTTTTCAGTTGGTTGTTTTTCCAGACTCTTTTGTGTAGTCTTCCAAAGGCGCTATTTGCCTTGGCGAGTCTGTTGTCTATCTCATTGTCGATCCTTGCATCTGATGAAATGGTGCAGCCGAGATAGGTAAGCAGAGATAGGTAAAAGATATATTCCTAAAATAAAGGTATTAACCACTCCCTAAGAGTCTTTTAAATGCCACTAATGTTTCAGACTCCACCACCATCCCTGGCAAGACATTCCAGGCACCCACAACTCTCTGTTTAAAAACTTACCCCTGATGTCTCTCCTAAACTTCCCTCCCTTCACTTTGTACTTGTGTCCTCTGGTCTTTGCTATTTCTGCCCTGGGAAACAAGTGTTGGCTGTCCACCCTATCTATGCCTCTCATAATCTTGTGGACTTCTATTAAGTCTCCTTTCATCCTTCTGCGTTCCAAAGAGAACAGTCCCAGCTCTGTTAACTTTGCCTCATAAGACTGGTTTTCCAATCCAGGTAACACCCCAGTAAATCTCCTCTGCACCTTCTCCTAATGAGGTGACCAGAACTGAACACAATACTCTAAGTGTGGTCTTACCAGAAAGTTGTAAAGTTGCAACATGACCTCTTGAATCCTGAACTTAATCCCCCTATTAATGAAGCCCAGCATCCCATCATCCTTCTTAACTATCCTATCAACCCATACAACAAGCTTGAGGGATGTATGAATTTGAACCCCAAGGTCCCTCTGTTCATATTTTGAGTACGGATATTAAATCTCCAGCCACTACTACACTTGAAAGTCACTACTACACTTGAAAGTGCTTTTCATATTCTGCTCTTTCTGTGCTTAGCTGAAATATCAGCTGATCCCTCATCTGGAATGTTAACTGTTTCTCTTTCCAAACCACCTTTAGCTTCTGGTTGCATGGCATTTCAACTCTCCTCCCCATTCCCACATTGATTTGTCAGTCCTATGCTTTTTAATAACATGGAGAGGCCAAACACAAACTAGATGAACAGCACCTTGTATTCTGCTTGGGTTGCCTATGACCCAATTCAGGCATCATACACTCCCAATACTTCTTTATCATTCCTATTGTTCACTTTTTCCATTTCTCCCTCTCCCCAATACATAGATTCATTACCTTTCCCACTCCCCACACTGATTCCCATCTTCCCATCATTAGCGTGCCTAGCCACCTGTTTCTTTGGCCTACCCTTTTTTTATCCCCTTCCAGCTCCATTTGCCCATCATCTCTTAACTGGTTCCACTTTACATCTAGTGTCTGACTCACCTTCTAGTGTCTAACTCTATCTTGTGGTCTCCTTTACATTGGAGAGACTGGGCACAGACTGGAAGGTTGCTTTGTTGAGCACCTCGGCTCTGTCTGCCTCAAAAGTGTGGATCTCCCAGAGGCTACAAATTTCAATTCCCCTTCCCATTCCTTTGCTAACATACCTGCCCATGGTCTCATGCACGACCAGACTGAGACCACCTACAAATTGGAGGAACAATGCCTCATCTTCTGTCTGGGCCTCAAATATCTCCTGAACCCTCTAACTGAGTGGCATCAACATTGACTTCTCTGGTTTCTGTTAACCCCCCCCCCCACCCCATCTTCTTCCCCCCTGTTGCCTTCCACCCCCCCCCCCCCCAGCTCTGTCTTCCTTTCCCCTATGTCTCCTTACACAGAACCCAATTCATTCTCATCTCTCCTCTTATCCAAATAACATATTTGTTGGTCTGGACTCCTCCCCCCGGCCAGTCTTCAGTCTCTTTATTCTTGCACCTTCCTGTTCTTTGCTTATTCCTCGAAGAAGGGCTCAGGCCTAAAACGTCAGTAAAATATCTTTACCTCCTATGGGCGTTGTGAGACCAACTACATTCCTCCATAATTTTTGTCTTTACTACAATCACAGCATCTGCAGTTTTTCGTGATGACTCTATCTTGCCCCTCTTCTCACTGGCTCAATCCACCAATCATAGAACATTGCTCATTCTAGGTCCTTTAGCCCACAATGTTCTACTGACCTGTATAAACCTACTCCACCATTAATTGAACACTTCCCAACCTCACCCTCCACTTTTCTTACATTTATGTGCCTATCCAAGAGTCTTAAATGTCCCTATTGTAGCTATCACCACCCCAGCAATGCATTTCAGGAACCATTGCCAAGCTACATTTGAAACCAGAAGCAGAACCCAAAGCACCTCAAGCAGAAACAAGCCCATGGAAATGGCCGTCACAACTGTGGCATTGTGTCTACATCGACTTTGCAGGACCATTTATGGGAGAGAATGTCCTGATAGTAGTTGACGCACACTCCAAATAGCCAATTGTAACTAGCATGAAAAAAAGTTTGTGTAATAACAACATACACTACAAACTGTCTGCGCCGTATCATCCAAGCACAAACAGAGAAGTAGAACGTTTCATACAAACTTTCAAGAAAGCCATGAAGATTAAACTAAATGTAAACTTGTCATGGATCCATAGAATCACTGATTTCTCGTTGGAGTACCAAAATACACCAGTCGATCACCAAAAGGACACCAGCAGAACTGATGTTCAGGAGATATTTGAGGACCAGACAATCAGCATTACACCAAAACATCAGTCTAAGATTACAACAAACAACTTCTGCTAATAAAGACCCTAAATTAATAGAAGTGGGTGAACCAGTTTTGATAAGAGACTACCATTTCAACAGAGCCCAGTGGGAACAGGGAAAAGTCCTGAAAAAGCTCAGCCCATATTCTTATCACATTCTAGTGGGAAATATGACATGGAAAAGGCACAGTGACCAGTTAAGAGCAGTGGAAAGTGCTATGATGCCAGTGCCTGAGGCAGTAGACATGCACACAGAAAAGCCAAACCTGCAATGAGAGGAAGCGTCTCCACTACTCACTGACATTCATAGAGAGATACCCGGATCACCATCTGAAAAATACCTTTAAGAGGGGCACACGAAACAAGAGACCAGGCAAGCAGTCCTCTGGTCTTTCACACTCCAACATTGGAAAGACTCAAGATCATCTTCACCACCTCCCAGCTATATCCTACCCGATGAACCAAAACTGGAACAGCTCAAGCCAAGAACACCCTTAAAACAACAGTGAAGTCCAGCTGATGCCATCCCACTCTGCAGATCTAAATGGGAGACACTTGCTGGAACCACTGAAAGACTATGTGCCATAACCAGTAGATAAAAAAAGGGGATTTAGCACTGTTCAGCATGTTTTTTTTCTTTCTAAGGGATGCCATATATCCAATATAACAAATACTTGGCATCTCACAAACATTATGCATGCTTCCTTAATTTTTCGTGTTTTTTTGGTTGTGGGGGGTGCTTAGAATGTTAGGTATGACGCCATCTCGTGTACATGATGACATGCGGACATTAATATATATGTATGCTTGTTAGAACACCATTTTAGAATATAGTAAAGTATCAATGAATCAACAACCTGCCATGACTTTTCCTATTACGAAGCGTGCTAAACATAACATCTCACATCTTGGGACTATTACTGAAGGAGGAGGAGCATGGGACTTGAGAGAGCTGGGAGTGTCAGGAGCCAGCTTGAGGTAAGTGCCTTTCAAAAGCAAATGGAGTGGAACTCAGTTTTTTTTTTTAATTTACACAGGTGTGTGGAATGCCTTGTCAGGGGTGGTAGTAGAGGGTTATGGCCTAGGGTGGGTTTAGTAAGTTTTAAAGGAAAGTATGGGTCAGCACAATCTTGAGGGCCAAAGTGCCTGTACTGTGCTGTAGTGTTCTATGAAACTGGGTATGTTCTACAGCTCAGCACAGGTTGGAATAGCTGAGCTAACTGTATTACTACCGCATAAAGCCAGCACAGATTCACCCATGCAAATGGTCTCCTTCGCTATTGACACCAACCTAAGGTTTCTTCAGCAAATAATTTATCAGCAATTTTAAAAAAATATCTACCAGGGAAAGCCCAAATAACTGTTTTCCAGCTGATACAAGTTTTCTGCAGAACACCAAAGGTTAAAAAAAGAATCCCAAATACATCAATGACCCAAATCAGACTTTCTTTTTTAACCCAGTTCAGATGAGCCCAGTCACACGGTTTCCTCACATCACTCTTGCTTGTGTTGGCCATAGCCTGGACACTCTTTCTCCTCTTGTACTTGTCCTTGTAAGTTTTGTTGCGGTGTTTTTTACACATCCAGGGCTTCCTCGGTTTAGCCACTTGCGTCGTGGTCTCTGTACATCCCTCATATACACACTTCCTGATCACCCTCTCGCCGCCTTCATCTTCATCCTCCTCCTCCTCTTCCTCTTCATCATCATCATCTTCTTCATCCTCCTCCTCCTCCTCCCCCGGGCTATCCCTGTTCTCGGAAGGATCCTCTGTTCCTCCTCCTTGGGGATTAGCATTAAATTCACTGTCCATGGTCACCGTTGTCAGTTCATGGTGAATCACGTTGCAAGGAGGTGGGGTGGGCCCACCATCGCTGCATCCCGTACTCATTCCGAGGTCGCCCGAACCGGCGACCATCCGCCTCAACCAACTCTCAGAACCTCCGCACATCTCGCGCGATTTTAAACGCTCGCCTCCGATTCCCACGCTCAACGGTGCATCCCCTCCCATCTGCGCCAATCCGTGGCACCTCCCCCGCTGAGCATGCGCAGATGGCAAAGGAGCGCACGGAGGATGAGGACGGGCGGCGAAGCGGGAGGTCGGCCATCTTTGTAATGGAGACAGTGGAAGCGGGTAGGCTGCCAGTGAATAGGATTAATTCTCATCATCTCTTTATCGTGGCAAACGAAATATGACCGGGCCATGTGGAGTTCTTAAGACATTTTTAAAGAAATATGAAAACATGTGCTGACCAGGACCCCTCATCAGATCACTTTTTTTAAAACTTCATTTTACATAAATACATTCATACAGTTTAAACTTTTTTACACATCAAATATATTAAATATCTGCAAAATTCCACCCCCCCCCACACACACACACACACACAAATGCAGGAATATAACAGCTCTCATTTTTCATAATTCCTTTTCAAGGATATCCCATCATTACATACATGGAAGGGTCAAATTTAGAATTGGATCCCCACATAGTCCAAGTACAGTTGCCATACTTGGATCTTGTCATACTTGTCATCTTTATTCTTTAAATTCTGAGTAATTTTCTCCATGGGTATGCAACTACATCAACTTCAAGGTCCATCAACCAAAGAGAAGGGGTGGGTTGGATTCCCAGGTGATTGCTATGCACTTCTTGGCCACAAAGCGTATTTGAAATTTAGTCAGTTTGTAGCTCACATCCATAAGGTTGCCCAGAAGTACAGCTCTGGATTGCAGGGGAAAATCACTCCTGTTGTTAATGTTTCAGTGATATTGTGCCAAAATGATCTTACCATTACGCACGACCAGGTAGAATGTAAAAAGGTTCCAATCTCTATTCTACATTTCAGATATTGATTTATGCAGTTTCTGTGGCGTGAAATAGAGTTGATGCAAAAAATTGTATTGAACCAGACCATATCTCACATTGATCATTGACGTCATACTATCCAAACAACAATAAGACCAACAATCCTCTGGTATTATAACACCCAGGTCCGACTTACACCTCTCTCTCAACCTATCTTGGCCCGGCTTAGCACTTTGACCTTGGAGAACAAAAAGCTTCCTAGTTATAAATGTAGGTGTATTTACCCAAGACACAGTGGTGAGTTAAGAAAAATTGTTGTTGTGATTTGAGAGCAAACTGTTCTGCCAGTTGCGAGTCTATGTGCAAGGCTATCACCCACACTCAGGTATCATTTTTGGGCAATTGGTTGTAGCATCAACCAGTCTATTGAACCTATTTGAACTACTTGAACAGCAGAGGTTCCTAAATTATGATACCTGGCCATTGACTACGTGGTTGACTACAGGATAGTCTATAATCCTGCAAATATCAGTACGCAGATGAAAAAGATACCTTACAACCACTGGGGGAGGTTTGGCCCACACTAATACCTCAGAGGCTGGTAGTGTAAGGTTACATTCTGACACTGGAGTATCGTTTTGGGCAGCTGGATGCATAACCAACCTGGTCTATTTAACCTATTTGGAAACAGTGTTTTACCCCATTCAATTACGATACTTGACTATAATTTTTTCCTGCTTAGTGAAAGGGTCAGTTGGCAAATGATTTAGTATACCTTGCCACAAGGAAATAGCATTTGGGATCATTTGGAACTAAGGCTGGGAAATAGGTCAGACTATCAATAAAAGCTGGGATGGGTATCCAGGGCAAACAATGTGCACATCAATCTTAACCATGGTAAACAATACTATATCCTGTCAGTGGTATTAACTAAGAAACTAGGAAATAAAACATGGCCAGCAGGAGAGATGTGGAACACAGGTACAATTGCCAATGCTGAACAACTACTGTGGCAAAAAGAAGCCTCTAAGAAATGAAAAATAGAATTAGAGAATGGAAGGAGGAGGTTTCACAAAAAGTTGAATGAGGAAAGGAATAAGAATTGGAGGGTTAATGCAAGTAGAAGAGGCATAGCAGTTAGCACTCAATATGGACAACATAAGACATGGCAGGTATTGCAGTCAGAGTGTGACTGGCATGATAAACAATAACAGAAGAGGGATAAGTGTGACAGAGTTCCATGTTGTGTATTGGCCTTTGTTGAGTGGTTTTGTGTGGAAAAGTGACAGTTTGCATTTAAGAGCCAAGGTGAAGGTGGACTGCTGAGAGAGTGGGAGACAGACTGGGCATGTGCAGAAAATGATCAAAAAATGTCTGGACTTAGATAATAAACCACCACTGGGGGTGCTGTTGTTACATAAGTCCAGGATTAAACCAATTTGGAAGCTTTAGGGGCGATGGACTTGTTCTTAGTTATCAGTCATCTGAGTTTGACTCAACCTCCAGCTTGAAATTAAAAATAAATGCTGAGTGTATAAATCACCAGCAGAAAAACCAGCAACTATGAATATTGACCAGTTCATAGCTAACCCTTCAGTGGTTAATTTAAAAATGGCTAAAAAGTCAGAACTGATGGTAATAGTTGGCAAGTTAAAACTTCTTACAGTATGAACTGGGATGAAAAAAAAAGGAAATTGCCCAAAAGATTGTTAAGCACTATGTATGAAAGGAGATATTTGAAGAAGGTGCATTAGAACAATTTCCAAAGGAGAAAACTTCAGAGGAAGTAAAGTTGGCTTTGAGAAAACTAAAAATGGAGGAGAGAGAGAAAGAACGGAAGCATGAGCTAGAGCTAGCTAAATTAAAGCTGATCCTAATGCAAGGAGAGAGAGAAGCCCAAAACCCATGTGCTGGTCAGGAGGAGAGGTTTATGGTCAGTAGAGAAGTGAGGTTAGTTCCTCCATTTGAGGAAGCTGAAATAGACCAGTATTTTCAGCATTTTGAGAAAGTAGCTGTAAATTTAAAATGGCCAGTGGTCACTCCTGCTACAAAGTGTTCTTAAAGGGAAAGCCCAATAGGTGTATTCGTGTCTCAGGTACAACAAGCAGCTGATTACGAATTTGTAAAGCAGGCTATACTCCAATCTTATGAACTGGTCCCAAATGCTTATAGACAAAAGTTCAGGAGTTTAAAAAAAACAGCAACCTGGATTTTGCTTGAAGGAAGGTTGTGTGTTTTGATTTATTGAGGGAATACATTCTGATTTTTTTTTCACACCATAAACCACATTGACCATGATACATACATTTTCCTTTTCAAATATATACAGTGCCATTTTCTCCCCCCCCCCCCGCCTCCCATCCCACCCTCCCTACCTCACCCCATCCATTTAAAGTACAAAATCTAAGATACATTAAACCAGTCCAACAATGTTGTCATTCAATAAAAATAAACAAGAAATTCCACTGAGTCAATTCTTTTCATTTCCTTCTCCTTTCGTTAATTTAGGTAGTGAATGTCCCGGGTAGGTTTTCTCTATTGTGTTTCATGTAAGGCTCCCATATTTGTTCAAATATTTCAATATTATTTCTTAAACTATATGTTATTTTTTCTAATGGAATACATTTATTCATTTCTATATACCATTGTTGTATTTTCAAATTATCTTCCATTTTCCAGGTTGACATAATACATTTTTTTGCTATGGCTAGAGCTATCTTAACAAATCTTTTTTGTGCACCATCCAAATCAATTCCAAATTCTTTGTTTTTTATGTTACTTAGGAGGAAGATCTCTGGATTTTTTGGTATGTTGTTTTCTGTAATTTTATTTTATATTTGGTTTAGATCTTCCCAAAATTTTTCTACTTTCTCACATGTCCAGATTGCATGAATTGTTGTTCCCATTTCTTTTTTACATCGAAAACATCTGTCAGATACTGTTGGGTCCCATTTATTTAACTTTTGAGGTGTAATGTATAGCCTGTGTATCCAGTTATATTGTATCATACATAACCTCGTATTTATTGTATTTCTCATCGTTCCAGAACATAACTTCTCCCATGTTTCCTTTTTTATCTTTATATTTAAATCTTGTTCCCATTTTTGTTTAGTTTTACCATTTGTTTCCTCATTCTCCTTTTCTTGCAGTTTAATATTCATATTTGTTATAAATCTTTTGATTATCATTGTATCTGTAATCACATATTCAAAGTTACTTCCCTCTGGTAACCTCAGACTGCTTCCTAATTTGTCCTTCAAGTAGGATCTCAATTGGTAATATGCCAGCACTGTATCTTGAGTTATATTGTATTTATCTTTCATTTGTTCAAAGGATAATAATCTATTTCCTGAAAAACAATTTTCTATTCTTTTGATCCCTTTTTTCTCCCATTCTCTAAAGGAAAGATTATCTATTGTAAAAGGGAGTAACTTATTTTGCGTCAATATTAGTTTTGGTAATTGGTAATTTGTTTTATTCCTTTCTACATGAATCTTTTTCCAAATATTGAGTAGATGATGTAATACTGGAGAACTCCTACGTTGTACCAATTTTTCATCCCATTTATATAATATGTGTTCAGGTATCTTTTCCCCTATTTTATCTAATTCTAATCTAGTCCAATCTGGCTTTTCCCTTGTTTGATAAAAATCTGATAGGTATCTTAATTGTGCGGCTCTATAATAATTTTTAAAGTTTGGCAGTTGTAAGCCTCCTTGTTTATACCATTCTCTTAATTTATCTAGTGCTATCCTGGGTTTCCCCCCTTTCCATAAAAATTTCCTTATTATTTTCTTTTAACTCCTTGAAGAATTTCTCTGTCAAGTGTATTAGCAATGCCTGAAATAGGTATAATATCCTTGGGAAAATGTTCATTTTAATACAGTTTATCCTTCCTATTAGTGTTAATGGTAAATCTTTCCATTGCTCTAAATCGCCCTGTAATTTTTTCATTAGTGGATAATAATTGAGTTTATATAGATGGCCGAGATTTTTATTTATTTGTATACCTAGATATCTTATTGCTTGCATTTGCCATCTGAATGGTGATTCCTTCTTAAATTTTGAGAAATCCACATTATTGATTGGCATTGCTTCACTTTTATTTACGTTAATCTTGTAACCCGACACTTCTCCATATTCCTTCAATTTCTTATATAATTCTTTTATTGATAGTTCTGGTTCTGTGAAGTATACTATCACGTCATCCGAAAATAAACTGATTTTATATTCCTTGTCTTTTATTTTTATCCCTTTTATATTATTTTCTGTTCTTACCAATTCTGCTAGTGGTTCTATAGCTAACGCGAACAATAAGGGTGATAGTGGGCATCCATGCCGTGTTAACCTGCTTAAGTTAAATTGCTTTGATATATATCCATTTACTGTCACTTTCGCCAATGGCCCCTTATATAATGCTTTAATCCAATTAATATACTTCTCTGGTAAACTGAATTTTTGCAATACTTTGAATAAATAATTCCATTCTACTCTGTCAAAGGACTTCTCTGCGTCTAAAGCAACTGCTACTGTTGGCGCTTTACTCCCTTCTACTGCATGAATTAAGTTAATAAATTTACAAATGTTGTCTGTTGTGTGTCTTTTTTTAATAAATCCAGTTTGGTCTAGATTTACCATTTTAGGTACATACTCTGCTAATCTGTTTGCTAATAGTTTAGCTATTATCTTATAATCTGTGTTAAGTAATGATATTGGTCTATATGACGCTGGTGCAAGTGGATCTTTCCCTTGCTTTAGTATTACTGTAATTATTGCTGTTTTATATGAATCTGGTAAGCTTTGTGTTTTATCAATCTTGTTGATTACTTCCAGGAGGGGAGGAATTAATAAATCTTTAAATGTTTTATAGAATTCTATTGGGAATCCATCCTCTCCTGGTGTTTTATTATTTGGTAATTTTTTTATTATCTCTTGTATTTCTACTATTTCAAATGGTTCTGTTAATTTATTTTGTTCCTCTATTTGTAATTTTGGTTGTTCAATTTTAGTTAAAAATTCATCTATTTTGCCTTCTTTCCCTTCGTTTTCAGTTTGATATAATTGTTCATAGAATTCTCTAAAGTTTTCATTGATCTCCGTTGGATTATGTGTGATTTGTTTGTCTTTTTTCCTTGATGCCAATACCATTTTCTTAGCTTGTTCTGTCTTAAGCTGCCATGCTAGAATTTTGTGCGTTTTATCCCCTAGTTCATAATATTTCTGTTTTGTCTTCATTATGTTCTTCTCCACCTTATATGTTTGTAGTGTTTCATATTTTATTTTTTTATCTGCCAATTCTTTTCTTTTAGTTGTATCTTCCTTCATTGCTAATTCTTTTTCTATATTTACTATTTCCCTTTCCAACTGCTCTGTTTCCTGATTATAGTCCTTCTTCATCTTGGTTACATAACTTATTATTTGCCCTCTAATGAACGCTTTCATTGCATCCCATAGTATAAACTTATCTTTCACTGATTCCGTATTTATTTCAAAATACATTTTAATTTGTCTTTCAATGAATTCTCTAAAATCCTGCCTTTTATGTAGCATGGAGTTTAATCTCCATCTATACATTCTTGGAGGGATGTCCTCTTACTCTATTGTCAATATCAAGAGTGAATGGTCCGATAATATTCTAGCTTTATATTCTGTTTTTCTTACTCTATCTTGCATACGAGCTGATAACAAAAATAGGTCTATTCTTGAGTATGTTTTATGTCTACCCGAGTAATATGAATATTCCTTTTCATTTGGGTGTTGTTTCCTCCATATATCCAAAAGTTGCATTTCTTGCATCGATTTAATTATAAATTTGGTTACTTTGTTCTTTCTGTTAATTTTTTTCCCAGTTTTGTCCATATTTGAATCCAAATTCAGGTTGAAATCCCCTCCTATTAATATGTTCCCTTGCGTATCTGCTATCTTCAAAAAAATATCTTGCATAAACTTTTGATCTTCTTCGTTAGGTGAATATACATTGAGTAGATTCCAAAACTCCGAATATATCTGACATTTTATCATTACATATCTCCCTGCTGGATCTATTATTTCCTCTTCTATTTTAATTGGCACATTTTTTCTAATTAATATAGCTACTCCTCTTGGTTTTGAATTATACGATGCTGCTGTTACATGTCCTACCCAATCTCTCTTTAATTTCTTGTGCTCCAATTCAGTTAAATGTGTTTCTTGCACAAATGCTATATCAATTTTTTCTTTTTTCAGTAAATTTAGCAGTTTCTTCCTTTTAATTTGGTTATGTATTCCGTTAATATTTAAAGTCATATAGTTCAGCGTAGCCATTTCATACTTTGTTTATCTTCCCTTTCCGTTTCTCCATCATCACCTTTCCTTCTTATCCATTTCTGCTTTCTTGTTTTGAACACTTTATAAGACAACATTTCTAAAACATCAAACATTTTCCTTATTCTCCTATTTAAAACTTCTTTAACCCCATTCTCCCCTCCCCCTCCTGAGTTGCCCTTTATCCCTTGGCGGGCAACCATATCTCCCCTCTCCATTTGGATTTGCGAATTCACTCGCAAACGTCAACTGATTTTGTAGTGACCGTAACTCCTCCCCACCCAGACCCCCCAAGAAAAGGTTTCAATTTTCATATGTAACAAAGGTCATTCTTTTAATTCCCTCCTTAATCCCTCTATTCCCTTTCCCTCCCTTATTAATTCTTGTCTATACTCTATATATTTTCCTCTAAATACGGATACATTCATATATACACACTATATATACATACATATAGTTCGTGGTCATTTTTACTCTCATTACATGTCTTCATCTCTCTGCTTGTTTTGTAGTTGTTCTGCAAATTTCCTTGCTTCCTCTGGATCCGAGAATAGTCTGTTTTGTTGCCCTGGAATAACTATTTTAAGTACCGCTGGGTACTTTAACATAAATTTATATCCTTTTTTCCATAAGATCGTTTTTGCTGTATTGAACTCCTTCCTCTTCTTCAGGAGTTCAAAACTTATGTCTGGATAGAAAAAAATGTTTTGACCTTTATATTCCAGTGGCTTTTTGTCTTCTCTTACTTTCTTCTTTGCTTTCTCCAATATATTTTCTCTTGTTGTATATATTAAGAATTTTACTAAATGGATCTTGGTTTTTGCTGCGGTTGTGGTTTCGGGGCTAAAGTTCTATGTGCCCTCTCTATTTCCATTTCTTCATGTAATTCTGGTCTTCCTAGGACCCTGGGGATCCAATCTTTTATAAATTCTCTCATATTCTTGCCTTCTTCATCTTCCTTAAGGCCCACTATCTTTATATTATTTCTTCTATTATAGTTTTCTATTATATCTATCTTCTGAGCTAACAGCTCATGTGCGTCTTTAACTTTTTTATTAGATTCTTCTAATTTCTCTTTTAAGTCCTCTACTTCCATTTCTTCAATTGTTTCTCGTTCTTCCATATTTTCCACTCTTTTTCCTATCTCTGACATGGCCATTTCTATTTTATTCATTTTTTCTTCTGCATTCTTAATTCTTCTTTTTATCTCATTAAATTCTTGTAATTGCCATTCTTTCACTGATTCCATATATTCTTTAAAAAAAGATACATCCATTGTCTTGCCTTTCTCTTCTTCCATTTCTTTCTGTTCTTCTTCTTCTTCCTCTGGGTTGACCATCTGTTGTTTCCTTGTTTTCTTTTTACCCTCTTCTTTCTTGTTGTCGTTATTATCTGTGTTCTGCACCTGCTGCTGTGTTGCAGGTGTCTCTCTCAGCTGTGGAGATCGACTCCGCAGCTGTTCCCCCCTCTTGTCTGTGTGTTTTTTTTCATGCGCATGCTCATGCACGGTTGCGCACTTTTACTCGGCTCTGTGAGCCATTTTTGTAGTCCCGAGCCCGGGACTTCCACTGACCTGAGGGAGCGGGCTTCTCTCTACGCGGCGGGCCTCTTCGGACGGGTAAGGCCTTCACCTTCTTCTTCCGACATTCTTTCTTCCTCTTTTCTTCCCGTTGTTTTCGACTTTTCTCTCTTCGCTGACATTTTCTTCTCACCTTTATTTTTACTTTATTATAATTTTTAATCTTTGTGCTTTGTGTGTTTTTTTTTAACTTTTCGGGAGAGGGCTGGTATTCCCTGACCGGCCACTACTCCATCACGTGACTCCTCTTCGAATTCATTCTGATTGAGGAGATTAAAAATTGTGTTCCTGCTGATATTCAAGTGTACTTGGCAGAGAAAAACATAAAAACTTGGCAAGAATTGGCTAAATTCGCAGAGGAACATGCTTTAACCCACAAACCTAAGTGGAAAACCTTTCAAAGGAATACTGCTGATAATCCAAGTAGAGTAGAAAAAAAATCTAGAAGTGAGGTTAAAGGAAGAGAGGAAAAGAAATGGGTGAAGGAAAAATTTTCGAGTGTTATTTGCCACTATTGTAAGAAGTCAGGGCATATAATAGCAAATTGTCCTGTACTGAAAAGGAAGAAAGAGAAAGGGGTGGTACCAACTGCCTGTGTTCAGAGTGAGAAAGTTAGGGATATTTTTAAACCGTTCATGACTGAAGGTTTCATTTCGGTTAAAGAAGGATCCAATCAAGTGCCAGTTAAAATCCTGCGGGATACTGGAGCAGCCCAATCACTTGTATTAAGCCACGTTTTGAATTTTGGTGAGGAGACCGATACTGGAGATGTGAATTTAATTAAAGGCATTGGTGATGAAGCAGAGCCTATACTTTTGCATAGAATAGTGATGAAATCAGACTTAGTTAATGGCCCAGTTACGATAGGAATAAGATCAAGTCTGCTGGTGGATGGAGTTTCTCTTTTGTTAGGGAATGATTTAGCAGAGAGTAAAGTCATACCTGCAGTGAAACTCACAAGTCATTGATTTATGAGTCCGAAAAGGATTTGGAAATCTACCCTGTGTGTGCCATTACTAGAGCCATGTCTAGAAAAAAAGATAGAGGTAGAGAAAATCTGTGATGATCCTGTAGTGGAGGCAAGCATTGAGGACAAACCTAAGGATCCAGCTTTGCTGTTGTCAAGAGAAGAATTAATAGCTAGACAAAAGCATGATCCTGATGTTGCTGGGATAAGAGATAAGATTCTGTCTAACCAGGAAATTGAAACTGTGCCAGTAGGTTACTTTGTTCAAGATGGAATATTGATGAGAAAGTGAAGACCACAAGTGATACCTGCCAGTGAAAACTGGATGGTAATAAGGCAAGTTATAATTCCCAAAACTTACAGGAATGAAATATTAAAGTTGGCTCATCGTACACCTTTAGGAGGTCATCTTGGAGTGAAGAAGACGGTAGAAAAGATAAGGAAACAAGTTTTATTAGCTGAAATTAAGAAAGGATGTTGTGAACTTTTGTAGAACCTGTCACACTTGTCAACTGGTGGGCAAGCCTAATCAAGGACCACCAGTGGCACCTATACAACCCACCCCTGCTTTCAGGGAGCCCTTCTCAAAAGTGATAGTAGATTGTGTTGGCCTATTGCCAAAAACCAAAGCAGGAAATGAATATTTGTTAACACTCATGTGCAGAGCTTCAAGGTTTCCAGAGGCTATTCCCCGAGAAACATTAAAGCAGACGATTGTGAAGCCTATGCTAAAATTTTTCACACTGTTTGGCCTACCAAGGGAAATTTATTCGGACCAAGGGAGTAATTTTATGTCTGGAATATTTCAACAGGTGGTGTATGAATTGGGAGCCCATCAAATTGTGTCATCTGCCTATCATCCTGAAAGTCAAGGGGCCTTGGAAAGATTTCATTTAACTGTGAAAAATATGATGAGGGCTTATTGTGTGTAAAATAATAAGGATTGGGATAAAGGAATCTATTTGTTATTGTTTGCTGTGAGAGAGGCAACTCAGGAGTCTCTTGGCTTTAGTCCATTTGAGTTGGTGTTTGGTCATGAAGTCAGGGGTCCATTACTATTATTGAACGAACAGTGGATACATAATGATATACAATCAAATCTGTTGGATTATGTTTTCAAATTTAAAAACAGAATTGAATTTGCCCATCGTTATTGAATGAAAATCTACCAGGACCAATACCTGAAGAGGGTGCACAAAATCAATGAACCAGTGCGGACTCGAAAGGCCAACATGGCCTGTTTCTGCTGGGTAAATGGTTATATCAGGCTTGCGAGATGGCAAGGAAAAATTTAAAAACTGCTCAGGAAAAAATGAAAATTCAGTATGATCAAAAAGCAAAAAATAGGGACATTAAACCTGGTGACAAGGTATTGGTTTTGTTTCCAATGCAGTCAAACCCTTTGAGAGCTCAGTTTTCAGGACGATATAAGGTGAAATAAAAAATTAACCAGGTCATCTATGTCATTGAGACGACTGATCGTCCAGGAGAGACACAGGTCTGTCACATGAACATGCTTAAACCTTACTTTGAGAAAATAACTGAGGAGGAGATTAGGATTTCAACCAAGGTGCTAGTTATAGAGGAAAGTAAGGAGGAGATAAGTTTCATGGAAGGTCATGGAGCACAGAAAGTGATAAGCCCCAGGCTGGAAAATTCTATAGTTTTGCGAACCTTAGACACCAAGTTAATGCATTTGACTAAATCAGAAAGGGAAGAAATGAAGACATTATTTATGAAATGTAAGGATATATTCCCAGATGTTCCAAGAAGAACATGATGTGGAGGTCAATAAGTCTGTTAAGCAGCATAATAATCTCTCTCTCTAAGATCTTTTGGCTTCAATTTACCAAACAAACTGAATTTTTAAAATTATCTTTGCTTTGGTTGAGATCGAAGTTTTGTCAGTCTTGTGTGTTTTGTGTCTATACATATGTTATATTTAGGCTGGGGAATTTATTAGTTTTACACTGTTTTATCAAAGGGGGGGATTTTGAATTAAAGTTTGAAGGTGAATTTTTTGTTAATAAAGTAATTGTTCATCTTTACCCCTGTGTGATATGCCTTCTTTGTGGAGGACAGTCAGTTGAGAGAAAGTTTCTTAATGAGACAATCTTCAGTACAAAAAGGTGAATACAGATGTGGAAGGTCACAGAATTGATGGAGAAATTTGTTAAAAATTGTTTTTTTGTTTTCCAATACATTTGCAGTGATACTCTGTTACCTAGATTACAAGGTGACTAGTATCAATATTTTTTCTTTAAAATGACCAAGACCAATTCAATTAAAATTTGCTTTATTGGTTATCCCAATTCAGTGTACAATATACATTCATTTCTCTTATCCAAGAGATTTCAGCTAAAAATTTTAAAGAAATGGTGCTTGCATTTAAATCACATTAATTGAAAAACATTTAAAAAACTAAGCTAATTTTAGTGCTTTTAAAACAACTAGATAAAATTTCACCTTAAAATATTCTACAAGTCACAATTCAATAGTAGCCCAAGGCTACTATCAACTTCCGTTAATCAGCAGGCAGTGGTCCAAGGTTGCACAACTAGTTCAGTATTTAGTATCAATATTCCATTTTCAATCTAAACTCCAGAGGTAATGTTGCTGGGGGTTCAATGAGAGAAATTGCCAAGTACCTGAAGAGAAGCATTACATTTGTATAAAAACAATGACAGATTTTGTACAATTTTTTTTTATATAAAAACCAAAAACTTACTTTGAGCTCTTGTATTTTTCTTTAATTGCTTGTTGTGAATGGAATTTTGCTTGAAGAAATGTTCTATGCAAGTCATTTAGACAAGGTTCAATATCAAACAGCGAGTAACCAGTGAATGCAGCAAGAGATTCTGGCTATCAAAATTAAGTGGTAGACAGTTTAGTTTTTATTGTTCCCAATCGAGACTTGGCCAACAAATTTCAATTACGCTTTAAATACTGGAAATTTAGCCCCAAATTTAAGGATATACTCTAAACAGCAGAGTCAGAATGGAACAATTTTACAAGTGGCAATGTTTAACATAGGATAGATTAGTTAATTGTGACCTCCACAGTACAGAAATCCAAATCAAGGTCTTAATTTCAATTCCTTTCTCTTCCCCCCAGCATTCTACTCATCTCGAATGATCAACCCATACATTTCGTAGATTAGTTTATCGACTGGGCAACAATCCAGCCTTCAGTTCTGTCATGCACAACTAAATGGTCTGATATCAAGTGCTGCATTTTTCCTGCAATTTTATTGTACATCTTAGTCATTAGCACTAAAGATACTTACCCAAAAAGCTTTGTTGATTGTGTAGTTTGCAAGACAATATGCAGCTGCTGCTGTCAGGGAGGGCATATATTTGAGACATACATCGGCTTCTAATAAACTTAGTTCAGCTATATACTGCAAATAGAAGATTGATCATTAGCTAGTTCATTCATTTTGCACACTGAAGTTTTAGAATTTAGATCATTAGTAATACACATTAGGTTGAAGAAAATGTCATAGGGCAACTTTATTCTAAATATTGTGCTCCAATTCACTTGTCATTACACTTTTCCATTTTAATTTGCTTTTAATGCCAATACTAACTACTGGAGGAGTAATTCAGTATAGCATCTGTGGAAGCAAATGCAAAGGATAGTCAAGATTTCTGGCAATGACCTCCATCTATTCTGATGCAGGGTCATGGCCCAAGATATCAACTATTATTTTGCCTTCAAAGTCATACAAGACATTGGAGAGGCCAAATTTGGAGTATTGTGTGAAGTTTTAGTGACCTATCATAGTAAGACTGAAAGAATGCAGAGGAAAAAGTATGTTGCCAAGACTTGAAGAGTTTAATTATAGGGAAAGTTGTATAGGTTAGGACTTTATTCCCTTGATCAGAGAATGAAGGGAGATTTGATAGAGGTATATAGACAAGGTAAATGTAAATGCAAACAGGCATTTTCCACTGAGGCAATAGTGCAAGAATTAGAGGATATAGGTTAAGGGTGAAAAGGGACCATTGGGGAAACTTGAATCATAAGGTGTCAAGAGCATGGAACAAGTTGCCAACATTTGGGAAAATTGGATAGAAGGGGCATAGAGGGCTATGGCCAAGGTCAGTTAGACTGAAATAATAATTTGGCATGGGTTCAAGGGCCTGTTTCAGTGCTGTATTGTTTTAGATCCAGCATTTTCATCTGTATTTCCCTTTCCTGTAAGGGACCTTCTAGCTCTGCAACTTGGTGCCAAGTGTTACAATTTGGGATCCTCAAGACTATAGCAAAACCTGCATTAGATGTCTCCCCAGCTGAACTTTATATTTTAAACTCAATTTTCATCTGAATCAAAATTGTTTAAGGGGAGATCTTAGATTTGCCAAGTTTTGTTACACGTCCAATTACCCACCAGCTTCACCATTTAAATTTAATCATCCCATCTATTATGGCATAAAGTTATTCAGTAACTATGCAGATAGAAAAGGAACATTTATCTGGGAAATTCAATTAGATTAATTCTTCAAATACATTGGGTGATTTTAGGTAGGCAATTTAAAATCAAAGACATTCTCCTGCATTAGCTTTAAAAATACACAACTCATTGGCTTTAAATCTTGGGGGCATGACTGAGGAGTACCAGTTTGCAACTGATGCACCAAAACCAGTCCAAATAAGTCTTTACATGCAATAAATATTGCAAAGTTATTAACTATCGAACATAGTCACAACTTCAAACTGGGGTACAGGTGGATCGTTACTTGCTGGATTCACTGAATATCTGCAATTCATTCCCATCAAGAATTTTTACTCATTTTCAGAAATGTAGCATTCAACCATTATACTTGGGCATTAAAATCGCTACTGCTTCTATCCAAAAGAAAATGCATTTCCTGAATATCTAAATCTTCCACTAGCCGAGTGGATTGTACTTCACAATCGCGTAATTCGTACCATAGTTAGGGTTCCCAGGTGTCCACCAATCCCTTCTTCCTTCAAATATTGTGTTAGGAATTGGTTGACAGTCGGTACGGTCATGTTAAAGCTCAAAACCTTGAGGAGGAGGTGTTCCATACGCAACAGTTGCTTCTTTGTGTATGTATCGTCTGTTATGTACACAAACTCGTCAACTTCTGGGGGATAGATTTCTTCATATTTCCTAAGGACGAGATAGGTTATGAACTTTAAACTCTGCACAAAGTTGAACTATTAAGAACGGTCTTAACAAAAAGATCAATCTTACGATGCCACCAGCATTGCTGCTGTGCCTACAAGTTGCAGCTTTCCTCGTAGTACTGACATGCAGGACAGGAATCTGTCCAAGTAGTTTATTGCCAAGTACAAAGTTTCGTTCTGTAGACTGTACTCCTCGCTGACTTCTACCAGCCAATCCACAAGGATAGTGCGCATGCCGGTCGTTATATCTGGTTGTTTTTTCATGTAACCAAATTTTGGTCTACACCTTACCTGAGGGGGGAAAATAACCAGATTTTATATATTTTTTTCATTCAGATTTGCATTTAATTTTGGCCTCAAATGTTAAGACCTGGAATATTTGGTATTATGGGTGGCAAAAGATGACAAGACGTACAAAATTACGCCTTTCGTGATTCAGTTTGTCGTATATTAACCCACCCCTCCCCCCAAAAAAGTTGGACTTGATTTAAGATTCTACTATAAAGTATTTTTTATTTTGTTTCCATGCGATTTTGTAACGAAATTCCTTAGTAGCCTTGAGAAAGTGTTGTAACCAACCTCGACTAAAGCAAAACCAATATGTCGAACTTACTTCAGCCTCTCGAAGGTATTGATAAATATCTTCTGCATATTCTTCCACATCATGAAAGTCCACATGTTCGTATGAATCGTAATAAAAGCGTCGAGAGCAAATTGATGAATCTACTACCATTGGCGAAGCTGCAGGGAAATATGCACTATACTTGAAAGGAGCGATACAAGCGCATTTTTTTTTTTTTTTAAATACAACAAATAATGACAAGGTCATCAGTAGGAAAATAGGAAATATGGGAATTCACGTCTTAATTACCTTCACTAGAATCCAAGAACAAACAGGGTCCCGCTGGTTTGGAGAGGTGCCCAACCTCTCCTAGTTTAGTCTCCAATTCGGATGGCAGGTTACATTCTGATACTTCGACCTCATCCTGCACTTCATCTTCCATGTAAATGCTAAAGTTTGTGTTGGATACGAAAGTAACCGGACACTCCCCAAATATTGTGTTATTCTTGGTCGTACTGAATCCATTATCTATACCCAGTGTAACTACACAACTAGGTTTTAAAGGATCCTAAAGAAAGTTGGAAAAAAGTGAAGGGAGGAAATTAAATAAGCCAATAACATTACGTTTTAAAGTCTATCCATAAATATAACAATATCAACCAAGTACACTTTACCTGACAAAGTGAACGCTTCTGTTGGTCGTTTTCATTTAACACTCCCAAAACGGTTCGTTGTCTTTGAAGAAATGGACCATTTTGTGGGACCGAATAAATGTTTTCTTGATTAGCGTTGCGCCTCGCTGCCCCGGCAGAATTATTACTGGACATGGCTACAAATGATGGCTCCTTTCTCCTGACCTGCTGTTCCTTGACCTACTCAAAGCGATTCTTTATTTATAAGCCCTGAACGTAAGCTACTCGCTATAAACGAGGTCCTGTTTAATTGGTCTTTAAGCACAGAGCAATTCGCCCCAATTCCATCATGTAACAAATTACTTTCAACCAGCCCGCGTCTATTAAATCCCACCAATCACCTTCTGCTATTATTACACGTGCCATCTGGAGCACTGCTCCATGGTAACGCAGCACGCTATTAGTTCCACGTGATTTTCCTATCGTCTCTGCGGTTGCGCGTTGCCAAGGTGATGGCATCCCATGGAATTTAAAGCAACCTCTAGAAATATAATTTCCTCATTGTTGCATCTGACAAATAACAGCTAATCTCTAACAGATGCTCTTGAATATTATTGTGAAATTAGGGTGATTTTATTAATAATTCAAAAATCTGAACATGTCTCATGACTTAAAAGCCTAATCAACTTGATTTGTCTGTTACAAACCAAAAAAATGACAGCATATTAGGAAGTGAGGGCATAGAAATATTTGGTAAGGATAGTCCAGAGGTTTTCAATCCTTTTTTTTCCACTCACATACCGCTTTAAGTCATCCCTTGCCTTACTAACCTATGCTCTGTGGTTAATAAAGTGGTATGTGAGTGGAATAAAAGGTTAAGAGCTACTGGGATAGTCGTTAATCAGTAAGAGATGAATAAAAGGGAATGGACAAGTAATCAAATTAGTAGAAACAAAATTGTATCGGGGATGTAGCTTTTACTGCTTTAATAAAAGATGTGAATAATAGCCTAAGTAAAACAAATAACCATTTTTTGATGACACCCCAGTGAAGTTCTGAAGAACTGATGTATCATCAAATATATATCATTGAAATTAGAAAAAAATTCAAGCAATAAATAATAAATATTAAATAAGTAATAGCAGGACATTAAATAATATTAGTAATCCTGTTTGTTGTCATGCACACAAGCATAATATAAAACCAAAGTTCTTGCTTGGTCCAGCCAAACAGGTGTTTTGTAAAGAAAAAAACTCCAATAGCATAAATTAAATTACCCCAGTACAGAAAGTGATCATAAAGATAACATACTGATAATAAAATTTTAAAAATCGAAAATTATATTAGAAAATTGAAATAACAAGCAAAGTTGACATTGTGCTTGATTTTCATTTAAGATTTTTATAATAAACAAAATGGTCATAGAGTTGAGTTGTACAGCCTGAAGTTGTCTACCTGAGCTAGTATCATTTGTCTGCATTTGGCCCATATCCATCTACCTTTCCTATCCCCGTTCCTGTTCAAATTGTACCTGACTATATAGCTTCCTTTGGTAGCTCATTCCGCAAACAACTGGAAAAAGTTGTCCCCTGGTTTAAAATCTTTCCCCTTTCATCTTAAACCTATGCTTTTTAGTTTTAGACTCCCTTACCCTAGGATGAAGTGGGCCAAATGGATTTGGTATATATACATTTCCAGAAGGCACTCAGTAGAGTGGTACTTACAAAGGAAAAGGTGAAAGCTTATAGTTTTGTGGATGATGTATTACTATGATCAGAGGGCTAATTCTCAAAAGCAAGGGGTTTGCAAACTGTAAATAGTGGGTTGTCTTGAGGATCAGTGCTGATCCTTAACTGCTTATCATCTCAATTAATAACTTGGTTGAAGGCACCTATTGAATTGTAGCCCAATTTGCCACTAATTTAATAAAGGCAAGTAAACAAGTTATGGGAAGGTCACAAACAAAGATACTGCAAAAGGATATCAATGATATGGATAGGTTAAACAAGTGGATACAATTTGGGTGATGAGGTAGAACCATATATATTTTGTGATTGTCCACATTAGCAGGAAGAAAAGAAAAATTGAATATTGTTCAAATGGGGATAATCTACAGAATGTTGTTACCCAAAAGGATCTGAGTATTGTTACTTATGTAACATAAAGTTGGCATTGTAGTTGCATTAGGCACGCAGCAAGCAAAAGAACCACACAGAGACAAAAAGTGAGTTGAACCAACACTTTAATAGAACTCTCGCAAGCATTTAAATCCTTTGGAATCTGATGACACTTGCGACTCCCGGGACATTTATGACATCAGCCGCTAGGCTGTGGGCTTGCCCTTCACCTGGAGCTCTCACAGTCAGATCTGCCACAGACTTGCCCGTGACTCCGTGAGCCAGTTCGCCAGTTGCGTTGTTGAGCCACCACATGATATTCCCCCCTCCCTCAGAACTAGCGTTAGGAGATGTGGAGTCCATGGCCAACACTTCTTTAGTCTGTTTGGGTGGCTGCCCTTGTCAGCATGGAGGTGGCAAAGTCACAGGATGTTCTAGGTCAATATCCACCAGCTTGAGGTGGTCAATGGTTAAGGTCTCTTCATGGCTGCTCATGTCAAGGACACACGTGGTTCCGTTCTGATGCACCATCTTGTACGGATCCTCTATGGCCGCTGGAGTGGAATTCATTGCATGCCCCTGTGGACGAAGTTGCAGTCACAGTCCCAGAGGTCCATGGGGACAAAGGAAGGTGTCAGTGCATGGCATGAGGTTGGGACAGGAGCTAGTGTTCCTACCTTCTCTGGGAGTTTTGTGAGCACTGCCACAGGTGTCTCCTTTGTGCCACGGGCCACTGGCACAAACTCGCCTGGAACTGGCGTTGAAAACCAACTCTGCTGATGATGTGGTTGTCTTCTTTGGGAGCTATGCGGATTCCAAGAAGCACCCATGGGAGCTCATCCACCCAATTCGGGCCTTGGAGGCGTGCCATTAGGGCCAACTTCAGGTGCCAGTAGATACACTCTTCCAGGCCATTGGACTGTGGATGATAGGCCGTGGTGTGATGCAACTGGGTCCCAAGTAGATGTGCCAGTGTTGACCATAGGCTGGATGTGAACTGTGACCCCCCCCCCCCCCCCCCAGTCTGAGATGATGTTGTCAGGCAGGCTGAAATGTGCAACTCAGTTTGCAATGAGGTCTCTGGCACAGGACTCCATGGACATGTTGGCAAGTGGTATGGCTTCTGGTCATCTGATGAACCTGTTGACCATGGTCAGGAGACTGGCAGTGGACTGGCAATGTCCGCATGGACATGCTCAAACCTCCTGTGCATAGGTTGGAAGAGTTGAAGAGGAGGCTTCACATGCTTTTGGGATCTGGCAGTGTATGCATGTCCTGGCCTAGTGCCATCCTGGTTGCATAGACCATGCCAATGGATATTACCTGAATGGATGGGTGGGCCAAACCAATGCAATGCCTCCAAGAGTCTAGAATGATGAGTCGGGGTTGGCCAGTGGACACATTACCGAGGAGCTTGCTGTCCTCAAGTTGCAGGCATGAGATTGTGGTGTGGTAGGCCAGCATTGGACAGGGAATGCACTGAGTGGATGGAGGTGTGAGACAGTGCATCGGCCACAATGTTATTTTTCCTGGAGATGCGTTTTATGGTGGTGGATACTACAAGATGATGATAGATGGCATTGCTGCCATGCTGACCATGGATCTGACACTTTGGAAAATGCGAAGATGAGAAGTTTGTGGTCCGTGAAGACCATGAACTCCTGCCCCACCAAGAAAAACTGAAAGTGCCGGATGACGAGGTAGAGGGCTAACAGCTCCCTGTCGAAGGCGCTGTACTTCAGTTCCAGGGTCACAGGTTCTGGTTGAAGATTGCAAGTGGTTTCCACTTGCAATTAGTTGTTTTAGTACGCTGCCAACTACTGAGTTAAAAGCATCAACTGTGAGGGCTTTGGGCACATCTACCTGAAGGATGGCATTGGCCTGCTTGAAAGCTACTGCCTACTCCCAGGTGATTTCTCTGGCCTTGCCGGACATTAGGCTGAACAGGGGTTGCATGATTCAGACCACTGACAGTAGGAATTAGTGGTAAAAGTTGATCATGCCACGAACTCCTATAGGCCCTTGACTGTACTAGGCCTGGCAAGCTGGTATATGACCTTGACTTTCACTGGCAAGGGAACCACTACATGCTGGTCAATGAGTGCCCAAGGAAATCAATGGCTGACAGCCCGAACTGGCACTTCATGGAGTTGATAGCCAGGCCATATTCACTTAGGCACCGGCAGAGTTGGTGCACGTCCATCAAATGCTCTTGGTGCAAGTGGCGGGCGATCAGAATATCTAAGTAGGTGAGAACCGGAGCTCTCATAGTCAGATCTGCCCGCAGACTTGCTTGCAACTCTGTGAGCAGGTTCATCTGTTGCATGGCCATAGCGTACAGTTAAAACAATTAGAAAGGCAAATAGAACATGAACCTTTATTGCAAAGCTAATAAACGCAAGAGTGTCCTGCTAGAATTGTATAGGATTTTAGTGAAACCTTACATTGAGTACTATGTATTGATCAAATTTCCTTATTCAATGGTGGATATATTTGTATAGGAGGCCACTCAAAGAAGATTCATTAGGTTGAATCCTAGTACAAAGGGTTGGTTTATGAGGAATGGTTAGATAGAATAAGACTGTGTTCATTTGAGTTTAGAAAAATGAAGTTATTGAAAGATATGAGGTATAGAGGAATGTGGATGGGGTAGATAGGACACATGGAGGAATTTAGAAAGAGAGGGTCTAGTTTCAAAATAAGGTGGGGGGGGAGTGTGGCCCGTGGCACAAAGGAGACACCTGTGGCAGTGCTCACAAAACTCCCAGAGAAGGTAGGAACACTACCTCCTGTCCCAACCTCATGCCATGGCCTGACACTTTCCTTTATCCCCATGGACCTCCGGGACTATGACTGCAACTTCGTCCACAGGGGCATGCAACGGACTCCACTCCAGCGGCCATGGAGAGACCGTTCAAGATGGTGCATCAGAACGGAACCACGTGTGTCCTTGACATGAACGGCTATGAAGAAACCTTCACCACTGATCACCCATTTAAAATAGAAATTAAGAGGAATTTCTTCTCTTAGATGGAAATAAATCTTTAGAATTTTCTAGCCAGGACGTGAAGATTAAGTAAATGAATATATTCAAGACTGGAATAGATGTGTAACAAGTCAGAAAATGGAGCTGAAGCTAAAATTAGATGAGCCATGATTATATTGAATGACAGACAATTCAAGGGACCATATGGCCTATTCCTGATGTTATTTCCTATATCTATATTCTTGATTTGTTCACCTTTTGCTTTCTGACTTAAAATCATTCAATCTGGATTAACATTTAATTATTGTCATAATTGCAAGTAAATGGCCAATTTTCTTTTCCAGTTATAGCCATAGTCATATTATGTAGAAACAGACTCCTTGATCCAATCTGCCCACGCCGACCAAAAATGTCCCACCCACGCTAATCCCACTGATCCTATCCATGCATGTTTCTTAAACATTGCAATAGTAATCCTGAAGCACACCACTAATCACAGACCTCCAATCTGAAAAAAAACCTTCCACCATCACCCTCCGCTTTCTGTCATGATGCCAATTTCCTATCCATTCAGCTATCTCTCCTTGGATAGCATGCAGTCTAGCCTTCTAGAGCAACCAACCATGTAGAACGCATAGAATACCTTGTTAAAATCCTTATGGACAACATCTGCAGCTCTGCCCGTGCCAATGTTCTTGGCTACATCACCAAAGAACTCAATTTGTGAAACGACCTCCCACTTACAGAACCGTGCTAACTAGTCACAATCTGCCCTTTTCCAGCTAAGTGCATGTATATCTTATCCCTCAGAATACACTTCTGTAATTTACTGACTATGGATATTAGCCTCACTGGCCTCTAGTTCCCAGGCTTTTCCCTGCAGCCTTTCTTCAATAAAGACACAACATTTGCTATTTCCAGTTTTCTGGCACCTCACCTGTACATAATAATAGCTCATAAATCTCAGCCAGAGTACCTGCAATTTCCAAATTTGCTTCTCAGATGTATCTGATCGTGCCCAGGTTATTTATTACTTTCATATGCATCAGGACCTTTACCAGCTCCTCAACCATAATACTGATTGTTCTCAAGGCATGAACTTTGCCTGCCCCAAGTCCTCAAGTCTTTCTCCACAGTAAAAACAGAGAAGTACTCATTAAGGACCTTGCCCATCTTCTATAATTCCACACAGAGTTGACCACATTGTTTACCAAGGGATCCCATTTTTTCTCTGGTTACCCTTTTTCCCTTATAAAATCTCTTGGGATTATCCATAATGTTATCTTCCAGAGCTATTTCCTATCCCTTTTTTGTTCTGATTAACCTTTTTAGATTGCTCCTCAGTTCCTGAAACTCCTGCAGGTATACCCTTGATCCAGCTGCTCATACCTGCCCTGTGCTTCCTTCTTGCTCTTGACCAGAGCCTGAATTTCCCAGGTCATCCAAGTTTCCCTATATTTACAATACTTCCAATGACCTAAGTGGGCTCTTTGATGATCATTGAAAGAGTGTCAAAGCAGATTATGCTATGGCATTAAACAAAATTCTGCTTGAAACTGAAGAGAGTAAAATATTTGTGACTGGGTTAATATAGACAAATAAATTAATTAGATGTCAAATCTTAAATTGTAAATTTAAATCAGAACTAAAGTTTCATACAAAATTATATGCAATTAAGGATTAATTTAAATAGCCAAATATGATGTTGCACTTTTAGATGCTCATTTACTTTATCATGTTATCATATGTTCTATTAAGAGTCATACAGTACAGAGACAGGTCCTTCAGCCCATCATGCTAACCTGCCTATTCTGATCTAATTTACCAGCACTGAGTGCCTTGGCAATTTAAGGGTTTGCCTAGATATGTATTAAATGTTCTGAGAGTACCTTCCTTCCCAGTATGAACCAATTTTCAATCAGTCTCTGGATGGAAAATTAAAATCTTTTAAATATATATCTATATCTATCTACTGATCTATCTATATATAATATAAACACACACATCTATATAGATAGACATATACTGTATATACTATATACACAATATATTATATATCTATGTGTGTGTCTATATTTGCATAACTGAATTTTGAATATATATATTGACTATCCAGTGGCAAATGACAGTACAAAATGTCACAGAAATGTTCTGAATTAAACCATCTTTCTTCTTACGTTTGTCTTGAAATCGGAAGATTGTGGTTTCAAATCTGATATTTCAGAGCAGGGCTGAGGAACAGATGCCCCAGAGGAGTGCTGGCCTTCCCTGGATTATCATCAAGATGCCATCTGTTACCCTAGATGGAAATAAAAGATCAGATGGCATAGTTGATAGAAAGGCACAGAAAATTATGCTGGTTAATATTTGAACCTAACTTTATCACCTTATGGTTTGGAGGTTTTTCGCCACTCGTTCACCTGTCCCGAAAGATATAATCATCTGCACACATTAAGATGGTCAAGTTATTTTATAATTTTTTAAAAAATTCTTTAGCTTTCATGATTAGGGAAGCTTCATTACTTTTAACAAATACAACTCATTAAGCCCCAAAATTGTTAAAGTGTACCAAAACAAATATAGGAAGAACATACACTAGTTTTCTTAAACCAGTACATATTTATCCATCTATCGATTTATAGCTAAATCATTCAGGCCAAATGCCCCATGTTAAATGACTAATGTGTGCAAAATGAAATCATACTTTGGTGTTGTGGCTCTTGGGATTATCCGTAATGTTATCTTCCAGAGCTATTTCCTATCCCTTTTTTGTTCTGATTAACCTTTTTAGATTGCTCCTCAGTTCCTGAAACTCCTGCAGGTATACCCTTGATCCAGCTGCTCATACCTGCCCTGTGCTTCCTTCTTGCTCTTGACCAGAGCCTGAATTTCCCAGGTCATCCAAGTTTCCCTATATTTACAATACTTCCAATGACCTAAGTGGGCTCTTTGATGATCATTGAAAGAGTGTCAAAGCAGATTATGCTATGGCATTGGTGCAGTGACATAATTTTAAGGTCGAAACTTCCATTCGGCGATTATACAGCATCAAATTATTTACTTTCAAAGAATCGCGAATGGAATAAAACTGACTACCATTTACAACTAACTAATATTTCGTTCTGTGTCGACTGCATATCGTCAACATGATTGGATTCATCAATAATAGAATGGATAATTAAGCTTTTTCATAAAACTCTGATCTGCTAAATTTTGCAGCGTTGCTCGTACAAGGTATCTCATTTGCAATAATTGCCCATAATTTTCCCATTTAAAATTGTGCACGAATTTTTAAAAATACGGAATTCACACTGGCGATATTAATGTGCATGGTATTTTAAGACGACAGTTTAAACACATGATACTTTATCGGGTTGACGTCTCGCTTTACTCTCAGATCGGAGCTCTGTAATTAGTCACCAAATGAGAGCGTTCTTTTTCGAAGGACGCCGAGTACCTCAAGCTTTTCGGCTCAGCGTGGAGCAGTTACCATGGAGCAAAACTTAACGCAGTGCATCTCCCGTGTCCCTGTAGAATCACTGCAAGCCAAGCAACACAATTTTATACTTCGACTCTAAGAGTAACGACCTAAAAAAAAATCGCGTACAAAAACTCGATGTACAATTTCTATTCTTCAGGATTTAAGAATTTATAATTAACTGTAGCCTTGCAACCTTTGGTGCTATCAAAGTCATAGATAATCTCTTCTGGTCTATTCCACTATAAATGAAATCTCTACTCATTTCTTCATCCTTCAGGAGAGTTGTAATGACCTCATTGCTGAACAACTGATATCAACCCTACAAATCTGAATAGCTCAGAACATTAAAGCATTTAGACACTGTTGAAATATCATCAATCAGGTCTGCAAACTTTATTTTCATTCTTTTAAAAGATTCGTGCAAACTCCTTCCATAATTTTGCATTTACCTTTATCCTTTCTGGTTAATATTGTTCCAAAGGAATACCAGTTGGTTTTAAACAGACTTGGAAACTCTTAATTTCACAAGATAATAGTGAACCGGAGTCACACACAAAACCTATTTCCAACCTTTTTTGGATCCAAACTAATGCATGAACAACACTGAAATGTATTTTTGATTAAAATTAATTTGACAAAATGGTGAGGAATCTGTCATTACCAATGGATAAATATCCTTCCACTAGATGCATTCAATGTTCCTAACTGTCTTGGGATCCAGTGTAATTGTCCTATTGCTGAGTTGGGTGTAAGAGAATCACTGCACAGACCACACATTTTATGATCTTACTTTTATTTGCATTTTATTAATTTAAAAGAAAAAATGCACACTTTCTACATTTTGTGATCAATTTACAATATCAGGTTTATATCTAGTTAAAAATCCACATCACTCTCCACCAGCATATCTACTAACTTCTTGGCAAACTAAATAGTAAGAGCTCTTCAGTTATTCTATTATTTGAATATTAGAGCAGGGAAAAATTATTTTTTCACAATGAATTAGGAGTCATAGATGTCATACCAAACCTTTGCAAAAGTATATTGAGTCGAAGAAAGGTCCTCCAAGATAGTAACTCCAGGAATTAATATTTGTTCCCTCACCACCTCTGATACCCCAATGAGATTGGATCATACACCTCTGGTTTTCCTTTCCTAAAGTCTGGAATCAGCTCCTTGGTCTTGGTGACATTGAGTGAGAACTTGTTGTTGATACATCACTCAGCCGCATTTTCAATCTCCCTCCTGCATGCTGACTCAAGTCCCTTTTTATACAGCCCACTGCTGTGATATCATCAACAAATATGTGAATAGTGTTGCAAAACAGAGTCAGTCACAGGTGTAGAGCAAGTAGAGCAGGGGGCTAAGTACACAGCCCTGTGGTGCTCCATGCTAATGGAGATTGTGGAGGAAATGTTCTTGCCAATCCACACTGCTTGGGGTCTGGAGCTGAGGAAATCCAGGAGCTAATTGCATAGTAGAGAACAGGGTCAGGTCTTAGAGTATGCTGAGGGGTTGACGGTGTTCAATGCCAAACCACCCTATCTGAGATAAGATCATTAGTTTAGGCATAAATCTTAAACCATTCAGTCTATGTTATGAACTAATACAGTGTATCAGATTTTATGAATTGTAAATTATAGCTAAAACACTTTCTTAATTTTCATTCTTGAATGGAGACCAGCAATAATAATAGGACATATGTCAGAAAGTATTTCTTAATCTTCAGGATAATCATTAGACAGAAGTGGTTGTCAAAAAGATAGGTTAAATGCATGACACTGTATTTTGTAAATAACTAGATGCTGAGTAGGTGTTCAACAAGTGTGTGTCCAACTGGGTTATGGAGCATTCTTCAGCCAAACTTTTTTGTTGCATTAACTTTAATTAGGAAAAAAAATACGGGTTCAAACCATACTCCAGAGACTTCTGTATCAAAGTGAATATATATTTAGGGCGTTCTGCACTGTTTAATTTGCTGTCTTGTGGTTGAGAAGTTAAACTGAAGCCATGTCAATACAGTACTCTTAAACCATTGTTACCCATTCTGCCAAATTAAACCAAATAACATTGATTTTAAAGTATTTCAGGTAAGAAATCCTTATGAGACGATTGCAACACATCTATTAGTGAACTGTTTTCTAGCCAACAAATGATGAAGCTCCCAGCACACTTGTGCATATTAAATTTAGGCAATTATGCTTAAATATCCAAAAGTTACTGGTGAAGTTATGATACCCTGTATCTGTTGTTAACCTTGCAATAACATCTTGCTTTCTGAAAAGCACTGAATACTGTAACGTTTTCATGCAGCAGGCATGAACTAAACCAACAAGAGCAGAGTGGAAAACCTACCCTCTGTTTATGGGTCTAAACCTGAACTTGCCGAGGAGTCACGTGATGGAGTAGTGGCCGGACAGGGAATTCCAGCCCTCTCCGGAAAAGTTAAAAAAAGACGCACAAAACACAAAGGTACAAAAGTAAAAATTAAAACAAAGAAAAATAAAGCTGAGAAGAAAATGGCAGCGAAGATAGAAAAGTCAAAAACAACGGGAAGAAGAGAAGATGAAAGAACGTCGGAAGAAGAAGGTGAAGGCCTTACCTGTCCGAGGAGGCCCGCCACGGAGAGAGAAGCCCGCTCCCTCAGGTCAGTGGAAGTCCCGAGCTCGGGACTACAAAGATGGCTCAAGGAGCCGAGTAAAAGTGCGCAACCGCGCATGAAAAAAAACACACTGAAGGGAGGGGGGAACAGCTGCGGAGTCGATCTCCACAGCTGAGAGAGACACCTGCAACACAGCAACAAGTGCAGAACAGAGAAAATAACGACAACAAGAAAGAAGAGGGTAAAAAGAAAACAAGGAAACAACAGATGGTTAACCCAGAGGAAGAAGAAGAAGAACAGAAAGAAATGGAAGAAGAGAAAGGCAAGACAATGGATATATCTTTTTTTAAAGAATATATGGAATCAGTGAAAGAATGGCAATTACAAGAATTTAATGAGATAAAAAGAATTAAGAGTGCAGAAGAAAAAATGAATAAAATAGAAATGGTCATATCAGAGATAGGAAAAAGAGTGGATAATGTGGAAGAACGAGAAACAATTGTAGAAATGGAAGTAGAAGACTTAAAAGAAAAATTAGAAGAATCTAATAAAAAAGTTAAAGAGGCACATGAGCTGTTAGCTCAGAAGATAGATATAATGGAAAACTATAATAGAAGAAATAATATAAAGATAGTGGGCCTTAAGGAAGATGAAGAAAGCAAGAATATGAGAGAATTTATAAAAGATTGGATCCCCAGGGTCCTAGGAAGACCAGAATTACATGAAGAAATGGAAATAGAGAGGGCACATAGAGCTTTAGCCCCGAATCCACAAATGCAGCAAAAACCAAGATCCATTTTAGTAAAATTCTTAAGATATACAACAAGAGAAAATATATTGGAGAAAGCAATGAAGAAAGTAAGAGATGACAAAAAGCCACTGGAATATAAAGGTCAAAAAAATTTTTTCTATCCAGACATAAGTTTTGAACTCCTGAAGAAGAGGAAGGAGTTCAATACAGCAAAAACGATCTTATGGAAAAAAGGATATAAATTTATGTTAAAGTACCCAGCGGTACTTAAAATAGTTATACCAGGGCAACAAAACAGACTATTCTCGGATCCAGAGGAAGCAAGGAAATTTGCAGAACAACTACAAAACAAGCAGAGAGATGAAGACATGAAATGAGAGTAAAAATGACCACGAACTATATGTATGTGTGTAAAGGGGTATATGTGTGTGTGTATATATATATATATATATATATATATATAGTGTGTATACATGAATGTATCCGTATTTAGAGGAAAATATATAGAGTATAGATAAGAATTAATAAGGGAATGAAAGGGAATAGAGGGAATAAGGAGGGAATTAAAAGAGTGACCTTTGTTATATACGAAAATTAAAATCTTTTCCGGGCAGGGCTGGGTGGGGAGGAGTTCCGGTCACTGCAAAATCATTTGACGTTTGCGAGTGAATTCGCAAATCCAAATGGAGAGGGGAGATGTGGTTGCCCGACAAGGGATAAAGGGCAACTCAGGAGGGGGAGGGGAGAATGGGGTTAAAGAAGTTTTAAATAGGAGAATAAGGAAAATGTTTGATGTTTTAGAAATGTTGTCTTATAAAGTGTTCAAAACAAGAAAGCAGAAATGGATAAGAAGGAAAGGTGATGATGGAGAAACGGAAAGGGAAGATAAACAAAGTATGAAATGGCTACGTTGAACTATATGACTTTAAATATTAACGGAATAAACCACCAAATCAAAAGGAAGAAACTGCTAAATTTACTGAAAAAAGAAAAAATTGATATAGCATTTGTGCAAGAAACACATTTAACTGAATTGGAGCACAAGAAATTAAAGAGAAATTGGGTAGGACATGTAACAGCAGCGTCGTATAATTCAAAAGCAAGAGGAGTAGCTATATTAATCAGTAAAAATGTACCAATTAAAATAGAAGAGGAAATAATAGATCCAGCAGGGAGATATGTAATGATAAAATGTCAGATATATTCGGAGTTTTGGAATCTACTCAATGTATATTCACCTAACGAAGAAGATCAAAAGTTTATGCAGATATTTTTTTGAAGATAGCAGATACGCAAGGGGACATATTAATAGGAGGGGATTTCAACCTTAATTTGTATTCAAATATGGATAAAACTGGGAAAAAAATTAACAGAAAGAACAAAGTAACCAAATTTATAATTAAATCGATGAAAGAAATGCAACTTTTGGATATATGGAGGAAACAACACCCAAAGGAAAAGGAATATTCATATTATTCGGGTAGACATAAAACATACTCAAGAATAGACTTATTTCTGTTATCAGCTCGTATGCAAGATAGAGTAAGAATAACAGAATATAAAGCTAGAATATTATCGGACCATTCACCCTTGATATTGACAATAAAGTTAGAGGACATCCCTCCAAGAATGTATAGATGGAGATTAAACTCCATGCTACTTAAAAGGCAGGATTTTAGAGAATTAATTGAAAGACAAATTAAAATGTACTTTGAAATAAATACAGAATCAGTGAAAGATAAGTTTATACTAAGGGATGCAATGAAAGCATTCATTAGAGGGCAAATAATAAGTTATGTAACCAAGATGAAGAAGGACTATAATCAGGAAACAGAGCAGTTGGAAAAGGAAATAGTAAATATAGAAAAAGAATTAGCAATGAAGGAAGATACAACTAAAAGAAGAGAATTGGCAGATAAAAAAATAAAATATGAAACACTACAAACATATAAGGTGGAGAAGAATATAATGAAGACAAAACAGAAATATTATGAACTAGGGGATAAAACGCACAAAATTCTAGCATGGCAGCTTAAGACAGAACAAGCTAAGAAAATGGTATTGGCATCAAGGAAAAAAGACAAACAAATCACATATAATCCAACGGAGATCAATGAAAACTTTAGAGAATTCTATGAACAATTATATCAAACTGAAAACGAAGGGAAAGAAGGCAAAATAGATGAATTTTTAACTAAAATTGAACTACCAAAATTACAAATAGAGGAACAAAATAAATTAACAGAACCATTTGAAATAGTAGAAATACAAGAGATAATAAAAAAATTACCAAATAATAAAACACCAGGAGAGGATGGATTCCCAATAGAATTCTATAAAACATTTAAAGATTTATTAATTCCTCCCCTCCTGGAAGTAATCAACCAGATTGACAAAACACAAAGCTTACCAGATTCATGTAAAACAGCAATAATTACAGTAATACCAAAGCAAGGGAAAGATCCACTCGCACCAGCGTCATATAGACCAATATCATTACTTAACACAGATTATAAGATAATAGCTAAACTATTAGCAAACAGATTAGCATATTATGTACCTAAAATGGTAAATCTAGACCAAACTGGATTTATTAAAAAAAGACGCACAACAGACAATATTTGTAAATTTATTAACTTAATTCATGCAGTAGAAGGGAGTAAAGCACCAACAGTAGCAGTTGCTTTAGATGCAGAGAAGGCCTTTGACAGAGTAGAATGGAATTATTTATTCAAAGTATTGCAAAAATTCAGTTTACCAGAGAAGTATATTAATTGGATTAAAGCATTATATAAGGGGCCATTGGCGAACGTGACAGTAAATGGATATATATCAAAGCAATTTAACTTAAGCAGGTCAACACGGCAGGGATGCCCACTATCACCCTTATTGTTCACATTAGCTATAGAACCACTAGCAGAATTGGTAAGAACAGAAAATAATATAAAAGGGATAAAAATAAAAGACAAGGAATATAAAATCACTTTATTTGCGGATGACGTTATAGTATACTTAACAGAACCAGAACTATCAATAAAAGAATTATATAAGAAATTGAAGGAATATGGAGCCATGTCGGGTTACAAGATTAACGTAAATAAAAGTGAACCAATGCCAATCAATAATGCGGATTTCTCAAAATTTAAGAAGGAATCACCATTCAGATGGCAAATGCAAGCAATAAGATACCTAGGTATACAAATAAATAAAAATTTATAAAAATATCGGCCATCTATATAAACTCAATTATTATCCACTAATGAAAAAATTACAGGGCGATTTATAGCATTGGAAAGATTTACCATTAACACTAATAGGAAGGATAAACTGTATTAAAATGAACATTTTCCCAAGGATATTATACCTATTTCAGGCATTGCCAATACACTTGACAGAGAAATTCTTCAAGGTGTTAAAGAAAATAATAAGGAAATTTTTATGGAAAGGGGGGAAACCAAGGATAGCACTAGATAAATTAACAGAATGGTATAAACAAGGAGGCTTACAACTGCCAAACTTTAAAAATTATTATAGAGCCGCACAATTAAGATACCTATCAGATTTTTACCAAACAAGGGAAAAGCCAGATTGGACTAGATTAGAACTAGAAAAAATAGGGGAAAAGATACCTGAACACATATTATATAAATGGGATGAAAAATTGGTACAACATAGAAGTTCTCCAGTATTACATCATCTGCTCAAAATTTGGAAGAAGATTCATGTAGAAAGGAATAAAACAAATTACCAATTACCAAAACTAATAATGACGCAAAATCAGTTACTCCCTTTTACAATAGATAACCTTTCCTTGAGAGAATGGGAGAAAAAAGGGATCAAAAGAATAGAAAATTGTTTTTCAGGAAATAGATTATTATCCTTTGAACAAATGAAAGATAAATATAATATAACTCAAGATACAGTGTTGGCATATTACCAATTGAGATCCTACTTGAAGGACAAATTAGGAAGCAGTCTGAGGTTACCAGAGGGAAGTAACTTTGAATATGTGATTACAGATACAATGATAATCAAAAGATTTATAAAAAATATGTATATTAAACTGCAAGAAAAGGAGAGTGAGGAAACAAATGGTAAAACTAAACAAAAATGGGAACAAGATTTAAATATAAAGATAAAAAAGGAAGCATGGGAGAAGTTATGCTCTGGAACGATGAGAAATACAATAAATACGAGGTTACGTATGATACAATATAACTGGATACACAGGCTATACATTACACCTCAAAAGTTAAATAGATGGGACCCAACAGTATCTGACAGATGTTTTCGTTGTAAAAAAGAAATGGGAACAACAATTCATGCAATCTGGACATGTGAGAAAGTAGAAAAATTTTGGGAAGATCTAAACTTACAGAAAACAATATACCAAAAAACCCAGAGATCTTCCTCCTAAGTAACATAAAAAATAAAGAATTTGGACTTGATTTGGATGGTGCACAAAAAAGATTTGTTAAGATAGCTCTAGCCGTAGCAAAAAAATGTATTATGTCAACCTGGAAATTGGAAGATAATTTGAGAATACAACAATGGTATATAGAAATGAATAAATGTATTCCATTAGAAAAAATAACACATAGTTTAAGAAATAATATTGAAATATTTGAACAAATATGGGAGCCATACATGAAACACAATAGAGAAAACCTACCGGGGACATTTACCACCTAAATTAACGAAAGGAGAAGGAAATGAAAAGAATTGACTCAGTGGAATTTCTTGTTTATTTTTATTGAATGACAACATTGTTTGACTGGTTTAATGTATCTTAGATTTTGTACTTTAAATGAATGGGGGGGGGAGGTAGGGAGGGTGGGATGGGAGGGGGGGGAGAAAATGACACTGTATATATTTGAAAAGGAAAATGTATGTATCTTGGTCAATGTGGTTTATGGTGTGAAAAATAAAAAAATTTAAAAAAAACCTGAACTTGCCGAACCCAACCATTTTAACTCTTCCAAATATTCCAACAAGGACACGACCGTTCTTGGCCTCATCCATTGTCATGGTGAGGCCAAATTTAAATTTGAGGAAAAACACCATACTTCTCCTCGACAGGCTTAAACCAAATGGTATGAACTTTGATTTTTCTAATTTTAGGTGTTGTGGACAGTGAAGAAGGTTTTCAAAGCTTGCAAAAGGATCTGAACCAGCTGGGAAAATGACCTGAAAAATGGCTCATAGAATTTAATGCAGAAAAGTGTGAGATGTTGCATTTTGGAAGGACAAACCAAAAAAGGACATGTATGGTAAATGGTACTATACTGAGGAGTGCGGTAGTACAGAAGGATCTAGGAATTCAGATACGTAATTCCCTGAGAGTGGGCCACTAGTGGATAAGGCTGTAAAGGGAGCTTTTGGCATATTGGCCTTCATATATTAGTGTATTGAGTATAGGTGTTGGGTTGTTATGATAAAGTTGTATAAGACATTGGTGAGGCCACTTTTGGAGTATTTTATGCAGTTTTGGTCACCTAACCACAGGAAAGATATCAATAAGATAGAGAGAGTGCAGAGAATTACTAAGAAGTTTCTCAGACTTCAGGAACAGAGTTACAGAGAAAGGTTAAACAGGTTAGGACATGCTTCCCTGGAGCATGGAAGAATGATGGGAGATTTGATGTTATTTAAAATTATGAGGGGGATAGACAGAATAAATGCAGATAGGCTTTTACCATGAAGATAGGTGAGATACAAACCAGAGGACATGGGTTACGAGTGAAAGAGGAAAAATTTAAGGGGAACATGAGGGGAAACTTCTTCATAGAGAGTGGTGGGAGTGTGGAACGGGCTGGCAGCTGAAGGGGTGAATACGGGCTTAATTTTAACATTTAAGAAGAATTTGGACAGGCACAGGCACATAGATGGGAGAGGTAAGGAGGGCTATTGACTAGATGCAGGTCAGTGGGACTAGGCAAAAATAAATGGTTTGGCACAGACTAGAAGAGCCAAAGAGGCCTGTTTCTGTGCTGTAATGTTCTGTGGTCTCTGCTATTGTTCCTCATAGGGTAAACCTACCCTCTATGATGTAGTATCACTGTTCCTAGACAATTGCAATAAAGCACCCTTACAACAATTTTAACTCCTCTCACACTAATTGCTGCTAACATACCAATGGGCTACCTAATTACCTTCACTACTGTATGCAGAGGATACTGATGCCCCCTTAAATTTCAACACAGCCCACTCTCAAACCATTTTAGAAATATTTGTCTTTTCCGTTATGTACACCCAAGTGGGTATGGATAATCTCCCTCATTTCATATTAATTTCCATTTGCTATATTCTAACTCAGTTTATTAACTTGTTTACATTCACATGACACCTCTTTACATCCTCCACAAATCCACAATCCTACCTTGTTCCGTATCATCAGAAAATAAGATATTTGGTCTCCTCAGCAAAATCATTGGGTTTTTTTTGTAAAAGCCAGGAGGCTGAGCAATGGTCATTGCAAATCCTGAGAATAATCTGTGTATTCATACATTTTGCTTTCTATTTGTTAACTAATTCTCAGTCCACATTGAAATGTTACCCCTCGGTCCACGTGCTTTAATTCTGATGATCGTGACCTGTGTATGACTTAATTGAATGGCAAAAATCCAAATCTGCCATCCACAGGTTTATCTATTCTACTCATCCTCTCCTTATTGAACTTCAAATTATTAAAGCCTAATCATCATGTTGCTTCTTATACTTGTTTATTTCAAAGTGTTATGAGTGGAAAAAATCGAAGTGATCTACCGGGACCATTGCCTGAAGAGGACACACAAAATCAGTGAACCGGTGTGGACTCGAAAGGCCAACATGGCCTGTTTCCGCTCCGTAAATGGTTATATGGAAAGCTCTGCTAAAGGTAGTGCACGCAGCCCAGTATATCGCATGCAAAACTCTCCTCACCCTCAAGAAAATCTAGGTGGAATGCTGCTGTTGGAGATCAGTAACCACCATTAAGTTGCCATACCACCCAGGACATGCTCTGTTCTCGCTGCTGGCATCATAAAAGAGGTATAGCTGCGCTGGGTGGGTCACGTCTCCAGAATGGAGGACCATCGCCTTCCCAAGATCGTGTTCTATGGCGAGCTCTCCACTGGCCACCATGACAGAGGTGCACCAAAGAAAAGGTACAAGGACTGCCTAAAGAAATCTCTTGGTGCCTGCCACATTGACCACCGCCAGTGGGCTGATATCGCCTCAAACCGTGCATCTTGGCACCTCACAGTTTGGCGGGCAGCAACCTCCTTTGAAGAAGACCGCAGAGCCCACCTCACTGACAAAAGGCAAAGGAGGAAAAACCCAACACCCAACCCCAACCAACCAATTTTCCCCTGCAACCGCTGCAACCGTGTCTGCCTGTCCCGCATCGGACTTGTCAGCCACAAACGAGCCTGCAGCTGACGTGGACTTTTTACCCCCTCCATAAATCTTCGTCCGCGAAGCCAAGCCAAAGAAGAGGAATACCACCAGGATCAGGAACAGTTACCACCCAGCTCCACATAGGAGGGAGGTTGAAGACTTGGCAGAATGGTGTATCAACAACAACCTCACACTCAATGTCACTAAAACCAAAGGAGCTTCAGGAAGGAAAACCAGAGGTGTACGATCCAGTGATCATTGGGGGATCAGAAGTGGAGAGGGCAAGTTCCTCCAGCACTGGTTTTACTTCAGTCAAGTCTGCAGAGACTTCGCTGGCTGGGCTTTGAGTTGAAAGGCACACTGCAATCTTACTTTTTGGTGGTAAAGAAGAAAATCTGCAGATTTGGGGGTCTAAAACAATACATGTGCTGGGGAAACTCAGCAGGTTCCGCATAGGCAATAAAAGGTAACCCTCGTTTCGTGGGGGGGGGGGGGTGGTTTCCTCATTTTTGTTTTCTTCTGAACACGCTGGTGATGACATTCTGCTTGATCCGCGTCATCGCCTTCAAAACCCACCGCGAATAGAGCTCAGCGGGCCCCCCCGCCGCCAACATCCAGACTCACGTGAGGCAGCCATCACCCCGGACATGATTGGCCCCCCTCTGCCCACGTGCCCTGCCAAAGTTCACGGACCGTCCGTGACTGGCCCGTCGAGGGGTTGGTTGCGTCGATTCGGAGCCGCGTCAGCGTGGCAGGAAGCGGGGCCCGGCCGGAGGTGGGAAACGGTGGCTCGTTTTGTCTCTGTGGGAAAGTCGGGATGGGGCGACCTGTCTCGGGGGGGGAGAGGAGGAGGAGGAGGAGGAGGAGGGGGAGGGGGAGGAGGAGGAGGAGGGGAGAGGAGAGGAGGAGGGGGAGGGGGAGGTTGGGGGAGGAGGAGGGGGGGAGGTTGGGGGAGGAGGAGGGGGGGAGGTTGGGGGAGGAGGAGGGGGGGAGGTTGGGGGAGGAGGAGGGGGGGAGGTTGGGGGAGGAGGAGGGGGGGAGGTTGGGGGAGGAGGAGGGGGGGGGGAGGAGGAGGGGGGGAGGAGGAGGGGGGGAGGAGGAGGGGGGAGGTTGGGGGAGGAGGAGGGGGGGAGGAGGAGGGGGGGAGGTTGGGGGAGGAGGAGGGGGGAGGTTGGGGGAGGAGGAGGGGGGGAGGTTGGGGGAGGAGGAGGGGGGGAGGTTGGGGGAGGGGGGAGGTTGGGGGAGGAGGGGGGAGGGAGAGGGAGAGGGGGAGAGGAGGGGGAGGGGAGAGGAGGGGGAGGGGAGAGGAGGGGGAGGGGAGAGGAGGGGGAGGGGAGAGGAGGGGGAGGGGAGGGGAGAGGAGGGGGAGGGGAGAGGAGGGGGAGGGGAGAGGAGGGGGAGGGGAGGGGAGGGGAGAGGAGGAGGGAGGGGGAGGATGGGAGGAGGAGGGAGGATGGGAGGAGGAGGGAGGGGGAGGATGGGGGGAGGAGGAGGGGGAGAGGAGGAGGAGGGGGAGAGGAGGAGGAGGGGGAGAGGAGGAGGAGGGAGGGGGAGGTTGGGGAGGAGGAGGGGGGAGGTTGGGGGGGAGGAGGGGGGAGGGTGGGGGAGGAGGAGGGGGGAGGGAGAGGGAGGGAGGAGGGGGGAGGGAGAGGGAGGGAGGAGGGGGGAGGGAGAGGGAGGGAGGAGGGGGGAGGGAGAGGGAGGGGGGAGGGAGAGGGAGGGGGGAGGGGGGAGGGAGAGGGAGGGGGGAGGGAGAGGGAGGGAGGAGGGAGAGGGAGGGAGGAGGGGGAGGGAGAGGGAGGGAGGAGGGGGGAGGGAGAGGGAGGGAGGAGGGGGGAGGGAGAGGGAGGGAGGAGGGGGGAGGGAGAGGGAGGGAGGAGGGGGGAGGGAGAGGGAGGGAGGAGGGGGGAGGGAGAGGGGGGAGGAGGGGGGAGGGAGAGGGAGGGAGGAGGGGGGAGGGAGAGGGTGGGAGGAGGGGGGAGGGAGAGGGAGGGAGGAGGGGGGAGGGAGAGGGAGGGAGGAGGGGGGAGGGAGAGGGAGGGAGGAGGGGGGAGGGAGAGGGAGGGAGGAGGGGGGAGGGAGAGGGAGGGAGGAGGGGGGAGGGAGAGGGAGGGAGGAGGGGGGAGGGAGAGGAGGGAGGAGGGGAGGGAGAGGGAGGGAGGGAGAGGGGAGGGAGGAGGGGGGAGGGAGAGGGAGGGAGGAGGGGGGAGGAGAGGGAGGGAGGAGGGGGGAGGGAGAGGGAGGGAGGAGGGGGGAGGGAGAGGGAGGGAGGAGGGGGGAGGGAGAGGGAGGGAGGAGGGGGGAGGGAGAGGGAGGGAGGAGGGGGGAGGGAGGGGGGAGGGAGAGGGAGGGAGGAGGGGGGAGGGAGAGGGAGGGAGGAGGGGGGAGGGAGAGGGAGGGAGGAGGGGGGAGGGAGAGGGAGGGAGGAGGGGGGAGGGGTGTCCCCAATACTCCGGTAAACAACGGCTAGGATATTGCTGTTGTTTTCTTACCTGTCTCGGCCTAATTAATGTGGCCACCCGACCCCTCGCACATCTGCTCATGACCCCAGCCGGTGATTTAGTTCCATGACTTTTGATCCTTGCATCATTGTCCTCAGTATTAGACGTTTTCCTGGCGTATTAGTGACGCTTTTGCACTTCGCTTCCTTTTAATCATTAAGTTTTATTCCAGAGTTGTCACCGAAGGAAATGATTTGCATTGAACCCACTGGAAGTTGTACACTGTTCAGCATGATGGTTTAGAAAGGCCTTTTCACGTCGCAAACTCGCCAAGAAACGCTTCACCCATGGGTTCCGAGGGATAGGATTCAAAAATAGCTCAGCAGGACGAAACAAAAGACGATGGTTGACAGGTGTTTTTTTTTTGTGTGAATAATCTGGTATCGGTGTTTCCACAGAACTCCCATGTACTCCCTTTCTTTTGTGATAGCAATTTGAATTTGGGTCATGATGAGTTTGCAGGTGAAGCAAAAGGAATTGAATAATTGTTGGTGAGAAAGAAAGTTTCAGGTGACAGGAAAATTATAGTTTTTTTGTCAGAAAAATGGCTGATAAAAATCAGTCCATAGAAGTGTAAGGTAATGTGTTTGGGAAAGTACAAGGGAAAGAAATGCACAATAAATACCAGGATATTGAGTGATGTCAAGGAATTGAAAGATCCTTGAGCATATGCCATTATTTTGTTTTAACTTGTTTAGTTGGATAGAAAGAAATGTGGCATTCTTTCCTTTATTTGCTTCGATGTCAAATACAAGAGCAGGAAGAGCAGCTCATTCAGCTAGTTGAGAGGTGTCACAGCAATAACCTTGCACTCAACGTTAGCAAAACCAGTGATGGTGGTCAATCAGAAGATGACCCAGTCCTCATCAAGGAGGTCAGCAGTGGAGAAGATCAAGAACTTCAAATTTTGGGGTATCAACATCTCTGAGGATCTGTCCTGGATCCTACATGCTGATGCAATCGTGAAGGAGGCTTGACAGCAGCTATACTTTGTGAGGAATTCAGTATGTCACCAAATGCTCTCAAACATCTAAAGGTGTACTGTGGAGAACATTCTGGCTGGTTGCATCATTGTTGTATAGAGGTGCCAACACTTGTGACAAGAAAAAGCTCCAGAGGATTGTTAACTTGGCCTGTGACATCATGGGCACCAGTCTTCACTCTATTGAGGACATTTACAAGAAGCAATGTCTTAAGAAAGCAGCCTCCATCCTCAAAGACTGCCACTGCCCAGGCCATCCTTTCTTCACACTACCACCATCAGGAAAAATGTACAGGAGCCGAAAGATAAGCACTCAGTAGTGCATGGACAATTTCTTCCCATTGCCATCAGATTCCTGAATGAACAATGAGCCACACTGCCTTACTTTGATTTTTTTTCTTTTTCCTTGCACTATTTTTATTTATTTTATAAAGTGATTTATTTGAATGTTTGCACCATGAAGCTGCTGCAAAACAACAAATTTTATGACGTGTTCATGACAATAAATTCTTCTGAGGAACACTGCTGGAACTGTATGCAAAAATGGTAAGACTTCAGGTGATAAAGGCAAGAAACATCAGGATGAGCAGAACTTGACCACATACTTGAAGGGCAATGGCCTGCAGGGCTAAGTATTGGAAAATGAGGTTAAGCTGGGTAGCTCTTTCTCAAATGACATGGATACAACAGGTTTAATGTCTTCCTCCTTCGTCTTAAATTTTAATTAAATGATCATCTCTCGACTGTTAAAGGTCTTGGTAGTACCAAACAATAGTATGGATCCTAACAGTGAAATTTAACCCTTTATGCCCCAGTATAATTTCAGAATATTGATAATATACCTGCTTTATTGTAACTAAGTATGCCTCGTGGAAGAAAGTGATATACTGGAATTAATTTATTGAGTAAGCAAGTCAATTACAATGCAATGAAATTGTCCATTGACATATTTGTGCTGTAACCCAAATTTAAGAAAACAAGAAATTATTAAGTTATCTTGTAAAGCTTGATTTTAAGCAAATCATTTTGCTATGGGAATAACTCTGGGATTATTTTGGGTGATTTTAGTAATGTGAGGAGGGTACTAATGGAAGCAGAGGAATATTAAAATAAAATAGAAACTGAAGTTATTTTGAGACTAGAATGAGCAAAACTGTTTTAACCAGGCTGGGAGCAAACCAGATTGTTGTTGTGAAAGAAGGTAGTGATTAAAAAAAGAGCAGCGGTAAACAAGAAGATCATTCTTTATAGGAAGCAAAAGGCAATTGATGTTTCAGGCCTGAAACTCATCGGAAATGTTGAAAATCAGACCTGACTTAGGAACAATGGTTGATGAGCGGTGCTGGTAAGACCTGTGTTGGATCAGCATGCCGGTGATTATTAATGCACGGGGTAGGCTGGTGCAGTATAACTTTCTCCCCCAGCTATATTTGACACTGGAAAAATTGAGTACAGCCAAACCAGAAATTTCATACCTATGCTTCAGATGTGGCATTGTGACAGAAACCTTTGTGCCTGCAACCTGGACATATACTAAGGTGAGACCCTTCTGGGTGGAACTAGGCCAAGCCCTAGAAAAAAAATCTTAGCTAAAGAATTCCCACAGGACTCTGAGCTCTTCCTATTGGGAAATAGGGTAGACGTACTGCATGGATTAAGTTAATGAACTTAGAGATATTGTCCATTGTTTGTCTTTTCTTCATAAATCCAGTTTCGTCAAGTTTTACTATTTTTGGTACACAGACAGCCAATCTGTTTGCTCATAGTTTTGCTATTATCTGATTCCACCTGCATTCGCCCATCGTTATTGAATGAAGATCAATGCCTGAAGAGGGCGCACAAAATCAGTGAACGGGTGTGGACTCGAAAGGCCAACATGGCCTGTTTCCGCTCCGTAAATGGTTATATGGTTATAAGGCTTACGATGAAGCTGTCCAAATTCCAAATCTGATTTGTAATGATCACGTTGGTGGTGGCCAGGAAGTTCATAGCAGTTACTTGGAAATCTGACTCCCACTTGGGCATTGTGTGGCGGAATACAGAAATGCAAAGCTGTATTTCCCTGTAGAAAATTACCTATAACTTAAGGAAAAAATATAAAGTTTTTCTCAAAATTTGGCAACCATATTTAAATTTCATAGGAACACAATTATAGTGTGGATCTGGATATATTGCCACCCTGCCTTCCCTGTCTATCCTACGAGGGGGAGGGGGGTGTTCATTCCATCCCAATCAAGTAAAGTCAAGAAAAATATAAGTCTAGGTGCCAGCTGTTGGGCCATGGCAAATCCCTGATGTGTTCCCTATCTTTGTTGTGGGTGTCTTGAATGTTGTGAGTAATTGTGGTCTGTTGAGTGTGGGAGGAGGGGGAAAATGCCTCAGAGTCCATGGCCAATTTTGTATATAATGGATAACTGTAATTTGTGATTGATACTGGAAATTGTATGGGTTTTAAAATCTATAAATAAAATATTTTTAAAAAATCAGACCTGAATAAAAAGTTGGTGGGGGGAGTGGGGAGGTGAAGGGAACTGGTAAGAGGTACTAGGTGGAGGATACAAGTGAAAGAGTAGAAGACCATGGATCTGAGAAGTGGTGGGGAAAGGGGCAGAGGGCTAAAAAGGATAGCTCCTTGATGGGAAAAGGGTGGGAGCTAGAAGGGAGATGGGGGTGAGGGAAAGAGAGACCGGGGGGGGGGGGTTAAAGATGTTTTTCCTCCAATTTACGATGGCCTCAATTTGGTAGTACCCAATTACATTGGACAGACCTGTCCATGTGGCAATGGTGTGTGGAATTAGTGATTGGCCACTGGGTGGTCCTTGCTGTTGCAGTGGGCTATTCAGTTTCTTTCTCTTCTACCCTGCCACCTATGTGCACATATTGTGTCTTGCATGTTAGTCTGTACTCCTCCCCCCACCCCCCCCCCCCCTAATCTTTATTCGGGCATCTACCTGTTTTTCCCTATTCCTGAAGAAGAGCTCAGTCTCATAACCTTGGTTGCATTTTGCTTCCTATGGATTCCATGTGACCTGCTGAGTTTCTCCAGCATGTTTGTGTATTGCACTCACTCGACTCCAGCCTCTGCAGATTTTCTTGTTTATGATCAAAATGGTGCCCTACAAAATGCTTTGCATTTCTGTATTCCGCCACATAATGCCCAAGTGGGAGTCAGATTTCCAAGTAACCGCTGTGCACTTCCTGGCCACCACCGACGTGATCATTACAAATCAGACTTGGAATTTGGACAGCTTCATCGAAAGCCTTGTGTCTATCCTATTTCCCAAAAGGAAGAGCTCTGGGTCCTGTGGGAATTCTTTAGCTAAGATTTTTTTCGAGGGCTTGGCCAAGTTCCACCCAGAAGGGTCTCGCCTTAGTATATGTCCAGGTTGCAGGCACAAAGGTTTCTGTCACAATGCCACATCTGAAGCATAGGTATGAAATTTCTGGTTAAGCCGTACTCAATTTTTCCAGTGTCAAATATAGCGTGCAGCTCATCAGATTTCTGAATGAAATTAACTGTAGACACTATCTTTATTTCTTGTAATGTGGTTTATATAAATATTTGCACTGTGAAGCTGCCGGAAAACAACAGATTTTGTGGCGTGCTCACGGCAATCAATTCTGATGATATCTGGAATTGGGGATTTAATTAGTAGGTGGATTGAAGGGGAAACTGTCAAGTTTGCTTTGGAAAAATTGTGGTTTGTAAGTCCAGATCATTATTGATTTTACGTGTGCATTGATTGATCTGAGTACCTCCCCCACCTTTCCACTTTTGTGTTTACATTTTAAATAATTGTTGGTAACAATGAGAGAATTCTCAAGACTTAAAGTGACAATACTGTAAAATATCTTTCAAGGATTATACTACTTCATGGGAAGATGGCGAAGTTGCTCACTAATTTTTTTTGATTCTATTAGATTTGTAAAAATGTATTTAAATGATAAATGTTTTTCAGCTTAATTGATGTCAAGTAGGACTAAATGGTCGTATAGGGAAGAACAAATGCATTCATTGTTTAGAATGGTTTTTAATGGCTTAATCTAATCACATGATGTTTGGTCACAGGACATCACATATACTTATTGTGCTCTTAATTCTTTTCAATTTTTCCTTCAGCAATCGATTTCTAACTTATCAATATTTATCAACTAAATATTGCCAAATTTCAGGGGCAGTACTTGCAGAGGAAATATTTTTCTTGTATAAAGGAATACTAGTCAATTCTCTTTGCACCTCTCCACACCAAAAAAGAACTCCAAGGAACCCCCTTTTATATTACTCTTCTACATAGCAGCAAAATTGAAAGTCATAACATTGGTCAGTGCCATTTTATCACCACTTTATCTCTAAATCATCCGTATTGTTATTCTGCTTGTCTAACATGCAACCTTCGATAAGTTAAAACTTCCTTTTGTTTAAAACTACTGTTATCTTTGGCCCGTTTTCCTTGCCTACTGTCCATCTTTCAAATTGGCCACAGTTTGGAGATCTGTTTCCAAGTTCTATGATTGAGCATGAGGTGATCAACTACCAGCTCATTACAAATAGCACCTACTTCAACTACTGGAAACTTGCCTGTCTCCGTTGTCTAATTTGCAAAATACCTTGACATTTTTGTTAATTCTTTAGTCAGCTTTGAGATCAAAGTTGTTAATTCATTCAGCACTTTTGACTGAAAATGCTGACAAGTGCTTCAGCCTTTCATAAATCTTTTGTATCTGCAAAACCTCTCTAAATCATTATATCTAATGATCTACTTTCAAACTTGATGCCATTGTTTTGCAAGCAAATATAGTGGCAAATTTATTTATCCATAATACTGGAAATTAGCAATGAGTTAAATGACCAGCTAGTTACTTTTTTTTTGGTAGTACTGGAGAAATACAAGAACTGCCGATGCATTTTTTTAAGGTAGTGATGGCTGAGGAACACACTTTGACCGGGTGCCTATGAGAACCCTGGCAGCTCTTGCTAAAGTGCTCATTGGACCTGTTATGTGTACCTGAACAGACATGCTGAACATCTTTTTAACGTTTCACTTGATGTGTGGTATTTATAGTACAGTATTTCCTTGTTTGCACAGTAATTGTTATCTTGGATTTTAATATTTCTGGGGATTGAATGCACATCTGTACAATTAGAATGAAAGGGCAACCATTGAACTGATTGTCATCCATATTAATGCCTGATTGTAAGGTTGCAGATAACACAAAATTGGAGGTGTGGTGGACAGTGAAGAAAGTTATCAAAGATTACAAAGGGATCTAGATGAACTGGGAAAGAGGGGCATAGATCTTAACTCTGACATGTGTGAGGTGTTGCACTTTGGTAGGTTAAACCAGAACAGGAATTGAACAACAAATGATAGGGCCATGGTGAATGTTACAGAACAATGAGAATTGGGGAGCGCAGCTACATAGTTCCATGAAAGTCGCGGGCAATGCACGTTTAGCATGCTTGCCTTTATTGGTCAATGGAGGAATAGGGAAACAGGAATTGAATATTTTATTTGTATAGCACATTTTAAACTTCAAAGTGCTGTATACCAATTAATAAAAGAATATACAAAGCACAAAATCAACAAACACAAAAGATTAGACACTGGACAAGAGAGTCATCTCACAGAATAGTAATGGGTTGGAGAAACTTGTGAGCAGTGACAGGCTGCCTAAACACACTGGCGCGACTGACTCAACCCCATGCCCTACAAGCCCAAACTATCTGGGTGGGCGTTGCAGCTCCCTAGATAACCATAACAAAAGCGAGGCCAAGACTTTTATCTGAAGTCAGGGAATGAATACAAATTCGAAGCTTATCATTTTTTCTAAAGCTGCAGCAATTATAATGAGCATCAGTTTTTAAAAAAAAAAATGAGAACACTTTTGGAAATTGGTGCATCATTAGAGAGTAAAACACGAAGACACTTTAGACTAAACACAATTTAGACTTTAGACTAAAAACATTACATAAAATTACCTAAATTACAATCTAAACTAAAATTATTATACATAAACCACTCAGTTGCAATTATATTAAAAAAAATCTGTGCCACCAATAGTTTGACTAGAAACCAATACTAATTCCATAAGGATTGAAAGAGCGCAGCAGCCCTTGGAGGCTTGAGTAAGGAGTCTCCATTCACGCTCTGATGCCTGGAGTTATAGTATAGGTACCTCAGTGCCCTCAGGCACCCACATTACCACCATCCCCCACAATGCGGCCCCTCAGGAACGCCCCACTAGCGTGGAGAAGTCCTGGCCCTGCAACAGTCCTGGCCCTTCAACTCCATAAATCTCAATGAGGCATCCCCTTGAGCACGTCTGCCAACTTTGCCCAGTGACAAACCCAGGGTTCTATCTTGGTCGTCGCAGTTCCACGTTGGTCGTCCTGACCCAGGCTGGGTCATAAATGAGAATGTGTTCTTTGAATGCTGTTATCCTCAAATAGTCAGATACTGCACTGGTGTATAGAAGACACAGATGAATTTCATCCTCATATTGACTCTAAGAAATTGGAGGAATTAAATTCCATCCTGGTAGTCTTCAACCAGAGGGTATTGTGACATATCGTTATATTTTATATTGGGTATAGATATGTTTTTGGGAGATAAATTGTGGGTTTTTCGCAACACAGATCTCATTTAAAATGCCAGAGCGTGGCTCAAGCCAGACAGTCCAGGCTCCGAGTGTCTGCCAAACTTTGAAGAATGCTTATAGACACCTCACAAGTAGATATTAATTGAACATGCTGTGGAGAAATGGATTATTGTTTTGGAAAGCAACAGATGAATGGACTCAGAACATTGGGTCCGGTGCTGCTGTCTGTCTGAGTGCAATTTGCTGTTAGGGTCATGTGTGAGAGAGAGAATTCAGTTCAGCAGCAGCAACTGGGACAGGAACATGACAAGCTGGCAAGCTTGTGAAAAAGAAACCCATGTTGAAAGATGGTTTGTGAGTTCTGACTTCAGCCTATTCAAAGCCCTTGTATGGACAAGAGGAGAGGACTGGCTGTGTGGTGTTTTGCCTGAGATAAGGGAAACAGAAAAGGAACTCTGTGATGACCTGAAAGAAAGGTTATCATCTGGAAAACCCTGATGGGTTAAGTTTCTTCGACAAGACACTGAAGTGGCTGATTGGAAGGAATCCACTTGAGTCCAACCAGCAACAAATCTCTCTCTGAAAACTGATAAGAACCTTCCTGAGTGGTAACCATTTACCTTTCAAGTACCAAAGTCTGATGAAGATTCATCACTGTTAAATTCTGTGCACAGTATAAGAATTTATGAACTTGGATGAGTGAGAAATGAGATCGGACTGTTAATCAAAGAACGTTTCTGAACTTGTGCATGCATTGCATACACGTGCGCTTAGAATTAAAAGGGGGTTAAGTTGATAGTAATAAGTTAAAGTTTGATCCTGTTTTTATGTTTAAAGAAAATTAAAAGTAACTTTTAAGTAACATTTTTCTTGATGAATTTCTATTGCTGCTAGGTTTTGGGGTCCTCTGGGCCTGTACCAGTATTAACATCAACTTCTCCAGTATCCAGTTACCTGCCCCTTTGTTTACTCAACCTCCTCTCACCAAACTTTTCACTCATTTTCCTTCTCTTTCCCTGGCCATTATCTATTCATCAATCTTCCTCCAGTTGTACACCCACCTCTTTCATCCTCCTATCAGAGAGTGCATCTTCCTCAGCCTATTCCTCCTTCTAAATTTCTTCCCCTTAGTTGTATTCACCTACCAACCTGTGCTCCTCCCTCTACCCCCTTATTCTTTTATTGGGATGTCTGCCTCGATAAAGGGTTTTAATGTGAAACTAAGATTTGAGGACATCGAAAAAGGTTTTCAAAGCTTGCAGAATGACCTGGAACAGCTGAAAAAATGGCAGATGAAATTTAATGCAGACAAGTGTGAGGCATTGCATTTTGAAAGGACAAATCAAGAAAGGAAATGCACGGTAATTAGTAGGGCACTGAGGAGTTCAGTAGAACACAGGGATCTGGGAGTACAGATACAAAATTCCCTGAAAGTGGTGTCACAGATGTAGAGGTTGTAAAGAGCTTTTGGCATAATGGCCTTTGGAAATCAAAGTATTGAGAATAGGAATTGGAATGTTATGGTAAAGTTGTATAAGACATTGGTGAGGCCAGATTTGGAGTATTATGTGCAGTTTTGGTCACCTAACGACAGGAAAGATAAGAGAGTGCAGATGTTGCCCAGACTTCGGGAACTGAGTTACAGAGAAAGGTTAAACAGATTAGGACTTTATTCCCTGAAGCATAGAAGAATGAGGGGAGATTTGATAGAGGCATTTAAAATTTTGAGGGGGATAGACAGACTTTTTCCACTGAGGGTAGGTGAGGTACAAACCAGAGGACATGGGTTAAGAGTGAAAGGGGAAAAGTTTAGGGGGAAATGAGGGGGAGCTTCACACAGAGAGTGTTGAGAGTGTGGAATAAGCTGCCATCTGAAATGGTGAATGTGGGCTCAATTTTAACAAGAAGTATTTGGACAGGTACATGGATGGGAGGGCTATGGACTGGGTACAGATCAGTGGAACTAGACCAAAAAAAAGTTCAGCAGAGACCAGAAGGACCTGTTTCTGTGCTGTAATGGTCTGCGTTGATTATCTTTTGCCTTCCATGGATGCTCCCTGATCTGCCGAGTTCTTCCAGCAATTTGTGTGTTTCTTCGGTGAATTTCATAATTCTTTTCTACCTTTATTGATAGGTGCCCCTGAGATCTAGAAAATTATCGCATTTTCCAATGCCTCATTATGGGGCCTTTATTGTCCAGGTATGGATCTATATGCTCATTGTTGTGCAACAGAATCAGCTTGTTGGAAAGTTTTGCTTTAGATAGAAGGTAGGAGCAAGAATAGACTATTTGGCTCTGTGAGCCTGCTCTGCCAGTCACTAAATTATGGCTGATCATCCATCTCAGTATTATATTCCTGTTCCCTTATCCCTTGGTGACTTCTGTGTGTTGAAATTTAACAGTCTCAAATATATTCAATACTTCAGTCTCCACTGCATTCTGTGATGGATAATTCCCTGAATTCACCCTATGGGTGAGGAAATTACCCTTGTCTCAGTCCAAATTGCTCTACCCTATGCCCAGCGACTGCACTCAATCTAAATCTCTCAGCCGGGCCAAAAATTGTCCTGCATCCAGCCTGTCTAACCTGAGTCTGACTGAGTAACCGGCAGTGCTGGATCTATCATTTTGTATCTTTACAAAACTCTACGTTGTTTAACAACAATTCTCAAATTTTATGGATGTTTACTGTGAAGCCTTTTCTCTTTTACACTTTATTAAATGAGTCAATAATGACCTCTGCAACCATTGTTAGTGTACTGCAACTCTATGATTATGTGGTGGAAGCCATTATGTACTCTTGTGGGAATCCTTGTTGGAGGCAAGGTATTGAAGAAAGATTAAGATAATTGGAGCAATGACCTGGCCTATTTGACCTCTGTCTTAAGTAGGGATGTGTCTTCAGTCAGTCGTAGATTAGGATAGTGCTTTTTATAACTTCTTGTAGCGACGGAGAATGAAAATAATTTTCAAAGGCAACTAAATTTGAAAAAGATTTACCACAGTTACTTTTGGTTGTCAAGAGTTGACAAAATGCTTGATAGCTGCAATGGTGTCCTGTAGTCTTTTGGGGGAGTTGTGAAGCAGTGATGGATGCAGTGCACTTTGCAACAACAGTTGTTTGGCTGCTGGAAGAGTTGGTGCCGAAAATTTTGCAGGTCCTTTGTGAGGACTCTGAAAGATAGCAGGAGTATACATTTGCAATTAATACAATTAGATTTCTTTACATTTGAACTTCTTTACAATTATAATATCCCTGAAGATCCATGGCTATCCACCTCTTCCCAGCTATGGAGGTTAACCTGAGTTTACATTTGAACTTCTTGCCACACAAGTTTTCTATATTTAGCAAAGATACTTTTTACATTAGAGGCCTTGTTTATTCAGTTAACACGTAGTTTATTTGCCTTCTAGTTATTCTGGAGTGGTGATGAGACTAGATAGTTCGATGTGAGAAGGGGTTAAAGGGGCCTGATGCCTGATTTCTGCACAATTTCCATTCTTCATTGGTTCTTTGTGTGATGAGTTTTATTTTGTTGATTTTTAGGTTCTTGTAATATCATGTAGGTTGGGTTCTAGAGACATAATTGAGTTTTCTATCCAAAAACAACTTGAGTTTGTAATTTAGCTGCTGAATCACGTCTGCTGTTTTCATGGAATGAAAAGTTTATAAAACTGGATCCAGTTTGGGACATCAAGTACAGTATAACAACAATAAATGAATGAGCTGAGATGCCAACAGTGTTTTGAAGGAAGATGAGCTTATTTGAAATTATGAAATACTAAACTATTTTATTTTATTTAGGTATGGAAAAGTGCAACCTTCCAGCAAAAAATACAGCTGAGAGTCTTGATTGCATCAAAAAGGAATATAAAAAGTCTTTTATCCTTATCAATAAAGGTCTTTCTGCAGATGAATTGGGTCAAAAAGAAACCGCAAAACAGTATTACAGAGAAGCAAAAGAACATTTAAATAATGGATTGGATATTCCAACAAATGGCCCAGAATTCATAGGTGCTGAGTGGGACACAGTTCGTCAAATGCAAAATAAAATGAGTACAGCGCAAAAAAATATATGTACAAGATTGTCAATTTTGGAGCATGATGACAATCCGGCAGCATCTAACCATTCAAACCAGCTGCCTGGAACTTCAGAGTCTAATTACCCAAAAACTGAGCCAAGGCTGTATCCAGTTATACCAATGCCTTGCAAAGAGAAATCTTCCAAGTTTCAGTTTGCCTCAGAATCTTCTGTCATCGAGGCGAGCAGAACAACAAATGGAAACTCATCCTCTACAGCTCCTAATCGTTTCTCACCGGATATTGCATCTAACGAGCTACCTCCTGTGTACACACCTGAGGCTATGGATGGGCATATGATTCTTTCCTATGGAACTGAATCTGGTGAGGTTGCTGTTGTAGGTGATGACGTTTTGGGACAAAAATTCCAACCCCATTCATTGGAATCTCTTGGTATGGATGCAGATGAGCTCATTTTAATTGAACATGGTGTACAACTTTTCTATGTAACACCTGATGGACAAGTGAGTACACCCTCGTATCCTGGATTTCTACGCATTGTGACATTTTCAGAGAACGATAATGGTTCAGCACAAAGCAGACCTCCTCCTTTTCTGCAGGTATGATATCTTCAGAGAACTGAAAAATATTTTTCATTAATTCTGTCGATAGGACAATGCACAAAGAATTTTAATTTGATTTGTACTGGAGTCCATTTTTTGGACTAGTGATGATCATTTGTGCGAGTAAAAATATTAGGAGATGAACAAATGGTTTAAATTTTGGAAGTATTTTTAAACATGTTTACAAAAAGCAGAGCATAATTCTCAGAATTTGTGTCATTTACCTGACTGGTTGTTAGGAATTAAGTTGAATGATAAACTTTTCAATCAAAGAGTAATATGGAATGGGTTGAGATGAATTACTGGAAAGTTGATTTATTTTAACCTGCACAAAGTAATTGTGAGAGTTGGAAATCTGGAATTGAATATTTGCTATAACAATGTACATCTCATAAAAATATATTTAAAAATTCCTTCATAAATGTTTTGAAATCAAGCAAATAAGTTTATTTTTTAGGATGGGATCAGAAAATTATAGAAAAGGATTCTAAACAATAGAATAATTTAGAAACACAAAGCTGCAGATACTAAAATCTTGAGCAAATGTTGTTTCTCTTTATTTACAATAGGATAGTTTTGTCAATTTTGACTTTGCATGCCTATACTAACGTATGATGCAAAATGGCATTGACAAAGAGATTTTGAGTGTTGCAGTCTAGGAGAAATTAGATAACCCTCAATTGAATGCAAAATATTTTATGGTTGTTTGTTGGTGGAAATTCCATCATCTAATTCAATATTCTGGTCAACATTTATTACTCCAAAATATGCCTGAAGTAGATATATAGATTATTCAGTGTATTATTGTACTCGAGATGGCAGAGGCCGACAGCATCGAATCCACGCTGCTGAAGATTAAATTGCGCTGGGTAGGTCACGTCTCCAGAATGGAGGACCATCGCCTTCCCAAGATTGTGTTATATGGCGAGCTCTCCACTGGCCACCGAGACAGAGGTGCACCAAAGAAGAGGTACAAGGACTCCCTAAAGAAATCTCTTGGTGCCTGCCACATTGACACCGCCAGTGGGCTGATATCGCCTCAAACAGTGCATCTTGGCGCCTCACAGTTCAGTGGGCAGCAACCTCCTTTGAAGAAGATTGCAGAGCCCATCTCACTGACAAAAGACAAAGGAGGAAACACCCAACCCCAACCAACCAATTTTCCCTTGCAACCGCTGCAACCGTGTCTGCCTGTCCCGCATTGGACTTGTCAGCCACAAACGAGCCTGCAGCTGACGTGGACATTACCCCTCCATAAATCTTTGTCTGCGAAGCCAAGCCAAAGATTGTAGGAATATGCTGTGCATTACTAACTACACTTAAAAAGTGCTTGATTAGTCACAATGTTTTGATTTTTGGCAGACCATATAAAGAAAGCCATGTGTTGCAAAAAAAAAACATAGCTAGAACTATTCAGCAGATCAGAAAATTGAGAAAAGTAAGAGAGAAAATTAGTTTTAAGTCAAAGTCAAAATTTGTGAGATGGTTGCAGGAAGGTAGGAAAAAACAACAGAAGCCCTGTGATGGAGTGGAGATCAGAATGAATTGAATTACAAAAGTGGTGATGGTACCATCATTAAGGTGGTGCTAAAGGATGGTGAATAACACAAATTATGCTGAAAAAGTTGCAAATAGGAATACTAGAAATGTAATATTAAAGAAGAGAAGGCAGGTTATTTAAAATTGATAAATTTTAATGTTGAATCTTTGTGTCTGTGATGTGGCATTTCAGAAGATGAAGTGCTACTGCTTGAATTTGCAGTAAAGATAAGAGGCCCAAGACACAGGTGAATGAATTTTGGGAATGGAGAATTGAGTGAATTCCAAATGTGAAAGATGAACTTTGTTTTCAAAAAATTATTTTTTTAAATGTTGGCTTGTTTTAGTCTGATGAACTTTGGTAGTGAAGAACTGGAAACTGTATGAATGCAAAATTAAATAATTTTGTAGTTTCCAGATTGAGAAGATTTTTACATTGCCAAATACAATATTTCAATGTGAAGTTTTCTTATTTTCTGATTATTCCCCATTAATTTGGACCATAAATTAGGGATGATTTGGCTATGATGTTCACATGGAAAATTTGGCATTCATTTTCTATAATTTAAATGTGGAAAATTGCTACTTATCTTGGTGGTGTATATTTCCGACTGCTCTTTTAAACTTGGCATTGGAATAGAAGATGCAATTTATCTTGGAGTAAAAGCAAAATGCTAGAAATCCTCAGCAAGTTGGCTTTCTGTGATTTGATGCAAGCCTTTCTTATTGATGAGTGCCATTAGATTTTGAATAGTTAACTTTAATCAAGTTTTTTTAGGTAGGTATTTTATTTTCAAAGTATATTATTGGTACCAATCAGCAAAATATTAGAATATTGTTCATTGTATTTTTCTGTGGAAAAACACAAATGTGTAAAATTCTAACTTTTTTTCTGGTTCTTCATTTTTATTATCAAGGTTTGTGATTGGGTATATCCACTGATACCTTATCAGTCTCCTGTACTGCAGTGTAACAATGGAGTCTACATGTTTCCAGATATAATGTCACAAAACCCTGATGTCTATGTTGGAGTGGTCTTGTCCTCTGAGCTACCACAATCAGACCGTGAACACTTTGAAGACTTATTAAAACAGTTGACTTATTTTCAGGTTCAGGTAAGGTTCATGGAATTTGGAAAAATTGCATACATATAATTTTGGTTTATTATAATCCAGTACAACTCCAATTACCTGAAATTGGATTATCCAAAATCTTCAGGATATCCAAAACAAATCAGAAATCCTCATTTATCCAAAAATCTTTTTGGAGCTGAACTGATTGGGGACCTCGGGGGGGCCTCTGGTGGAGGCACAGTGGACGTCAGGCTCCCGGCAGCAGCAGTGGGGACCTTGGACTCCTAGCACGAGCAGGGTCTTGGTGGGGAAGTGTCAGTGATTGGCATGGCTAGTGTTTTTTTTTTTGGTGAGAATTAAACATTATTTTAATGATTTAAAAAAAGTCTTGTTTAACATTGTTACAAGTGATTTTCTTTTGCTACTGGGCTGTTTTAAAAAAAAAATGACCAATTCTTTGAAAAAACTGTTTATCTGAACTAGGCCCAGTCCCAACCATTTTGGATTATCAGAATTGTACTGTATACAAGTATTTATGTAAAATTATTATTTCTTTTTGTATTTTATGTCAAGGCAATCATTTATTGCCCAAGGAGATAGGGTGGGGGGGGGGGGGGGTGCTCCTTAATTGTTGTAGTCCTGTTGAAGGTATTCAAATTGTACTGTTGCAGAGCAAGTTCCAGATTTTAGAACAAATGTATGTAGGTGATAGTCTCAATGGTTCAGGAAGTGATTTCAGAGTAGCCCATTTGAGCAATTGATCTGCACTAGATGGAATACAATGCAGCCATTGGGTGCTGGTGGGAGAGGGAATGGAAGTTTAGGTTGATTAGTTGTCACAAGCAAGCTGCAGTGTACTAGATAGAGATGAACTTATTGAGAGATGTGGAGAGTACCCCATCACATTCCTAACTTGAGTCTTGCAGAGAGCGAAATTACTTTGGAGTATCATGAGGAAATTATTTGATGCATGATATTAAGTATCTGACCTGCTATCACAGCTATAGTGTTTAGAATGGAGGCCCTTTGGCCTATGATGTGTGCTGACCTTTATATACCCATTTAAAAAAAAACCCTATTCATAACCCTCTTTTTAATCCATCACTATGCCTGTCTAAGAGTCTCTTGTTCCAGCTTCCACCGCTACCCCTGGCAATGCTTCACAACCCTCTGTGTAATTTAAAAAAAAACTTGCCACTGACATCTCCCCTAAACTTTCCTCCCTTCACTTTGTACAGATATTCTCTGGTATTTGTTACTCCCACTCTGGGTAAAAGGTGCTGGCTGTCTACCAGCCAGCATAATCTCACAATCGTCAGTTTATGTGATTGATTAAATTGAATTTCTAATCTCTGCAATTGTAACGCCATTGAATCCCTTGATGGCAGTAATCATGACCTGGGTCTTTTATGGCACAAATGTTACTTGCCATTTCCTGTACCATATCTATTTTGTTTAAGTTCTGCTGCATGCAAGGATGTGTTGTACTTATCACTAGTATGTCAAATTCTGCCATTGTTATGATGGGCATATTCTTGGAACCTCTTTCTCCTCTTGTGTTTAATCATTCACTACCATGCTGAATATAGTAAGGTGCAGTAGAACTTGCAAAATTTCAAATGTGATATATTGACTGTGAGATAGCTTGACTTTGTTGCATTCTTTATTTCATGTTTGCAGTCTTGCATTGTAGATTCACAGGGTTGACATAAAAAAACAAAATAATGAAACACTGCCAGGCTATAGAAAGAGAAACAAAGTAATCCCTCCAATTGACAAACTTTAATTGAATTTTGATGAAAGGTCTTCAATCGAAGATGTTTTGCATCTTGTCCATACTGTTGCTGACTCTATTCAGTGTGCCAGTGTTTGCTATTTTTAAAAATTCATTCACTTGCTTGGTATTTCATTTTTAGGTATGTCTGGTGCTGCTCCCAGCATGGCCTCTGCCCTCCTTATTATACCAAGGTTACCCCTCTGGCTTAATCGTAATGTTAGAATCAAAGCATAATAGACAATAGGAGCTGCAGTAGGCCCTTTGGCCCGTTGAGCCAGCACCGCCATTTTACAGATCATGGCTGATCACTACCATCAGTACCCCTTTCCAGCCTTATCCCCATAACCCTTAACTCCTTTGCCCACTAGAGTCTTATCTAACTCTCTTTTGAACATAATCAGCGAATCTGCCTCTACCACCCTCTGTGGCAGAGCATTCCACAGATTCACACTTCTCTGGGTAAAAAAATGTTTTCTCATCTCCGTCCTAAAGGGCCTACCCTGTAAATCATTGTGCATTCATTTAATCTACCATTTAGTGTGATTTCATGCAAAGGCAATTGTATCTGGCCAGATGTCAGATTTGTGTTATATTCTTGATTATGCTACCTTTCAGCACCTGACAGCCTGAATACGTCTGAGATTGTCTGATATCGGGAGCTCAGCAGGCTCAGGACTAGTCAGTACTTGGAGGGGAGACCAGGTGCTGTAGGTTTCTGTGAGGGGCACTGGATAAAAGTGGTGACTCTCTGCCTTACAGTAGACAAAAGTTAAAGAATTTAATGTATATTACATTCTAAATGTAGTATTTATGTGACAATAATGGAACTTTTACCTTTATGGATTATAGAAACACATGGATTGACTCCCATCAATCTTGACCAGTGGTTAGGTGCTCTGTGGTTAGTCAGGGATTACTTAAGGTGTATGTGAGTGGAAAGAAAAAGGTTGAGAGCCACTGATCAAGACTAGCAATGAGATTATTGAAGTTACTGACTGCTTTAATATAGGCTTGTGGTCAAAGTTATTGAAGAATGTTGCATTGTGTAGGTCAAAATCAAAATTTATTTCCATAAACAATTGATAGGAGCGATGTCGTGGATCCATTCCAATTTTCCTACTGCAACAACAGATCGATAGCAGATGCCATCTCATTGGCTTTACACAAAACCCTGGAACTCCTGGATAGCAAAGATGCAGATATCAGGATGCTCTTCCTTGACTACAGTTTGGTATTCAAGATAATCATCCCATCAAAACTGATCAGCAGTCCAAGACCTGGGTTTCAACACCCCACTGTGTCGTTGGATCCTGGATTTCCTTGACTCTAGCCCAATGAATGCGGATTGGCAAGAATATCTTTTCCACAATCTCAACAGAGCTGTGTACTTGACTCCCTGCTCTATTTGCTTTGCACTTATGACTGCATCACTCGGTTGAACACCACCATTTACAAATTTGCTGACAATACTACAGTCGTGGGCTGAATAAAAAGGAGCAATGTTACCATACAGAAGGGAGATCGAAAACTTGGTTGAATGGTGTATGAATAACTTCTCACTCAATGTCACCAAAACCAAGGAGCTGATTGTTGACTTTAGGAAAGGAAAACCAGAGGTGCATGATTCAGTGATCATTGGGGGATCAGAATGGAGAGAGTGAACAAATTTAAATTCCTGGAAGTCACTATATCGGAGGACCTTTCCTGTACCCAACAATACTAATGCCATCTTGAAGAAAGCAAGTCCGTGCCTCTACTACCTCAGGAGTTTGCGGAGGTTCTGTTTGACATCAAAAACTTCAACAGGAGTCCAGAGATGTGCCCTGGAAAGTGTGTTGATAGACTGCATTGTGGCCTGGTATGGGGACACCAATACCTCTGAGAGGAAAGCCCTGCAAAATGTAATGGACACAGCCCAGTACATCATAGGCAAATCTTTCCCTACTTTCAACAAAACCTACATGAATGATCCACACCACCCAGGACATGCTCTGATCTTGCTGTTGCCATTAGAAAAGATATAGATGTGCCTCAAGACTCCTACCACCAGGTTCAGCAACAGTTGCTACCCCTCCGCCATCAGACTCCACAACAGACTCAATCAGAGACTCTTTGATCATTATTTATCACTGAATATTTATTGCAATCATTTTATTTACATTTCTTTCTTTGTTTATATTTCTCTCTTTAGTATTTGTTCAGATTACAGTTACCAATAAGTAAAAATTCTGCCTGGCCTGCAGGAAAAAGAATCTCTGGGTTGTATGCGATATTATGCATGTACCCTGACAATAAATTTGAATTTGAATGTAGTTATGACGAATGGTTAACAAAGGCCAATATTTCTTTCTCTCCACCCCTGTGAAGTGCTGATTTGTGAGGAATGGGAATTATTTTTTTGTCATGAACATTTATAATTCAGATTTATTGTCAGAGTACATAAATGACATCACATACAACCCTGAGATTTCTTTTTCCTGAAGGTGTGGCAGAATTACCACTAATTGGTAGTGTAAAAAATATGCACAATGTATACATGTAAATAAATAAAAGAACTGTAAACAGATAACAAATGTAAACAAACTGTGCAATACAGAGAGAACAAAAGAAAATCAATAAAATGCATAAGAATCCTTAAATGAATCTCTGAGTTTGTTGTTGAGTCTAATGGTGGAGCAGCTGTTCCTGAACCTGGTGGTGCAAATCTTGTGGCACCTATACCTCCTTGCTGATGGCAGCAGCAAAAATAGAGTGCGTGCTGAGTGGTGTGGGTCTGACATTGAGTGCAAGAACCATTCAGCCAAGTTTTCAATCTCCATTCTATATACTGACTCATCATCTTTCTTTATAAAACGCACTACTATGGGTACATTCGCAAATTTGTACATAGTCATAGGTATAAAGAGTAGAGCAGGGAGCTAAGAACAAAGCCCTGTGGTGCTCCAGTTCTGATGGAGATTATTGAGAAGCTCTTGTCAATCTTCACTGATTGTAGTCTGGAGGTGAGGAAATCCATGACCCAATTACACAGTAGGGTGTTAACTCCCAGGTCTTGGAGTTTGCTGATCAGTTTTGAGGGGATGATGTTAAATGCCGAACTGTGGTCAATAAAGAGCATCCTGATATATGCATCTTTGCTGTGTAGGTGTTCCAGGGCTTTGTGTAGACCCAGTGAGGTGGCATCCGCTGTAGACCCGTTACTTCAATAGACAAACTGAAATGGATCCTTCTAGATGAATGGAATGGATTATTATATAATAAATCTATGAGAAAATGAGAAAATTTCCAAATCTTTGAGGATGCATTTAGCTATTTTGCGATTTGTGATTTTGTAAATAACTATAGAAATTGAATAGTGTTTGTTTTGAAAGAAAATAATAATTGATAAGCTATTTATCTTGTACTGTGAAATAATTGTTTTTGTTTAGGATCCTGAAGCTTCCTATAATGAAATTAATTTGAGTGAAACTGTATTGATGAATCGTGAAATGCAATCGAGTAATCAGGAGAATGTTCTACCTGAGTGGAGTGAAAAAGTGGCTCGTGGAATTTTAACAGGTAAGCCTTTCATGTGCATAGGTGGTAGATCTATGTAACTTTTTAGAGACTTTCACTATCCGAAGCACATGTTTGTGCAATTAGGTACTTGAAATGTAATAGCAGTTCACCTTTATATTTGAATTAAAACAGATACTGGAAAGGCCCAGCAGTTGGGCAACATCTGTGTTAAGAAGAAGTTAACATTCTGGATTCATGACCCCTTGTCTTAATTGGGAAAAAAAACAAGATAAATTTATGCTTGTTGCAGTTTCCTGCTGTCGGCAGTTTTTTAAAATCTCTGTCCTTGTATTGGACCTCATTTTAAAGGTATCGAGCTGCAAATTGTTAGGTCTGCATTGTTCATGAATGAGTGAGACAAACACCAGACTGAGTCGAAATCAGGGTTCTTTGTTCTTTATTACCGGATTGTAACACTTGCGACTAACAAAGTTAGTCGGAGAATGCATTCTGCCGTTATCAGCAAAATGGTGATTTTTTATACCCTTGGATACATGTTTAGAACATCATCATATCATTACTTGTCCAATGACTAAAACTGTTGCTATCCTTTCCCTGCTAGCTTCCTGCCTCTCAATCCATCAATGTCTCTCTTATCTTGTAAGTACAAGGATGCATTCTGTTACTCCTTAGTACTGGGTGACTCCTTCTCCGGTCCCATCTCATGATGTTTTACCTAACAGGAGTACAAGGACACCTCCCCTTCTTGTTACTGCCCTGTACAGGGTAACTCCCTACACATTCCCATCTCATGATGTTTTACCTTACAATCCCTCCTTTGTCCTCTTTAGAGGACAATCTCGCCCTGACTATGCTACCACCGCGTTACATTATTTCGCCTATTATTGCCAAGCTCTATACGGGTTCTGTTCACAGGGTAGTTCGGCTGGTGGGCGAGGGTTCCCCCAACCCTCCTTTGCGTACACCCCCCATCCGTCACCCCGATCCCATTGCCCGTTTACAAGTTTCATCCCATTTGCCCCCAAGCAAAAAACTAGCTAACCCCCCGTACATTAGTAAATTCCCAAGTTAACATATGGTCTACAATCTAATTCATAATACTTGTTCTACAATCTGATTAATAATGTTTGTGTTACAATCAATGTTATAATATTTGGGTTACAAGCAAGGTTAAAATTATATGTGTAACAATCTAATTCACAATCCCTCCTTCCCATCACATTCCCCTTCAGACTCCAGATCGATCTCAGCAACTTTCTCCGTCTCCTGTAACGTGAGATAGTCTTGCTCCACAGCCTGCACAGCTTGATATTTCGGAGGCAGTTCATCACGGTCAGCAAGGGCTGTCTCTATGGTCCTCGTGACCAGCGTTCGAATGCATGGAATACAACAACAGCCACAAGTGATAAAAATTGATATAGAAATGAACAAACCCAGCAAAAGTTGTCCTAACAATGTGCTCCATCTCCCAAACACTCCCTGTAACCAGGATAAAACAGGATTGGAGACTCCAGACTGGGCTTTTAATTCTTTCGCCAATGCCCTAAGTTTCGTTAACCCCTTAGTGAGTGATCCATCTGGCCCTGTGTTATTAGAGATAGAAGTGCAGCATAGATCTCCAAACATAGCACACACTCCACCTTTCTCTGCCAGGACCATATCAATCGCTATCCTATTCTGAAGTGTCATAAGGGAAGTTTCTGACAGTTGTTGATGTATTGCCTCAACAACGTCCCTGGTCAAATTTGCAAGGCGCTGGACATTATAGTGAATAAGGTTGATCCTATTAACATTCTTATTTACAGTGATGGGAAAAATTGCACTAAAAACAGGAAAGCTTTCAAACCCAGCTGCAATCTCATCGGCTAATTTAAATTCGTCCGGAATATTCCGGGCTTGGCCAATGGCATCAATCCATACCCCATCAGGGTTCCTTCCTCCCGGCCCCAAGAGTCCAACACTCCTCCTTTTTCTCCACAGCCAACTCTCTGTGTGGCGCAATTCTAGGGAATCCTCGTCTCCCTCCTGCATTTTGACAATCAGCACTGGCGCATTAAGGGTTACTAGAGCACACCGACCATCCCAGTTAGCGGGGAGCCAGTTGTACAGCACTCTTCCTCCACAAAACTCATCTGTGTAGTCATTCAATCTGCTACAAGTCTCCTTAGTTTCAGATTCATTTTTTTTGTTATGGGACCTCAAAATCATCCCCTGTATATGTTCATGATAACCAGTAACCTGTTTGGCTGCCCTGTCAGGCACCCATGTGGCGTTTTCCCTGCTAATAGTAGGTCGTCTACATACTGAATCAGTGTAACATCTTCCGGGAGCTTTAATTTCATTAGGATTTCGCTAAGGGCCTGATTGAACAGTCCTGGACTGTCCTTATAACCCTGAGGTAATCTAGTGTATGTGTACCGATGTGCTTGGTAAGTGAAAGTGAACCAGTCTTGGCATTCCTCAGCTAATTTCAAGCAGAAGAATGCGTTTGCCAGATCAATGACAGTATAGTATTCGTGCTCCGGACTCAGAGCCCTAAGTGCTACATATGGGTCTGGGACTGGTCTCCCGATGGTCTTGGTAGCCAAGTTAATCTCCCGGAGGTCGTGTACCATCCTCCAGTCTTTTCTACCCGGTTTGGGAACAGGCATGATGGGCGTGTACCACATACTGTCAGGTGCCGCCCTTAAAACCCCTGACTCCATTAACCCTTCTATCGTTCCTTTAATACCCTCCTCCTGACTGGGCGACAAGCGGTATTGTTTTCTCCATATTGGTTTCTGCCCGGGGTTGGCCAATTCTAGAAATACCTCTCCTTTTATTACTCCCACATCATAGGGCCCCGTTGTCCATATATGTGGACTCAGATTAGAAAGATATTTGTCTGAGTCTCTGTGATCAATATTTTCTCCTTCTATGGCTCGGTCTCTTTCTACTTTCTCATTCACTACCTGGTCCCATGCTTCAATATTCAGTCTGACAAATTTCCTCCCTCCGAGGTGGAATATCCCGGGATTTCTGTCTGCCTGTATTCACACCCTATCGCTTCCTTTACCATCGGACCCAGCTGTCGAGCGTGATGATCTTTGTCAATACCCAAGGTCACATGAGGCACACTTTCTACTCCTAAGCAGAACCACTCCATTTGTTCTTCTGTCATGACAACCATAGCAGCTATTCCCTCCTTACCTACAAAGATAAATGGACAATGTATCGTTTCTGTCTTCCCTTCTTTTAGAGAGTCCCACCTCTCCTCATATTCCTGGTCCGGGTGGATGGTGTAGTTTAATGTAACATGCATAGGATCTAGTGGATAATGGTAATCCCCATACCGAGGAATACTGGCCCTCCACTCAAAAAACTGTTTAATCAGCCCTGGGCCTGGTTCATCATACAGTAGCCGACTCCAGAAAATACTTCTGAAGCGTTAGATGGGGTCATTACTATAAACTGTCCTCCCCTTCTTATTGTATCCCCTGGGTATGTTAACCGAAGGCCCTTCTCAGAACATTGTATGGTTATTCCTAGTTTGGTAAGAATGTCCCTTGCTAATAAATTAATGGGGCAACTTGGCACAACCAGGACAGGCGTTTTAACCCTTTGTCGTCCAAATGTCATGTCGATGTTATCTGTATAGGGCTGTGTTTCCCTTATCCCGGAGAATCCTATTGTAGATAATGTTTTGCCCGAAAATGTGCTCCCTGGGGGTTTTTTAATCACTGTCGTAACTGCTGCCCCTGTGTCAACCATAAATTCAATTTTTTCTCCATTTACCGTCCCCCAAATTTTTGGTGGCTCCCAGGGAGGCGTGATTTTTGATTCTCCAGGGCACCTTCAATAATCAAATTCAGCACCTTCCTCAATATAGTCATTACACTGAGGTGCCTGGACTTGTTGATCACTCTGCCACCCCCCGATTCTCTGGGGCCCATCAATGTGTCCACCCCTACCCCTTGCTTGTCCTCTTAAGTTTCCTCCTCTTCCCCGATAGCCTCTCATAGAGGGTAATCTTTTTCCCCTTGCTCTCCCAGCCTCCGGACAGTTCCGCTGGTAGTGTCCAGGATTTTGGCAGTACCAGCATACTGCATGTTCCCCTCTATACATTGTACCTAGCTGTCTTTCCCAACCATTTCTTACTTGGGGTCCCGGATTTATCACTGGCCCCATGACCTGTGGGACTATCTGTTGGGCCGCTAATTTAACCCCTATATGTTCTATGGCTCTCACCAATTTATCGGTTGTTTTGTCCACCTCCTTCTGGGACGCACTTTCTGACTTAGCATGCTCTGATTGACGATGTCGTTTGATTGCATGTGTCAGGTGTCTTTTCCACAAATCCTCTGACATTGTCTCTACTCCCACAATGTCCCTTAATTTTGCTTGAACCGTAGCAGGTAGTCCGTTTATTATCCCATTACGAAAGTGAGCCCTTCCTAAGGGGCTGTGGTCGGGTCTTTCTCCAGTCCCTGTTTCCCATAAGTCCCATGCTCGAGTGAAATACTTGTGTGCAGTCTCTCCTTCCTTTAGTTGAAGGGTTACCAAGGCATCCAAACTATAGGGTGTAGGAAATGTTTCTCTAAGTGCTTCCCAAAATTTATTCCAAAGTGGGTTAAATTCTATTTCATCCCCCAATTTACTGCTTCTTACAATTTTCTCTATTTGCTTCAGGGCCCCTTCTGCCTTTAATTTTATCATGATAGTTCTGACATCTGCGAGTGCTAATTGTTCTTGGCAGGTTTCTCGCTCAAAACAAGAAATCCATGGACTAGCCCCATTACTCAACGGAGGTAGTTTTTTCATTAAACTCTCTAAGTCCATTCGTGACCAGGGTACATATTTTTGAGTTCCCCGTCCCGTGATCAGTAATGGGCATTGATATCTCAATTTTGGGGATTTCTGCTCCTTCTTTACTCTTGGCATGCATTTATTTATCCCACCTTGTTCTGACTCTTCTTCGTCACTGTCACTGTCCCTATCAGCTTCCAATGTCTCAGGGTCAAAGGTATATTGGTCACGTTCATCTCTAAGATAATCTTTTCGGCCATAGTTTAGTTGTTTCACATCTTTCTCTTTTGTTCTAACTATGTCCAGGTAGGCATGTCTATTTTTCTCCCTCCCGAGTCTTTTCCTTTTACTTTCCTCCCATGGTGGATCGTATCTCGTTTCCTCATCTGTACTACACTTTTCGTCCTTTACTCCTATTACCATTCCTTCAGCTTTAATTTCTCCTGACAGTGTTGTAGTTATCTTTTCCACTTCCTTCAATACACCTACCATTAATTCTTTTTGATCCTCACTGATCTGCCCCAGCACATTAATATCTCTGTTTAAGTTTTTAATGTTATCCTGAACCTTTTTCATGTTCCATTTCTGTATCTCTAACTCCTTTTCTATTTTCTTGGACTCCAGAGGGGTCTCTACATCTATTACTCCCCCTTCTATTTTTATTAAAGGGGCCTGTACCTCGTCTGATGTGTCCCTATTCCCGTGGTTCTTGTCACACCCCAGTGTCTCAATATCTGAATATAAGGGACGTGACTCCAGTGTCCCATCTGGGGTGCCAGAGAGAGAGAGAGAGAGAGAGAGAGAGAGAGAGAGAGAGAGAGAGAGAGAGAGAGAGAGCATAGCGAGAGAAAGAGATAGAGAGGCAGATACACAGAGCACAAGAGATAGAGAGAGAAAATGCCTTGCACTGGCCCCACTGGGAGAAAAGTCTTCAGATTAACACTTTCGTTTCAAAGGTTTTAAAAGGTTCTCATCCTGTGATCACTGGTCTGGATCAGATTGGGTCTCCCACCACTGGGAACTATCACTCCTTCCTTCCCTCCCACCTCGAGTGAGCTACACGTCAGCCCACAATGTCTGCCCTGATCCCGCAATGGTGGGGGTGCGGGAAAAAGGGAGGGAGAGAGGATAAAACAGGATCCCATTTGATGCGGAGCTGGAATTGTGGGCACAAAATTAAAACCAAATTGTATTTCTCTGTCCTGCCCAACCTGGGGATTTCAGGGCAGCACCACCACAGATTGGGATTGGGAGGGGGAGTGGGTGAGAGAGGAGGGGGGGGGAGAAGAGAGAGAGGGGGAGAGAAGAGAGAGGGGGGAGGGTGAAAGGAGGGAGGGAGAGAGCAAACCCGGACACTTCGTGGCTGGAAACTGGAAACAGGCACTTTTCCTTTCCCTTCTGTGTTTTGTTTCTTCCAGCTTATCTAAGCCTCTACGTTTTAAAATTTTTTTTTCCTCACCTGTCAGGAACATCTCAGTGCCCCCGGGTAACCAACCCCTCTTCCTCCAGCGGTCTACACATTTTCGGAGCATTTTTTGTTTTTCCAATGCCGCATTACTGGTATTTCGCTCCTCTAATTCCTGATTAATTTCCTTAATAACTTGGTCAAAAGTCTTAGCAGGCAACTGTACAGCCATAGCTGCGGGACCGCTTTCTAATGCCTGTTTTAATTTAGGTTTTTGTCCGTTTAGGGGATCTATGTCAACGAAAATTGCTTTTAAAAATGTCTCCTTGCAAGCTGGATGACTAATATCTTTTAAAAGAACAGTCTCTAAGTCTTGTCCTCCAATTGACTTCAGACTGTCCTGTATACTCTGATTGCTCGTTTTCCACTCTCTGTTTTCCCAAAGGGGTCTGAAAGTTAAATTACAACTAGAAAACCAAATATTTGGGCTATACTTTTGTCCTGTTTCCCTGTACCAATCTATGAATTTACGTAACTTTATCTCCTTGGTGATGTTGGGAATACCCTCATTTAACTTATCAAAAGTATTTCGAATAAACTGGGTGTCTCTTAGGAGTTTGTCAACTTTTTCATTAATATCTCCTACCTGATCCGGACACAGCTGTCGCAGCCTTCTGTCGTCGTTCTTGTTCACCAGGCAGGCGTCCCTGAGTACTTTTTTTGTTGTCTCAAGGTCTCTAGTGTCTGCTGTGGTATTCCACCACGGCGAATTGGGGAAATAAATTCTTAACTTCTCAAGTGTACAGACATTATCATACCTACCGGACATTTATAAGTCAGTCTCTCAGATACAATTGAGGCCAATAAGCCTGAACCTTTGTTTTCTTTCAAAGCCCAACCTTCACGTGGGAGATTTCTCCTCTTAATAACCAGTTTAGGGCAGAAAACTCAGGTCCTCAATTGTTTATAGACCACCTTCTCACTCTATTGGACTTTGCAACGACACAATAAAGACTTTTAAACTCTAGTAGTTTCTTGCGAAGCACTTAATAAATGTCATTCAAACACCTTAAGGACTTTTATCTTGTCTGTAATCACTTACGTGTTACAATCCTGGCATGCGACCTTCAATTGTGGTCATCTAATTTGTCCGATCTCCAGTTCTTACTGACAATCATAAAGATTTAAAAAAAAAAGAGAATTTTGTTAAAACAGGCTTCTCTGGACCTTTTTATCAGCCGGCTGAGATGATTGTCAGAAAAAACAGAAACCGTCGTCCAGTGTTCACTCACCCATCACGTCGGGGTCACCAAATTGTTAGGTCTGCATTGTTCATGAGTGAGTGAGACAAACACCAGACTGAGTCGAAATCAGGGTTCTTTGTTCTTTATTACCGGATTGTAACACTTGCGACTAACAAAGTTAGTCGGAGAATGCATTCTGCCGTTATCAGCAAAATGGTGATTTTTTATACCCTTGGATACATGTTTAGAACATCATCATATCATTACTTGTCCAATGACTAAAACTGTTGCTATCCTTTCCCTGCTAGCTTCCTGCCTCTCAATCCATCAATGTCTCTTATCTTGTAAGTACAAGGATGCATTCTGTTACTCCTTAGTACTGGGTGACTCCTTCTCCGGTCCCATCTCATGATGTTTTACCTAACAGGAGTACAAGGACACCTCCCCTTCTTGTTACTGCCCTGTACAGGGTAACTCCCTACACATTCCCATCTCATGATGTTTTACCTTACAATATAAAACATGTTTAAAATTTGTTTTTCTTCAATGCCCCAAACCACTTGTTAGTCAATTACATTCTTAAAGAAACATTTTGTTTACAGCCGTGAATAGAGTGGCAGTAATTCTCAATCTTGTGAGATGAAAGTTTATTTTTCCAGCTTGGAACCATGTGTATTACATGATGGATATGTACTTGAATTTGTAGTTTAGATTACAATGATTCTTATGACCGTTGTTGAAGTATTTAGAATTTTTGTTGTAGTCAGAAGTAAATTCAGAGAGTTGTTAACTACTTTAACCATAGTCTCTACAGATTTTTGTGATTTACTTATGATCGTGGTAGTGTTTTTTTGGAGGGATTTGCCTCTTGACCACAATGTCTGACTTTGACATCAAAGCAAAGTAACATTTTAATTGTAACAAAAAAATCAGTGTCTGAATTCGTGATCTGAAGCAGTGATTTGTTTCCCTCCATGTCGATGCTGCTTGACTTCCAGAATGTCTCCAGAAATTTCTGTTTTAGCTTTTTTTTAAATTGACCTTCAATTATTTAAAAATATTACCAACATTTAAAGGCTAAGATGAGAGCAGACCAGCGCATTTTAATCCTGAACTCATAAGTTTTATGGGGACCTCCATTGTTTTTGTTTAACATGCTGGCAATGTCTTTTAAGTAGCATGGAGTTTAACCTCCATCTATATGTTCTTGCTGGGATAACAGGGGTGAATGATCAGACAGCAATCTAGCTTTATATTCAGTTTTCCTAACTCTCCCTTGAATATGGGCCGACAGCAAAAACATATCAATCCTTGAGTATGTTTTACGCCTACTCGAATAATATGAGTATTCCTTCTCCCTTGGGTGCTGCCTCCTCCATATATCCATAAGTTTCAGTTCCTGCATTGATTTAACCATAAATTTGGCCACTTTATTCTTTTTGCTAGTCTTTTGTCCAGTTTTGTCCAACATTGGATCCAAGTTAAGGTTAAAATCCCCTCCTATCAATATATTCCCTTGCGTATCTACAATCTTCAAAAAATATCTTGCATAAACTTTTGATCCTCTTCATTAGCATATATATTGACCAAATTCCAAAATTCTGAATATATCTGACACTTTATCATTACATTCCTCCCTGCTGGATCTATTATTTCCTCCTCTGTTTTGATTGGTACATTTTTATTAATTAATATAGCTACACCTCTAGCTTTTGAATTATATGATGCTGCCTCTACGTGCCCTAACCAGTCTTTCTTTAATTTATTATGTTCTACTTCAGTTAGATGCATTTCCTGCACAATGCTATGTCTATTTTTTTCAGTAATTTTAATAGCCTCTTCCGTTTAATTTGGTTATGTATTCCATTAATATTTATAGTCATAATTCAACATAGCCATCTCATACCCTGTTTACACCTCATTTCTGCTTCCTCACCACCACCATCACCCTTTTCATCTCTCAGTTATCCCTTTTTGAACTCAATGTATGACAACACATTTAAAACATAAAATACTTCAACAACTCCCACATCCAATATTCCCTTAGCCCCAAATGCACCCCCCCCCCCCTGAGTTGCCCCTATCCCTTGCCAGGCAACCACAACTCTCCTCTCCATTTAGATTGTGAACCTGCTCGCAAGCGTCACTGATTTTGTATTCTCTCCCACCCAACCCTCCCCAGAAAAGACTTTTTTTTACACATATAACAAAGCTCACCCTTTTTTTTACCCCCTTCCTTTCTTCCCTTTTTCCCTTCTTTAGTTATTACCTATACATTATTTTAACATCTTTATATGTATTTTATCGCCATTCTTCATTCTTGTTACATCTCTTCATCTTTCCTTCCTGTCTTGTAGGCGTTCTGCAAATTCTCATGCTTCTTCCGGATCCGAGAACAGTCTGTTTTCCTCCCCAGGGATAAATATTTTAAGCACAGCTGGATATCTTAAATTTATAGCCCTTTTCCCCATAGGATCGATTTTGCTGTGTTAAATTCCTTCCTCTTCTTGAGGAGTTCAAAACTTATGTCTGGGTAAAAAAATATTTTTTGACCCTTGTATTCCAATGGTTTTTTGCCTTCTCTAATTTTATTCCTTGCCTGCTCCAGTATATTTTCTCTTGTCGTATATCTCAAAAATTTTACTAAAACGGATCTTGGTTTTTGATGTGTCTGTGGTTTCGGAGCTAGTGTTCTGTGAGTCCTTTCTATTTCCATTCCTTCCTGTATTTCTGTCATTCCCAGGACCTTTGGGATCCATTCTTTTATAAATTCCTTCATGTCTGCGCCTTCTTCATCTTCCTTTAGGCCCACTATTTTTATGTTGTTTCACCTACTATAATTTTCCAACATATCAATTTTATGAGATAACAACTCTCGTGAATCTTTAACTTTTTTGTCACTTTCTTCCAATTTTTTTCTTAAGTCATTCACTTCCATTTCTACAGCCGTTTCTCATTCTTCCACATTTTCTAATCTTTTCCATATTTCTGTCATGACCAGCTCTATTCTATTCACTTTTTCTTCTGTACTTTTCATTTCACTAAATTCTAATGTCAACTGTTCTTTTAATGGTCTCATTTGTTCTTGGAAAAAAAATTATCTATATTCTGTCCATCTGTTTTACCTTCTATTTCTCTGTGCAGATCTTGGTCTTCTTCCTCTTCTTCTGTGTCTGCACCTGTGTTTGTGTCTCTTCTCTTCCTTGTATCTGTGTCTCTTCTCACTTTCCTGATGAGTTGCTTGTCTCACTTTGCTGGGCTGCTTCTTGCTTGGCTTCTTGCTGTTGGTCCTTCTTCTGGGCTACTCATCTGTTGGGCCTCCTGCTGCTGCTCTTCTTTCCTTTCACTCCCTTTCCTGTCACTTTCCTCTTCTTCCAGCTGAGAGCCCTGGTGTCAGGCATCCCTCAGCTGGCCACGTTGTGTTTGCCCGCTCCTCAACTGAGCCCCCCTCCCGTCGGTGTTCTCCTTCTCCTTAGTAAGCGCACTGCGCATGCGCGACTCCTCGCACATGCGCAGTTATGCACTTTTTGGCTCAGAAAGCCATTTTTGCAGTCCAGCGGTAATGGGGTCGCCACTCTGTGGGGTCGTCACCAACCTTGGAGAACGGGATCTCTTCTCCACAACTGCTCCCTGTTTCTTCATGAGGTAAGGCCTTCTCCTTTCTCTTCTGGCATCTTTTCTTCTTATTTTCCCCATTGTTTTTACTTTTTCCTTCTTGGGTGCCATTTTCTTTCTTTTCTCAACAACTTTATCTTTTATTTGTTATGTTTTGTATTTCTTGAACTTTGTATTTTCACTTTATTTCTTCTTTTCTGGAGAAGGCTGGTATTCCTCTACCGACCACTACTCCATCATGTGACTCCCCTCTGGAATAAGAAATGCTTAACTCATTTTCCGTCAGTATAATTAACCTTGACTGTGAAAAATGCCACAGAAATCTAGTTGTTTATAAATATTTAATTTTTCAGGTGCTTCTTGGCTGAGCTGGGGTTTGGTTAAAGGTGCTGAATTCACTGGTAAAGCAATCCAAAAAGGAGCCTCCAAGCTGAGAGAGCATATTCAGCCCGAAGATAAACCTGCAACAGTCAGTCCCACTGTGGAGAAAGGACTAAATGTTGCACGACAAGCAACAGGAGGGGCTGTAAAAGTAAGCCAGTTTTTGGGTAAGTGAACTGCCTAAATCATTTTAAAGCTGATCTGGCGGCCCACCAAGAGTGTTTCAGTACAGATTTGATGCCTGATCCATGCAATAGATACAATTTAAAGAGTGTTCTTAGAAAGGAAAGAGAGAGAGAGTGAGGTTGATAGGTGGGTCAGATATCAGAATCTGAGCTCTTGTCATCTAAAGGTACAGAGATCAACATGGAGTTATTTTCATAATCTGTGATTCAAGAAGCACAGATATTTTAGAAGATACTAGGGCTGGAGAAAATTATTGTGTTAATTTAAGATGAGGCCATGAAGAAATTTATTATGTGAATCTTAAAATTAAGACATCGTTCAACTGGGAGACTATAGCCCTTCTTCCACTGGCACCCTGTCCCAGGAATTTACTGGGAAGGGTCCAGTGGAAAAGGAACACCGTCCGAACACCAGCATCAAATGATGTCATTTCACACTGGGGATTAACTGCCTCTACCCCTACTCGTATCCCCGGCATTTGCTGATGCCAGCATGCTGATAAAACCAGTGGAAAAGGGATAGTAGAAAGTCACCCATTTCCAATTGAAGGTAGAATACTCCGATCCCCAGGGAAAAGTGTGTTCAGTGGAAAAGAAATTAGTGTCCTAGTTAAGGGTGGCCCAGTGGAAATGGCACAAAGTGCTTCCTATCCTGGGATACTGCACAGCCAATTAACTGGTATGCCATTGGAAAAAAGGCTTCTACTATCAAGGATAAGAATGATGGTAAATGTGGCTTAAGCAGCTGAATTTTGAATCTTAATGTTGAGGGCAGAAAAAGGAGCTAGGACCGGAACATGCTGCAATAGTTGAGACTAGAGACTAAAAGGCATGGATTCAGATTCAGATTTATTGTCACAGTACATACATGACATCACATACAACCCCAAGATTATTTTTCCTAGGAGCAAACAGAATTATTACTTACTGGTGGTGCAAAAAAAACCTACACAACATACACATGTGAACAAATAAAGAAAAGTAAACAAACAGCAGTACAGAGGGTAAAAAAATCAATAAAATGCAAAAAGTTTAACAACAGGAATAAACTTATTCACGGGCAAAGTAAAACTAAGCACACTTGATGTTGGTGCAAATACATTGTTGGAAATTAATGGAATATAATATTCCAAACTTTCTGATTTTGGCCCATATTGGCAATAAGATTAATGAAAGAGGTAGCGAAGCAGTGAGTCTTTGGTAGGAAACTAACTCGATGGTTTCAATATCCAAATGTTTGATTCTCCGAATGTTCTCCTCATTCAGTCCTGAAAGATGAATAATGTGAGAATTTAAATATGGTGGTTTTGAGACTATGGGTAAGCTTTTCTCACCCTGCTGTATCATTACTGGGTAATAATTCAATGAATACAAATCAGAGGATCAAGAAAAAGATGTGACCCTCATGGAAATTATTGTATTATGGCAGGGTTGGTTGGGGAAAAAACCGACCCATCCTAATACCACTATTCCAAGCCAAAATCTCTGGCTCTGCAGGTATTAGCTCTGAGAACTTTATGTTGAGTGTTTTTCCCCTAACACCATTTTAGACAGTGAGTTCCAGACCTCCTCCAGCTGATGGTGTTCAGCTTTAGGGGAATAAAACATTTTTATTTCCTGTCCAATCCAATCATTTAATTTCACCAAAACTATGCTATAGTTTTGAGCCCTTATTATTTCATCTGGGCTTGGTGAGTGAAATGATCTCTATGATGCTAAAAACCACAGTGCTTTCTCTTCCCTTAACAATAGTCAGACTGTAATGCAGCTCGTCAGCACACTTTCCACCTCACATTTGTAGAAATTTGCCAGGGTTTCCAATGTCATGCTGAACTGCCACAGACTGAGGAAGTAGAAGTGCTGAACTTCTTTCTTCACTCTGCCATTTGTGTATTTGATCCAGTAAAGATACTCCAAGACGATGACTTCCAAGAACTTAAAGTAAATCACAAAACTCCACAGACGTTGTGGTTGAAGTAAAAACACAAAATGCTGGAGAACCTTGTAGCGCGATCAATAAAGGCTTTATTGATCTAAAGTCCAATCATGTCTCAGCATGCTGCTGGCTCAAGTCCAAGGGCAGGTATGAGGGAGGAGATTAGGGCTCTCGGCCTTTATTAGGTGTCTTAAGCAGAGGGGCTACCAGTTCAGCAGGCAGGCCAGCCTGCCCAGCTCAGTGGCGAATGTGCCCACATTACCATATTCCACCACTTTCACCCCTCCTTTTTAGATAAAGTCCAGTGGGGTGATGCGGGACACTGTTTTTACAGTCCATGAGTTGCACAGTAATGTTCACAGGTGTAGTCTCTCTGGTCAATGGGACCTCTGCAGTCCCACTGGCTGTGGTCCTATCCATCTGGGTACCTCACCAGCGCATACTGGGGGTTCACATGCAGGAGGTGCATTTCCTCCACCAGTAGGTCCGTCTTGTGGGTCCTATCGTGCTTCTGGAGGAAGGACAACAATCTTTCATGGGGCGTTGCAGAGTAGGGACCTGGTGGCATGCAGTGCTTCTGGGAGTACCTCTTGCCACTGGGACACAGTCATCCCTTTTGCCTTTAGAGCCAAAAGGACTGCCCTCCAAATAGTGCCGTTTCCCCTTTCTACCTGGCCATCCCCTCGGGGATTGTAGCTGGTGGTTCTACTCGTTGCTCTGCCCCTAGATAGGAATTAACAGTGCAGCTCCTCACTCATGAACACTGAACCCCAGTTGCTATGCACGTATGTGGGATACCCAAAATGAGTGAATATGGTGCGAGTGCTTTAATGGCTGTGGTCATATCTGGGCAGGGAATGGCGAATGGGAAACTTGAGTATTTGTCAACAATGTACAGGAAATAGCTTCTGATTTGTGGATGGGAGGGGCCCTTGAAGTCTATGCTGAGACGTTCGATGGGACGAGTAGCCTTGATGAGGTGGGCTCTTTCTCGCCTGTAAAACTGTGGCTTGCATTCCACACAGACCAGGCAATTGCGTGTCAGCTCTCTGACATCATCCACCGAATAGGGAAGGTTACAGGCCCTCGTGAAGTGGTAGAGTCTTGTGACCCCAGAGTGGCAGATGCTATCGTAGAGGACGTGAAGGCGATCTCCTTGCACCCTGGTGCAGGTTCCACTGGTAGAGCATTGGGCAGCTCGTTGTGCTTACCTGGCTGGTACAAGATCTCATAACTGTAGGTGGACAGCTCAATTCTTCACCACATGATCTTGTCATTCTTAATTTTGCCCAGCTGTTTGTTATTAAACATAAAGGCAATGGCTCTCTGGTCTGTCAGCAGGGTGAATGGGCTGCCGGCCAAGTAGTGCCTCCAGTGGCACACCGCCTCCACTATAGCCTGTGCCGCCTCCTTCCCGATGGAGTGCCTGCGTTCATGGCCCTGGAGAGTGCGCAAAAAAAATTGCCACTGACCTGCCTGGTTTGGTGTGGCGGCTAGGGCGAAGTCGGAAGCATCACTCTCCACTTGGAACGGACCGATTTGTCGATGGTGTGCATTCCTGCTTTGGCAATCTCTTCCCTGATGCTTTCGAAAGCCTTTCGGATCTCTGCCAACAGGGGAAAGGTTGTGGTTTTCACCAGGGGCTGGGCCTTGTTGACATGATTGGGAACCCATTGTGCGTAATATGAAAAGAGCCCCAAAAACCTTTTTAAGGCCTTGGGGTTATGTGGTAGAGGTAATTCCAAGAGGGGGTGTGTGCACTCAGCCTCGGGGACAATCACACCACCCTCCACCACGTACCTCAGGATCGCAAACCGCTGTGTGCTAAACACTCACTTCTGGTTATATGTGGCTAGGAACCTCCGCAGGTTGTCGTTATGTTCTTTCTGGTCATGGCTGCATGTGGTGACATTATCCAAATATGGGTAAATGATTTTTAGCCTATTGTCGTCCACCATGCGGTCCATTTCCCTTTGAAACACCAACATCCTGTTTGTGAGGCCGAAAGAGATCTGTAAAAATTGATACAGTCAACCGTTAGCCTCAAATGCTGTGTTGGGCTGGACCTTTGGGCAGATAGGAATTTGATGGTATGCTGACTTGAGATCTATGGTTGAGAAGACCCTGTACTTTGTGAACTCGTTCACCATGTCATCAATTTGGGGAAGGGGGTAGGTGCCCAATAGGGTGAACTAGTTGATGGTTTGACTGTAGTAAATCACCATCAGGTTCTTCTCTGCCCCTTTTACCACCAGCACCTATGTCCTCCATGGACTATTACTGGGGTCTATTATGCTGTCCCTCAGCAATCGTTCCACCTCAGACTTAATGAATCCCTTGTCCATCTACTCTTAGTGGCCATTGGCCTATAGTCTGGGGTGAGGTTTTGGAACAGTGGGGATGGAGGGACCTGTTAGGTGGCCAGACCGCAGGTTGGTAGTGCTGCCCAGCCTTCAGGTGAGTGATTGGGCCTCTCCAGGAAAGGGGGGCGGACATTCCGGAACTTGTTGTTCCTGACTGTGAACAGGGGACAGGGGCCGTCAAACTGCATCAGCACCCCTTTTAGCTGGCACTGGAAATGTAGTCCCAATATGATGGGGGCACAGAGATAGGGCATCACCAATAGTCTGAAATTTTTGTATTTTGCTCACCTCCCCCCAGGTTAGGTCCACGGAGCATTTCCCACAGATTTCTGTCCAGAAGGTTTTGGAGGCTAGTGCTACCCGACACTTTGCAGGGGACACGGTCAGGGAGTAGCGTTCAACAGTGCTTGGATGTATGAAACTCTTGGTGCTCCCTGTGTCAAACAGGTAATCCATGGTGTGACCATTTACCTCTATGTCCATCATGGAACATCCCAGTTGGTGTGGTTGACTCTGGTCCAAGATGATCGAAGCTGCCATGTCGCCAAGATGACCACCCGGGAGATTGCTAAGACAGCTGCCCCCATGGATTGCTTGCAGTGGAGCCCAGAAGTGAAGCTGGCAGTGACATCATGGTGTGGGCCCGGAAGTTCAGTTCTCCACAGCCGGAAGTGATGACTGGAGCTGCTCGGTCCAAAATGGTAACGGGGGTAGTGGTCCACACACAGCACTGCTCGCAGGGGGGCTTAGATCGGCATACCCTTGCATAGTGCCCTTTTTGCCGACAGTTCAAGCAGGTAGCACTACGTGCAGGACAGTATTTTCGTGGTTGCTTGTTTTGGCCATAGTAGTTGCACCTCATGTGCTTGACAGTTGTGGCGGCAGTCAGGGGCAGAGGCCCAGAATCCCAAGATGGTGCTGCCCATTCTGCGTATCTGGGGGTCGCATGGCCCACAGCGTAGGCCTCCACGTTCTTTTGGGCCTTCTTCATGGCCTGGGCCATCTGCACGACCTCCTGTAGGGACCGATCACCCTTCTCCAGGAGTCATTCATGGGTGTTTTGAGAGTGGAATCTAGCGATCAGCCCGTTGCGGATGATCTCCTCCTGGTACTCTGCTGCCTTTGTGTCTCGGCACCCGCAGTCTTGTCCCAGCTCCCGCATGGCCCGCACAAACTTGTCAACCGACTCACCTGGGCCTTGGCGTCGGGAGCCTGGCAGAACTCGTCCTCACTCTAAATAACTTCTTAGCCATGGATACCCGAATGGGTCTCAGCTACGCCTGCCTCTTGTAGGCTTTGTGGAACAATCCATGCTACAAGCCTACGCAGGTGACCCCTCAACTCTTTCTCTGGTTATATAGATGACTACATCGAGGCTGCCTCATGCACCTCCAATGAGCTTGTCAACTTCATCCACTTCATGTCCAACTTTCACCCCGATCTCAAAATCACCTGGTCCAATAACACTCTCCCCTTCCTGAATCTCTGTCTCCTTCTCAGGAGACAAGCTTTCCACTGACATACTACAAACCTTCCATCTCCCACAACTACCTGGACTACACTTCCCCACACCCTGCCCCCTGCAAGGACTCCATCCCTTTCTCTCAATTTCTCAGTCTCCGCCACATCTGTACCCAAGGTGCGATCTTCTAGTCCAGAGCTTCTGAAATGTCTTCTTTCACAAACGTGGCTTCCTCTCCACCACCATCAACTCAGCCCTCGCCCGCATCTCTTCCATTTCCTGCTCATCTGCCCTGACTCCCTCTGTCCCCAGATGCAGCAAACATAGAATCCCCCTCATCTTTGTCTACCACCCCACCAGCCTCCATATCGAACACATCATCACTGGAATTCTAGCATTTACTGCAGGATCCCAACACCAGACATATTTTTCCCTCTTGGCTTTACGCAGGGACTACTCCCTCCCTGATTCTCTTGTGCATTCATCCCTTCCCACCCATCCCACACCTGGCACCTTCCCCTGTAGCTGCAGGAGGTACAACACTTGCACCCACACCTCCTCCCTCACCGTGGTCTGGGGCCCCAAAAAGGCCTTTCACATGAAACAACTCTTCACTTGTCCATCCAGAGGACTTCTTTACTGCATCCAATGCACCCTTTGTGGCATTCTCTACAATGAAGAGACTGGTTGCAGACTAGGAGATTGCTTCGCTCAGCACCTCCGCTCCATTCACAACGACAGCAACTTCCCAGTGGTCAACCATTTCCATTCCAGGACACACTCCCATGCTCACGTGTCTGTTCATGGCCTTATGTACTATCTCACCCTGACCACCGGTAGACTGGAGGAACAACACCTTATTTTTCGTCTGGGCACCCTCCAGCCACATGGCATGAACATTGACTTTTACTGTTTTCCATTAAATTTGCTTGCCTTTTCTTCCCCTGTCCTTTTCCTGTCTTTCCAGTTCTTTCACCCACACAGTCCTGCCATTCCCCTTCTCCCTCACTGCTGCTGTCCCCTCCCTCCTCTCTCCACCTGTCATCTCCTGCCTTGCCAGCCCCCCCTTCCCCCTCCTTCTCTTTTGTTCGGACGCTTGCCGGCTTTTTCTCTTTGATGAAGGGCTCAAGCCCGAAATATTGGTTATGCATCTTTGCCTTTGCTACATAAAGAACAGTGTTGAGGTTCTCCAGCATTTGTGTTTTTACCTCAAGAATTTAAATTTGCTCACCCTCTCTTGGTCATTGTTAGTACCTGGGCAAATTAATATTTTTAATCATTTGTATATCAGCTGGCTGAAGAGCATCTTGGATAGGTTGGTTTTATGTTTGTTTCCACTTCAAGCTCAAAAATTGAAGGAAATATCAATTCATGCAGCATGTGTAGAAGGAAGTAGTATTTTTCTTATTTTCCCCCGTATGAATTGCTGCATGTTTTCCAATTTCTATTTGGTCATATGACATCTGCAGGATACACTACTGCCTTTACTTTCTACGAAGTGTGAGGAGATTTGGCATGTGATCAAACACTCTATCAAACTTCTATAAATGTGCTGCAGAATGTATACTGACCTATTTTCTGTTTTTTTTTTAACATTAGATAACAACGTTAATGTCTGTTTAGTACATAAAGCATTGCCTGTTGTAATTATTGAAGTCGGCCACTGATAAATTCCCATCCATTGGTATACAAGAATGACTGGGTTCGCATAGCAACTGGATTAATAACTTGTTTATTTCAAACATTCCTCATTCAAGATAATTTGTCAAATGGATTGTTCTCATAGTTGCTTTTTCATATTAGTCTCTTCGTCAATGAGCACAGTGATGTCATTTTGGAAAAATTTGGTTTGTACAAAAACAAATCTACTGGTGAACATAGCGTGTTAAAGCAGCATCACTTGGAGAAAGAATAGCCAGTATTCTGGGTTGGAGCCCTTCAAATCCTGAGATTTCGACCGTTCTGATTTTCCCCTCTAATGTTGCTCAACCCTCTGAGTTCATCCGGCAGATTTTTTTTGTTTCAGAGTCCAGAATTTGCATTCTCTTGGTTGTACAGTAGTTTAATAAATATATCTTGAGCCTAAACGTTTTAACACAGTTGCTGCAATCAAAGCAAAAGGAATTTTTTTGTAAAATTATAATAAGATCAGGAGAATTGTGAAGGTAAAATTTCCATTATTGTCATGTAATACTACATTTAGAATGTAACATGTATGAAATTCTTTAACTTTTGTCAACTGTAAGGCGGACAGAGTCTCGCCACTTTGTCCAGTGCCCCTCACAGCAACTGGTGTTCCTCGGCAGTCTCCCCTCCAAGCCTGCTTAGCTTCCGAGATCAGACAATCTCAGGCATATTAGGCACCAATTAAATAAAGAAGCTATAATCTTAAGTTTGGTCCTTCATCTTTGATTATAGAAGATTGTGTATTTATACACTTTTTAAAACCATTGTTTCATTTTTAGGCAATCCAGAGTGAAGTTCCTTAAAATATCTGAACCTTTAAGATGTTGTTATTACTTCACAGTTGATGGACTTTGCACTGTCGCTAGCACTGTTGGAAAAGAGCTTGCTCCACATGTAAAGAAACATGGAAGTAAACTTATCCCTGAATCTATAAAAAAAGATAATAGTTCAAAAGCCAAAGTAGATGGGGCTCTCGTGGTTGCAGCAAGTGGAGTTCAAGGTATGTTTTATTTATTTTGCTTTTCTATAACTTTTTCCATTTGCTATAAATATTAGTTACTGGTAGATTTAATTAAATCCTTAATTTTTTAGTCATACAGAAGTCTTAAATAAAATCAATAGGTTTCATAAATGTAATGGTGCAGGAAGCATGTTGTTTGAATTTGAAAACTGAAAAAGTCTCCTGCACTGCCAACCCTTTTCAATGATTAATGCAAGTTATTTGTTTCATATCCATTTTCTCTTTCCCAAATTATTCTTTCTTTTTTCTTTGGCTTGGCTTCACAGACGAAGATTTATGGAGGGGTAAATGTCCACGTCAGCTGCAGGCTCATTTGTGGCTGACAAGTCCGATGCGGGACAGGCAGACACGGTTGGAGCGGTTGCAGGGGAAAATTGGTTGGTTGGGGTTGGGTGTTAGGTTTTTCCTCTTTTGTCAGTGAGGTGGGCTCTGCGGTCTTCTTCAAAGGAGGTTGCTGCCCGCCGAACTGTGAGGCGCCAAGATGCACGGTTTGAGGCGATATCAGCCCCCTGGCGGTGGTCAATGTGGCAGACACCAAAAGATTTCTTTAGGCAGTCCTTGTACCTCTTCTTTGGTGCACCTCTGTCACGGTGGCCAGTGGAGAGCTCGCCATATAACACGATCTTGGGAAAGCGATGGTCCTCCGTTCTGGAGACGTGACCTACCCAGCGCAGTTGGATCTTCAGCAGCGTAGATTCGATGCTGTCAGCCTCTGCCATCTCGAGTACTTCGATGTTAGGGATGAAGTCGCTCCAATGAATGTTGAGGATGGAGCAGAGACAACGCTGGAGGAAGCGTTCTAGGAGCCGTAGGTGATGCCGGTAGGGGACCCATTATTCGGAGCCGAACAGGAGTGTGGGTATGACAACGGCTCTGTATACGCTTATCTTTGTGAGGTTTTTCAGTTGGTTGTTTTTCCAGACTCTTTTGTGTAGTCTTCCAAAGGCGCTATTTGCCTTGGCGAGTCTGTTGTCTATCTCGTTGTCGATCCTTGCATCTGATGAAATGGTGCAGCCGAGATAGGTAAACTGGTTGACCGTTTTGAGTTTTGTGTGCCCGATGGAGATGTGGGGGGGGATGGTAGTCATGGTGGGGAGCTGGCTGATGAAGGACCTCAGTTTTCTTCAGGCTGCCTTCCAGGCCAAACATTTTGGCAGTTTCCGCAAAACAGGACATCAAGCGCTGAAGAGCTGGCTCTGAAAGGGCAACTAAAGTGGCATCGTCTGCAAAGAGTAGTTCAAGGACAAGTTGCTCTTGTGTCTTGGTGTGAGCTTGCAGGCGCCTCAGATTGAAGAGACTGCCATCCGTGCGGTACCGGATGTAAACAGCGTCTTCATTGTTGAGATCTTTCAAATTATACAAATGGTGTAAATCTACGATGCACAACACAGTAATACTCCAATAAGGTGGCACACTTGTGACTTCAGTAGCATCAAATTGGCAGATTACTGTAAGTTATTTTTACTAAATCCCAATAATTTTTTAATATTTAAGATGCTACTCAGTATTATAAATTTTCCAATGGATCTAGTGAGTTTAAGGCAATCACTCCACCCCACAAAGCTCACCTAGGGACCCATGGAAGAGAACCAGATTGGGCCAGTCAGATCTTCAGGGTCCATGTCTGGTTCTACACCTCAAGGTACTGAACTAGTAGTCATGAATCTATGACTTCTAAATGGACACAGAACTGGTGACACGTCTGTCACTCTATAATGGAATAAATTTTTGAAAAACAGGGGCCACTTTCATTTGGTGTTTACTTCTGCTATAACACTGGACGACATTGCATGTGGGCATAAATTTGTCAGAGTGAAAAGGAATGCTGGAGGGATGAGTGAGTGGAACAGGGAGGAATATGTCGTTTATGTCTTTAAATATGACTAACTGGTTAGTTTTACAGATTGAAATTTGTGTTTTTTGTGATTTGGTTCTCTAAAACAGTTTGGATTGTAAGCCCAATTTAAAATAAAAGTTGTGCAACACTGGTCTAACTTCAAGTCTGTTCATTTCAATAATTTTAAACTGAACATCAGTTAGGCCATATTTAAATTGTAGAATGAACTGGGAAAAAAATTGTTGATGTGTTTAAGACATATCTGTTAATGCTTCTGGTAACCAAACATTATTAACTCAAATAAAAATGTATGGTTTGTGAACAGTGTAGATACAACTAAGAAATCTAGGTTGGCAATAGAGAAAACTGAATAAAGGTTATATTGAAAGATTCATAATAAAAATTTCTCTCAAGGAATATGTGTGGAGATAGGAGATTGATTAAATAATTTTATTTCAACTCTTGTTTCCTCATGCATGTGTAGATGATACGGCTTGGCATTACAGAAAATTATGATACCGATGTTTTCTAGAAATGCAACCCTGCTATGTTTGAAAAGATATGAGGATTCAATTGGTTATGATTGACTGGTAAATAATGGCTAATGTTTAACAAGTAAATGTTAATAAGAAAATGGCAGAGAAATTAAATGTATTTTGTATTTGAACAGAAAAAGCTCCTAAAAATGTTAAAGAACCAAGAGTGAAGTGACAGAGGAAATTAAGAAAATGGTATTAGCTTTTTTCCAAAAGAAAATTGGCGACATCTGTGAAAACGAAAGATAAATTCTAAGGACTCAATGAAATATACACATTGCAAAGTTTTGAGAAGTGACAAAAGAGATTGCATTGCTCAGGTTACCACTTCCTAAAATTCTGTAGATTTTGAAAGTGTGGAATGCAGGATAGCAAATGTGTCCCCAGAATTGAAGGAAGATGTGAGAAAATGAGGAATTTTGGGAGCATTGGAGAAAAAGCTTGATTTTCTAATAATAGTTGTCATGATGGGACATAGAAAAATAATACAACTGAGAAGAGGTAGCACAGACTTAAGAAAGTGGAATTGTATTTGACTATTGGAGTTCTTAGAGGACATAGTTGGTAGAATAAATGGGTAAAATGAGAAATATAGGTTAAGTAAAATATTTGGATTTTTAGAAGGTTTTTGATCAGTTTCCACACAGGAGTTTGATTGGTCAACCATGTTGAAGCATATGGGCTTTGAAATAATGTATCGCCATGGATTTAAACATTAGTTAATGGACTGAAATTAAAGAATTGGATAAATTGTCTTTCTCATAATGTCAGGCTGTGATCAGGAATTGGTAATGGGCCCCAGCTCTTTGCAATCTTCATTAATGATTTGGCTGACGTTTACATCAGTCCACAAAATTAGGGAAATTGTCAGTGGGGAGGAGGACATAAAAATTCCTCAATGAAGTCTAGACAAGCAAAAAACAACAGATGGAATGAACACAAAACAGAAAAGCAAAGTTTTTAAATGGTGACCGATTGGGAAATCTTAATGATCAAAGGAAGCAGTGTTGTTATCAGTCCACTGAAAATTAACATGCAAGCAATTAGAAAAGCATTTTGGCTTTTGAGTACAGGAATAAAAATATTGAAATCTTCTAGGCCCTCTGTGATAGAACACCTGCAGTTTTAGGCATAGTTTGGCCTCTTTACACAAAAGTTTCTTGCCATTGGGAAAGTAGAATCTAGATTCATTTGCTGGTTCCAGTGATGGCAGATTTGCTATATGACGTGAAACTGAATAAACAAAGGATGTTTGCTCTGGAGTTCAGAATCTTGAGCGGTCTAGAACTGGTGGGGTGGGAGGGAGGGGACTCCATTTAAGACTCAAATTAGAAGTTTCTTCACTTAGATGATGGTGAATCTTCCTAATAGAAACAGAGTACATTCAGATCAATAGATTTTATGGAAATTTAAAGGTTATGAGGTGTGCAGGAAAAAGTTGTTGAGCTACAAGATGCCATCTTAATGAATGGTGGAGCAGGATTGAAAGGCCAGATAGCCTGCTCCTAATTATGTTCCTGTTTTCTTATTACAGGATTTGTAACCATCTGGAACGGTTTGGAATGCGCGGCAAAGTGCATAGCCAAGAATGTCGCAGCAGAGACTGTTCACACAGTGAAACACAAGTAAGTAATCCTTTTCATTTAAGGATGATTCAATATAAATTCAAATTACACTGTTACAGATTATCGTAATGTTTTTGGGAGATAAATTGGGGAAAATTTTTTAGTGAAGGTCACATACAAACACTTTAAAACAGATTTTTTTTTAAAATCCTGGAGCTCTGCTCATGCCAGAGAGTCCAGTGCCAAGAGCCTTTAAAAAAGCTTTAGAGAGTGCCCAAGAGAATTCACTAATGGATTGTTGCTTACAAAAAGGCAACACATGAAAGAACTCGTCAGAGACACAGGCTGTCTGGAGAGGAACTTGCAGTTCTAAGAGGGTCATGTGGTTTTGCAAGCAGAGGGAGTAAAACAGGCTTTCTTTCTGAGAGAGAATTCAGTTCTGCAGTTTTACAGTCAGCAGCAACAACTGGGACAGGAACAGGACAAGCTGGCAAGCTTGTGGAAAACCCCCATTTGGAAGATGGGTTGTGAGTGCTTAGATCAGCCTGGTCAAAGCCCTTGTGGTCTGTGCAAGAGGCTGCTGTTACGAGCCCCAAAGGACCCCAAAACCCAGCAGCAATAAAAATTCACCAAGACAAGTAGTTACTTAACAAAAATTGTTTTTAATTGTCTTTAATCATGAAAACAGAGTCAAATTTTAACTTACCTCTATTAACTTAACTAAACCCAACTTAACCCCCTTCTAATTCTAAGCACATGTGTATGTAATGTGTGTGTAAATTTAAGAAAAGTTCTTTGGTTCACAGTTCAATCTCACTTCTCATTCTTCCAAGTTTTCTGGTTGCAGGCAATTCTTACACTATGCACAGAATTTAATATGTATAAAGTTCACCAGGCTTTGGTGCTCAAAATGTAAATGTTTACCACTCAGGAAGATTATCATAGGGTTTGCGGAGAGAGATTTATTGTTCCAGGATTTCCACAACTGAGGTACCACCATTAGTTACCTCAGTGTCTTGCTGATGAAACTTGCCCCATCAGGGTTCTCCAGATGATAACCTCTTTCTTTCAGGCTACCACAGAGTTCCTTTCTGTTCCGCTTATTCCAAGAGAAACATCAGACAGATAGCACTTCCAGCCACCTGCCGCTCTGGAATTTTCTGTTTCAGTTCCAACCAGCTTCTCCTGCTTGTTTCATCTGTCTGTCTGTCTCTCTTTCCAACTGCCTGGTCAAAGCCCTTGAGGTTCATGCAAGAGGAGTGGACTGGCTGCCTAATATTTCACTTGAAAAAAGAGATACAAAAAGGAACTCTGTGGTGACCTGAAAGAAGGAGGTTATCATCTGAAAAACCCTGATGGGGCACGTTTCTTCGGCAAGACACTCAAGTGACTGATCGGAAGGAATCCGTTGTATGTGTCCAACGAGCAACAAATCTCTCTCTGAAAACCAATAAGAACCTTCCTGAGCGGTAACCATTTACCTTTCAAGCACCAAAGCCTGGTGAACTTCATCAATGTTAAATTTGTGCACATTATAAGAATTGCCTGCAACCAGTGAACTTAGAGGAATGAGAAGTGAGATTGGACTGTGAATCCAAGAACTTTTCTGAACTTGCATACACATTACATACATGTGCGCTTAGAATTAGAAGGGGGTTAAGTTAATAGTAATAAGTTAAAGTATGATCCTGTTTTCATGTTTAAAGATAATTAAAAGCAACTTTTGTTTAAGTCACCATTTGTCTTGGTGAATATCTATTGCTGCTGAGTTTTGGGGTCCTCTGGGCTCGGAACAACATGCTGTATGCAATTTGTCGTTAACTGATACTTTATGCTTTCAAGTACAGTAAAATGAAAATGTACATTTCAAAAGTGAACTAAAATCGATGAAAGTGATATAATTCCACATGAAATTTATTCATTTAATTAGCTTTATCTTTTAGGCAACAGCATCTTGATCATGAATCATTTTGCCCTTTTCTGTGCAATTTTTTTTGTTGTAGTTAGCAGCTTTCAAAATGAGTTGCACTGAATAGTTCAAACCAGTTGTGCTCTGCATTACTCACCTCATTTTCAATTCTCTAGTGAAACAAATAACCCTTCATATTTCTCAAAATATTTGTTGGTATAGATAAATAGATCCTCACTACTTTCATCCTTGCATAATTAAGTTAAGCTAAACTGGCACCTGCGTTTCGCCATGTGTGGCAATATTATCACAAATTTCCCACTTAATTGTGCACTGATTGGTAAGAGAGAGAGAACTTTTTTTGGATCTGATGTTATTATATAAACATACATTTTATGAACTTGCATAGTTTCAGAACAATGAAATAAATTATCTATTTTGGCACATTTAAATCTTTAGCCTTGTCCTCTTGTACTTGTTCTTTGTGGGTTGAACAGTTAGCTTCACAAGTGGTCCTTTTATGTGATCCATTGAGTATCCAGATGAGAAAACATAGGACAAAAAAAGATCCTAATCCTTGGTGGTGGGACAGAGATGGAGGGAGATATGTAAATAATTATGCTCGTTCACATCTGCAGTTATCTGCTTTACCTGGCTGCTTTAATAATTCAAAGTTATGATCTTTTCTAATAAAGGTATGGTACTGCTGCTGCTAAAGTTACAGACAACGCTGTGAACTCTGCCATCAATGTTGGGGTGACAGCTTTTAACATTGATCATCTGGGTATCAAAGCAATTGCACGACGCACTGCGAAGGAAACAGGAAATGCTATACTTGATGACTATAAATTGCAAGAGAAACCAGAAAAGCCAGGAAAAAAATGAATCTTTTTGATCATTTTGAATTCAATTGATGGAGTTGTAAATTTTAACATGCAACTGAACTGATGCTAATGAACAGTAATGCTTTGCAGAAGTTTATTTTCAGCTAATATGCAGGTAGTTCTTGAAGAATGAAAATCCTATAGCACTTTGAGACAAATAGTATTAAATTATTTTTGTGTTGTCATATTGATTTTACTTCAACTTAATAATAACACATTAAGAATCTGGGGCTTCTCCCCTTTTCAATTAAAATAAAATCTAGCTCTGAAGAATTTTGTTTTATCTTATTTTCTCACCTTGGTTTTGGAATAGTTCATTGAATTTGAAATTTTTGTGTGAAAGGTTGGGAGTTTAAGAAAAATATAGAATACACAGGAGTTTATTTAAAATTGTCTTTTCACTGCACGTGCCTCAGAGTATGTATCTCTGCTGCTACGCTGATTCGAAGATTTATTTTGGAATGCAAACAGCTGTGATTGAGAGAAAGAAGTAAATGATGTGTATTTTGTACAAATGACCATACGAGTGTGCAAGTAAACTCGATTAATAGCAGTGGTATCTTGGTGTAAATAATATGTTCAAAGCGCAACTCGGTGATGCACCACAAACCTCATGCTGCAGTTTGCACTGATAATAGAATTAATTGTTCCCATCAGCAGGTCGCAACAGTGACCAAAACATTCCTTGAGATTGAGGTAAAGGAAGATGGGATTTTCAAGCTAGACCTCAAATACTAATCTTCAGTGGAAGAGCTTAATATACAATGTCATTTTTTAAAAAGTGTATAGTTTTTAATCTGTAAAATGGTTTAAGAACAAATCAGCACACTTAATAGCTTGTAAATTTTTGAGAATGGAACTATAAAGTGAAGGCCAAACAAATGTTTCTGCTTTCATCTTGAGGTACCTAATTAAATAACAATTATAAGCACTGGTTTTGTAGTAAAACCTTACACTAAAATATCTTGTAGTTATCCTCTGTTAAAATTCCTTTATTCTGATCCATCCTATAACATGTAGATGCTGTATATTTATTTATGGCTGAACTATGCACTCACAACCTGTCTTCCAAATGGGGCTTTTCCACAAGCTTGCCAGCTTGTCCTGTTCCAGTCCCAGCTGTTGCTGCTGACTGTAAAACTGCAGAACTGATCGCTCTCTCTCAGAAAAACCTGTTTGACTCCCTCTCTGCTTGCAAAAACCACATGACTCTCTTAGAATAGCAAGCAGCACTCCCAAACAGCCTGCAGCTCTGGACCTAATCTTCCGAGTTCTTTGATCTGTTATTTTTCAAAACAACAATCCATTAATGAAGTCCCTTGGGCACTCTTCCAAATCTTTTGCAAAGGCTCTTGGAGCCAGACTGTCTAGCTTGAGCAGAACTCCAGTATTTTAAATGAGATCTGTTTTGAAATGTTTGTACATGACCTACACTTAAAAAAAACCTACCCCAATTTATTTCCTTTAAAACATATCTATAATCTATCACAAGGTGACAGACCTCTTGGTGGGGGAGCATTTCAGTGAGAGTTGCCACAACTCCCTGAGCTTTAGCCTAGCTACGGACAAGCATAAAAGCAGATAAAATTAGTGTTTATTTAGAAAAGGGCTAATTATGATGGGATGAGGCAGGAACCAAGGAGAGTAAATTGTGAATAGATGTTCATGGGAGAAAGCACAGAAGTAATGTGGAGGATGTTTAGGGACCACTTGCAAGGGGTTCAAGATGGGTTTATCCCACTAAGACCGGGAAAAGATGGTATGAAAAGGAAACCACGGTGAGGCAGCTGGTTAAGAAGAAAGCAAACATTAGATTTAGAAAGCAAAAATTAGGAAGGGGGCATGAAGGCTTTGGCAAGTAGGATTAAGGAAAACCCCAAGGTGTTCTGTGTACGTTAAAAAGGATGATGAGAATGAGGGTGGGGCTGCTTCAGGATAAAGGAGGTAATGTGTGCCTAGAGGCAAAGGATGTTGGCAAGGTCCTAAATGAATACTTTGTTTCAGTATTCAAAGAAAGCATCTTGATCAGGGTGAGGTTGGAATAGAACAGGCTTGTGTGCTGGACAATGTGGGAGATTAAGAAAGAGGAAGTGCTGGATCTTCTTCCAATTTTTAAAGATTGCTAAGTCCCCGGGGCCAGACACAATATATCACATGTTGCTGTGGGAAGGGAGAGAAGATATAGCTGGGTGTTGGCTATGATCTTTGCATCCTCCTTGGCCACAGGAAAGGTGATGGAGGATTGGAGAGTGGTAAATGTGGTCTCATTGTTTAAAAAAAAATTAAGAATCCTGGGAATTATAGACCGGTGAGTCTTGTTTAATGGTGTGCAAAGTATTGGGGAGGATTCTTAAGGACAGGATTTGTGAGCATTTGGAGTACAATCTTATAAGGGATAGTCAACAAGGTTTTGTGAAGGGATGGTCATGTTTGTCACAACACACGAATAATAACTCAGTCTGGAATTTGGGATCTTCAAATTTAAAGAATAGCCATTTTACAACTTCACAACATTTTACTGGGCTCCCTTAAAGTTGGCAAGATGCAGACTTACATTACCAAAATGATATCTATAAAATATTTTAAAAAATAAATATAGTATTATTTAAATGAATAAAGTTTATGCATTTAAAATCACACCACTGATGCAATTTTATTTGGAAGACATAACATTTAATCTGAACAGCAGCAATTAAATAGAAAGTAAATTTCACTGAACATTCACTCATAATGTTGAATTAACTTGTGGAATCCAATGCTCTTGCTGCTTGAGATGTTTATAATAACATTAATGCATCAGTAATGCGCTATTAGGTTTCACGGCTGCCACTCGTTCCAGTCTTGATTGAACCTACAAGCACAAAAAGTGTAACTTTACAAAATGTATATTATTCAAATCACTGGTGTACACCTACACAAAAATTAAGCAGAGGTGGCCTTCTGGCCCTGCTTCACAATTTATCAACATCACTTTCATTCATTTCTCCCACTTTGTAATTCCTTTTAAAATCCAGAAATCTATCAGTTTGCTTTCAATTCATTTGAATATGACTTCAGTATAGGAAATTTCAAAGGTTCATATTTTGACTTAAATGGTCTCACTCTGTTCTCAACTTAGCCTGGTCCTTGACTCCTTACCCTGGGAAAACCTTTGCCCTGCTGAGCCTGCCAGAATTTTGAAAGTTTCAGCAATTCTTAAAAAATCCTGTAAATACAGGTGAAAACAAAACACTGGAAAAAAGACTCAGCAGGTCAGGCAGCATCTATGGAAAAAGTTTAGGGTCAAAGACCCTTCATCAGAACAGAGAAATCGTTAGTCTAAACAACAAAAGATGGGAAGAGGAGTCACATGATGGAGTAGTGGCCAGTCGGGAAAACCAGCCCTCTCCAGGAAAATAGGAAAAAGCAAAGCATAAAAATAAAATACAAGAAATAGAAGATAAAGATACAGAGAAGAGAAAGAAGATGGCTCCCATGAAGGAGAAAGTAAAAGCGACTGGAAAAAAGTAGCCGGAGAAGATAGAAGACCTTACCTGCACGAAGGAACAGGACGCTGTGGAGACGAGGAGCGCCCGATCCTCGAGGTCAGTACCTGCCCAGCGGAGTCACGACCCACCAGCCGGTGCACTACAAGAATGGCTCTCAGAGCCAAACAAAACTGCGCAATCAAAGGAGAAAGAGGACACTGGTGGGAGCGGGGGCTCAGCAGAGGAGCAGCAGTCACAGAACGAACAGCTGAGGGACGACCGACACCAGGGTACTCAGCTGGAGGATGAGGAAGCCAGCAGAAGAGGGAGCGATGAAACAGACGAGGGAGACAGACAGAATGATGACAAGAAGATCAACGTCAGGAAGCACAACAGACATGCAGCCCAGGAGGGGAGGACTAGTAACAAGAGGTCCAGCAAGAAGAGGCCCTACAAAGAGATACAAGCAGTTCTTCAGGAAAAACAGAAGAGACACAGATACAGACACAGAAGAGGAAGAAGGTGGCCAAGATCTTCACAGAGAAATAGAAGGTAAAAGTGATGGACAAAGAGAAATAAAAGGTAAAACTGATAAACAGAATATAGATAAAGTCTTTTTTGAAGAACAAATGAGATCATTAAAAGAATGGTTATCATTCGAGTTTAACGCAATTAAATGGAAAATGAAGAGAACAGAAGATAAAATGCAAAGGTTAGAACTGGTAATGACAGAAATAGGGAAAAGAGTAGAGAGCCTGCAAATTAAGTACAGTACTCTCCAACTTGCGAATTCAATATCATTAGGGCACTTAACTCTTGCACACATGCCATCCGAACTCCAATACGTGAACCCACCGTGTATGCGCCTACCAAAGGGTTGCGCATGTGCACAGGAACCAAGATGGCCACGCCCAGCCTACAGACCCCTTGACACTGACATACAATTCTGACATACATCCATTCCGAGATACGACCAGTCATCCAGAACGGAACACAGACGTATGTCAGGGAGTACCTTTACTCCATATCCACAAATCTAATGAAGACAGCTACACGATACACTGCCTTAAAAAAAAAAGCAGCCAACATTATGAAAGACCCCCACCAATCTGGTTATACTCTCTTTTTGTTGCTACCTTCAGACAGAAGGTACAGGATCCCAAAGTTCAGCACCTGTAGATTGAATACTTTTTTTTCTCCAATGGCTATCAGGCTGTTCATCTCATTAAAGATCATTAAAGATTTTTCTGCACTACTGACATTTTTTGGCACTACCAGCCAACTGTGACTATTTATTATATTTTACTTTAATATTTACTTTTTCTCTACACAGTTTCTTGTGTTAATTATACTTTAAATTGTTGTATGTTTTAACATGCTGGGAAGTGGCAGAGAGAATGTACAAAAAAAGGCAATGCTGACATTGGTGCAGACCCCACAGAGAGTGGGGAGCAGAGGCACAGTGTTCCACGACCCAGTACAACAACTGACAGCTCCCTATAAGCTTTAAAAAGCCCGTTAAAGGAGTGACAGTAGTTTATTTTAAAATTCTATGACTGTAGTGTCTGGGCCCCAAGATAGCAGTGCCCGTCTTCTGTAGCATCCTCAAAGGGTCACAGGAAGGCACAGGATACAAATGGGGAAAACACCCCCCCTCCATTTGAGAAGGAGAAGCAGGGGGGTCCACCCTATGGGATGTGACCATGGCAGTGGACCAGTGCAGGGCTCTGCAGCTGAAGATCACAGAGGCAGCAGGCTATTGGTGACTCAAGGCGAGGAATCCATGCAGGCTGGGGCTACTAGTGACTGTGTTTAAAGGACTCACACCAGACTGCGTTCTGCTGGAGAGTAGCTGAAGAACTGGAATGCAAGGATGCAGAGTGTGTTGAAGGTTTCCTGATTGCGTCGGAAGTTGGATCCAGAGCTCGGGTTGTCAATGGTTTGGACTCAAGTCTGTGTGGCTGCAGAAGCCCTGGATACAAACCCACAAGACACTCAGGGACTCTCTTTTGCTTCTATTTCTCTGACTTTAAGAAGCTTTAGGTAATTTCTGTGATGGTGAATCTTTGTTTTTCCTTATGGCAGACTAAAAGGAATTGTGTGTAATATTACATCTATTTTATTACATGACAAAAGAATCTTGAATCCTTACAGAGAGCACCAGATTCAAACCCAGATGACTGGCTATAACGGCATTGCTCTAACTGTGCCTGTGGCTACCTCCCTTTTTCAAAACCAGCCATCATCCGTCTAAAATCAATTACAACAATTCACTATTCACTTTTTCATAAAGAATGAAAATGAATTCATAAAACTGAACGGAGTGGTTGGCACAACACGATTACAGCACCAGTAACCTGGGTTCAAATCTGGCATGGTCTGTCAGGAGTTTGTATGTTCTCCCCATGTCTCTGGGTGCTCAGGTTTCCTCCCAGCCTCCAAAAGCCTGCTACCATGTGGTATCTCCAAAGTTAAAATATAAAAGTTGTCCAAAGATTGTAGGTGGGACAAATGGATCTTAACATTTATAAGCAACATAAACCAGGAAATTTAGATGTTAACAGTTTAAAAGTATAAAAGAATAATGCTCTTGCATTGGCAAACTTAATTTATAGGTCAAGTTAATCACGATCAGGATGTTGATGACATTTATTGTCATACACATGTTACACTCATACACATTGAACAACCTACATGTGTCCAAATTTCTTGCTGCAGCCAAACAGGTACTTGTAAAAAAGACAAAACTATAATAACTAATTGAATTAAGGGACAATATATAATATAGTTAATAGTCACAGTAATCCAAGTGCATAAAAGTGACTTGCAATAGTGCAGACAGTCCCTGATTAACATGCCAAGAGGTTGATAGCTATTGAAAAGGAATGGTTCTTGAACCTAGAGGTGCTGGTTTTCAGGTTTCTGGGCCTTCTGCCTGAAGGTCGCAGTGAGAAAAGCTTGTGACCAGGGTGGTGGTGGTCCTTCATTATGTCGGCTGCCTTCCTGAGGCAGCACCTCACTCAAATTAATGTTTGCAGTAGATGGGATATCAGAGCCTTGCAATGTTTGCCAAAGCCAAGAAGTGATCCATCCTACAACGGACCCAATAAACAAATATAAAAACCACGATCAAATTACCTCATTGAAATTCTGGCAAAGCTTTGCAAGCACAGCATTGTGTTCCACCATTTTCTTCTGATGCGAGGTCAACTGAAAAGTTTCTTCAGTCAGTTTCTCTGTAATACAAATAACCATAACCACATAATTCGCCTATTACCTCCTGCCTTTGGGACTGTGCTCCTCTCCACCACCATTTTGAATGCATCTTGGAAGGGGTGAATTTACTTCAAATTCTATTTTTTTTTAGATTTCTTGATCTCCCACAACATTGCTCAGGGAGAGCAAGATTCAAGGGAGATATTCTTGAACACAAAAAAAAAATGAATTTCTGTTTTTTTTCTTTATAGAATACAGTAATTTGAAACTTAATTTAATTTAACCCCTCCCCCCCCCACCTCCTTAGTCCCTGTAACGGTGGTGAAACAATCATTTGATAACGAATGATTTTTGGAATATTTTCTGGAAGCAAAATGCATTACACCACACATGTCAAACTTAGGCCCGCGGGGGCCTGTGATATAATTATATTTGGCCCGCAAGATCATATCAAATATGTATTAGAGCTGGCCCGCTGGCCGCCGCGCCAGTATAGCGCATGCACAGCTAATACTACAAATCCCAGAATGCTTTGCAAACGCATTGGCGCCACCCCGTCAGCCCGCTAATCGCCCCCATCTCCTCTCTTTACTTTCATTAGTACCTGCGACCTGTCGCCCAACTCACGTGTAATAAACCCCTTACGAAAAATGGCCAAACGAAAGACAGAAAACAGGACCTTTCAACACAGGTGGGAGGAAACTCTGATCCCAGAGTTTGATGAACTTGCATCTAAGAAGAGATGCCAAGTATCTGGTTTACACCCAGGTGCATCAGAGTAAATCACAATGTGGCAAGCTAAGCTTGGATTCATATTTTCTTTGGTTAACTTTGGACTGTTAATAGTTGAAAGATTGGATTTTCATTGAAGCAAGTTGTTTTTTTTTTACTTGTTGGCTTGTGAAAAAAAAACATTTAAAAGGCTATAGAGAAATATTATTTATTGAATATTTTATTTCTCATTTGTTAATGATTCTGGAAAGAGTTTAACCAAAACTATTATTAAACATTTAATTTGATAAGAAAAAGTTTAACATTACATATGTTGAAAGAAGAGAAAACATGCAGATGTTGTTGAAAATTTTCAATAAATATTTAGTTCGGCCCACGACTTAGTCCGAGTTTTTAATTTTGGCCCTCTGTGAATTTGAGTTTGACACCCCTGGGTTACACACAAATGACCTGCTTCGTTGCTGTGATTTTAATTTAGGTTAACTTTATAAAGATTTAGCAAAACGGAAGTGAACTGTGATCTCTCAACAACTGAACGTTCGCAACGACAGAAAACGGTCCCAAAGACCCAGAGTGACCATTTCAAATAGACATCAGTACCGATACTCGCCACCATCCTCTCGTACTCTTTCACGGACCCCACCCGTCCGTCCATGGCGTTGAACCCAGGACAAGTCAGCCCGCTGCTTGCCTCTTGAAGGCGCGCGGGAAATCCGGGCTCCCGGCACGCGCGGCCCACTTCCGGGCTGGCGTCACGTGAAGGCTGGTTGCCAGGGAGACGGCCGCAACAGCATGGAGGGAGCGCGCGTTGACGAGAGCGAGCTGGAGCGGCTGAGCGGCGAGTTGGAGCGAGAGAGACAGATGAGGTAAAGGACATTGCCGGGAGTGAGCGAAAGAGAGAGAGAGAGGAGGGAGAGGGAGAGGGAGAGGGGGATGGGGAAGACCTGGCTGTGGTTTCCTTCCAGACCATCAGTCACCCGATGGGATGAAGGGAAAGAGCAGGGGTGACCCCCCCCCCCCCCCACCTCTTGGGGAAGTGCCCTGATGGGGATGAAGGCCGCACCACGCAGCCTCAAGGGAATGTGGCCCCTTCGGGTTGTTGACAGAGGAAGGGGAGGATGCTTCTGGTGGTGGACTGGAAGCTTGTTCAAGGTGGAATAATTGCCACCATATTGGGGGTGGGGGTGGGATGGGGGGGTACAGCACCTCGTTTGGGCAGAAATGCCCGTGGATGACCCCCACCCTTTGGCCCTGACCCTGGGGGAAGGGGGTGTTGAACGAGGGGACATCTATCCTTTCTGTCCAGGAGATGAGAGGAGAGGCACAGAGAAAAGATAAGACAGGGAGAGCGCTTGGGTGAGCACAGCAGAGATATAGCAAAGGTAAAGCTACATAAACCTTGATGAAGGGCAGCATGGTTGGTGTAGCGGTTAGCACAACACCTTGACAGTGGCAACAGGGTTCAAATCCTGCGCTGTCTGTAAGGAGTTTGTATGTTCTCCCTGTGTCTGCGTGGGTTTTCCCCTGGGGGGCTCCAGTTTCTTCCCACCATTCGAAATGTACTGGGATTGTAGATTCCTCTGTCCACATTCAGTGACAAGGATCTCTACCCCCCACCCACCCTGATATGTCTATCCATGGCCTCATGTGCTGTCAAACCAAGATTACCTATAAATTAGAGGAGCAACACCTAATTTTCCATATGGGCACTCTCCAACTGTAAGCATTGACATTGACTTCTCCAGTTTCAGTTAATCACTCCCTGTACTCCCTTCCTTTTCCCCTCCTTCCTCCTGCTTGCCACCCCTTCCCTCTCCATTCAAGAGCCAGTTCTCTTCCCTAGTTTTCTGGTGTGTTCTGTAAGGTAAAACATCATGAGATGGGAATGTGTAGGGAGTTACCCTGTACAGGGCAGTAACAAGAAGGGGAGGTGTCCTTGTACTCCTGTTAGGTAAAACATCATGAGATGGGAATGTACAGGGCTGTAACAAGATGTAAATGCATCCTTGTACTTACAAGATAAGAGAGACATTGATGGATTGAGAGGCAGGAAGCTAGCAGGGAAAGGATAGCAACAGTTTTAGTCATTGGACAAGTAATGATATGATGATGTTCTAAGCACATATCCAAGGGTATAAAAAATCACCATTTTGCTGATAACGGCAGAATGCATTCTCCGACTAACTTTGTTAGTCGCAAGTGTTACAATCCGGTAATAAAGAACAAAGAACCCTGATTTCGACTCAGTCTGGTGTTTGTCTCACTCATTCATGAACAAAGCAGACCTAACAGTTCTCACTCCCTTATTCGCCTGTTACCTCCTGCCTTTGGGACATTTTGAATGTATCTTGAAGGGCTGAAGCCCAAAATGTTGGATTTGCATCTTTATCTTTGCTATATAAGGTACACTGTTTGACCTGCTGAGATTCTCCAGCATTTTTAAAAAAGTTCAATCATGGTGTCTGCAGTCCTTTTTTTTGGAGAAAGTGTAGAGGAAGGATAAAGTGTAGAGGAAGGATAAAGTGTAGAGGAAGGATAAAGTGTAGAGGAAGGATAAAGTGTAGAGGAAGGATAAAGTGTAGAGGAAGGATAAAGTGTAGAGGAAGGATAAAGTGTAGAGGAAGGATAAAGTGTAGAGGAAGGATAAAGTGTAGAGGAAGGATAAAGTGTAGAGGAAGGATAAAGTGTAGAGGAAGGATAAAGTGTAGAGGAAGGATAAAGTGTAGAGGAAGGATAAAGTGTAGAGGAAGGATAAAGTGTAGAGGAAGGATAAAGTGTAGAGGAAGGATAAAGTGTAGAGGAAGGATAAAGTGTAGAGGAAGGATAAAGTGTAGAGGAAGGATAAAGTGTAGAGGAAGGATAAAGTGTAGAGGAAGGATAAAGTGTAGAGGAAGGATAAAGTGTAGAGGAAGGATAAAGTGTAGAGGAAGGATAAAGTGTAGAGGAAGGATAAAGTGTAGAGGAAGGATAAAGTGTAGAGGAAGGATAAAGTGTAGAGGAAGGATAAAGTGTAGAGGAAGGATAAAGTGTAGAGGAAGGATAAAGTGTAGAGGAAGGATAAAGTGTAGAGGAAGGATAAAGTGTAGAGGAAGGATAAAGTGTAGAGGAAGGATAAAGTGTAGAGGAAGGATAAAGTGTAGAGGAAGGATAAAGTGTAGAGGAAGGATAAAGTGTAGAGGAAGGATAAAGTGTAGAGGAAGGATAAAGTGTAGAGGAAGGATAAAGTGTAGAGGAAGGATAAAGTGTAGAGGAAGGATAAAGTGTAGAGGAAGGATAAAGTGTAGAGGAAGGATAAAGTGTAGAGGAAGGATAAAGTGTAGAGGAAGGATAAAGTGTAGAGGAAGGATAAAGTGTAGAGGAAGGATAAAGTGTAGAGGAAGGATAAAGTGTAGAGGAAGGATAAAGTGTAGAGGAAGGATAAAGTGTAGAGGAAGGATAAAGTGTAGAGGAAGGATAAAGTGTAGAGGAAGGATAAAGTGTAGAGGAAGGATAAAGTGTAGAGGAAGGATAAAGTGTAGAGGAAGGATAAAGTGTAGAGGAAGGATAAAGTGTAGAGGAAGGATAAAGTGTAGAGGAAGGATAAAGTGTAGAGGAAGGATAAAGTGTAGAGGAAGGATAAAGTGTAGAGGAAGGATAAAGTGTAGAGGAAGGATAAAGTGTAGAGGAAGGATAAAGTGTAGAGGAAGGATAAAGTGTAGAGGAAGGATAAAGTGTAGAGGAAGGATAAAGTGTAGAGGAAGGATAAAGTGTAGAGGAAGGATAAAGTGTAGAGGAAGGATAAAGTGTAGAGGAAGGATAAAGTGTAGAGGAAGGATAAAGTGTAGAGGAAGGATAAAGTGTAGAGGAAGGATAAAGTGTAGAGGAAGGATAAAGTGTAGAGGAAGGATAAAGTGTAGAGGAAGGATAAAGTGTAGAGGAAGGATAAAGTGTAGAGGAAGGATAAAGTGTAGAGGAAGGATAAAGTGTAGAGGAAGGATAAAGTGTAGAGGAAGGATAAAGTGTAGAGGAAGGATAAAGTGTAGAGGAAGGATAAAGTGTAGAGGAAGGATAAAGTGTAGAGGAAGGATAAAGTGTAGAGGAAGGATAAAGTGTAGAGGAAGGATAAGGTGCGGTTGAGGGCTCTACCAAATATCAGAGAGATTGAATAAAATAGTGGAATGCTGCTGGGAAGCAGGGGTGGGAGAAGGCCTGTAATGAAGGTTTGTTACAAACCAGAACATAAAATTGCAGCATAGTAAGGGTCTTCAGCCTACGATGTTGTGCTGACCTATATAAACTTGCTTAACAAAACCTTCTCTACCTCACACCCAGAACCCTCCATTTTTCTTGCATCCTTGTGCCTATCCAAGAATCTTTTAAATGTCCATATTGTACCACCATCATCCCTCACAATGAATTCCAGGCATATAAAAATTTACTCTGACATTTCCCCTAAGTGTTCCTCCCCTCACTTAAACAGATGCCCTCTGGTATTTGCTATTGTCGCTACAGGAAAAAGGTGCGGGTTGTTCTCCTTATCCATACTTCTCATAATCTTGTATACCTCTATGAAGTCAATCTTCACTCCAAAGTGAAAAGCCATAACTCTGTTAACCTTACTTCATTAGACACTTCTAAGAAAAAGCACAAAGAGACCCATAAAGAGAAAGGAAGAACCAGAAATGGGCCATGTTTAGGTGGGAGTAGGGTGAAAACCTTTTGCAAATATGATTACATTTTTTGGTTTTTTGAGAGTGCAGGAAGCAGTACCAATGCAACCTACAACTTTTTGGGATAGGCTGAGATTCTTTTCCTAAAGTGAAGAAGCCTATTGACGACTTTAATGAGGTTTATAAGGTGGCTGGTCACATTATCTATCACAGGGTAGGGTAGTCTAAAACTCAAGAGCATGAGTTATGGGGAAAGATTTAAAGGGAATTTGATTAGCAATATTTCACCTAGAGAATGCTGAGTAAATGAAACATGCTGTTAAAGGAAATGGTATATGGTGAGGCATGGTACATACATTGGGTAAAGTTACATTCTGTCGACATTGCTAAATACCTACATTTGTTTGTAAAACTAGCATTTCTTTGGAAAGACCTCAATTAACTTCAAAATGTAATGTTTGTCTTTGAATGTTGCAGGGAAGTACTGACTGCAGTCTTCTTTGGCTTGGCTTCGCGGACGAAGATTTATGGAGGGGGTAAAAAAGTCCACGTCAGCTGCAGGCTCGTTTGTGGCTGACCAGTCCGATGCGGGACAGGCAGACACGATTGCAGCGGTTGCAAGGGAAAATTGGTTGGTTGGGGTTGGGTGTTGGGTTTTTCCTCCTTTGCCTTTTGTCAGTGAGGTGGGCTCTGCGGTCTTCTTCAAAGGAGGCTGCTGCCCGCCAAACTGTGAGGCGCCAAGATGCACGGTTTGAGGCGTTATCAGCCCACTGGCGGTGGTCAATGTGGCAGGCACCAAGAGATTTCTTTAGGCAGTCCTTGTACCTTTTCTTTGGTGCACCTCTGTCACGGTGGCCAGTGGAGAGCTCGCCATATAATACGATCTTGGGAAGGCGATTGTCCTCCATTCTGGAGACGTGACCCATCCAGCACAGCTGGATCTTCAGCAGCGTGGACTCGATGCTGTCGACCTCTGCCATCTCGAGTACCTCGACGTTAGGGGTGTGAGCGCTCCAAAGGATGTTGAGGATGGAGCGGAGACAACGCTGGTGGAAGCGTTCTAGGAGCCGTAGGTGGTGCCGGTAGAGGACCCATGATTCGGAGCCGAACAGGAGTGTGGGTATGACAACGGCTCTGTATACGCTTATCTTTGTGAGGTTTTTCAGTTGGTTGTTTTTCCAGACTCTTTTGTGTAGTCTTCCAAAGGCGCTATTTGCCTTGGCGAGTCTGTTGTCTATCTCATTGTCGATCCTTGCATCTGATGAAATGGTGCAGCCGAGATAGGTAAACTGGTTGACCGTTTTGAGTTTTGTGTGCCCGATGGAGATGTGGGGGGGCTGGTAGTCATGGTGGGGAGCTGGCTGATGGAGGACCTCAGTTTTCTTCAGGCTGACTTCCAGGCCAAACATTTTGGCAGTTTCCGCAAAGCAGGACGTCAAGCGCTGAAGAGCTGGCTCTGAATGGGCAACTAAAGCGGCATCATCTGCAAAGAGTAGTTCACGGACAAGTTTCTCTTGTGTCTTGGTGTGAGCTTGCAGGCGCCTCAGATTGAAGAGACTGCCATCCGTGCGGTACCGGATGTAAACAGCGTCTTCATTGTTGGGGTCTTTCATGGCTTGGTTCAGCATCATGCTGAAGAAGATTGAAAAGAGGGTTGGTGCGAGAACACAGCCTTGCTTCACGCCATTGTTAATGGAGAAGGGTTCAGAGAGCTCATTGCTGTATCTGACCCTGACTGCAGTAACATCCCTTTAATACATCATCCTTTACATAGTCCATGAAAAAGTTATCTCCAGTAAAGGGTGTTTGTTTATGTTGTTTCCATATTGCAAATAAATTTAATTTCTGGCAAACCATTTGACCTATCCAGTTTACAAAAAAAAGGACAATCATTAAAAAAAACTGAACAGCAAATACTTTCGCCATCTAGTACAATATAAAAGACACTGAATTTAAAATACAATTGTTTGTGAGCATAGTCAGAACAAAATGCTTCAGAAGTTGCCATGTAAACAAAATGAACTGGAAATGCTAAGAGGTCAGGAGGAAACCAGAATCAGTGTTTCTTTGATGAGCCTTCATTCTGATGAGAATTCAACAACCTAAAACATTATCGCTTTCTTCTCACAAATACCACGTTAATGGCTCATTATATTTCAATGGATATTGGGCCTTTCTTTTGTCTATGTGATACAAAAATTTGAAGCAACTAATTAGTATTTAGTAATCCTAAAAATTAAGGATTCCTTAATTCTTACTTCTAAGGTACTTTCAACCTTGAAATAACAATTCAAAAGTTTCAAGAACATCCTGGTATTATCAAAAGAAGTTGTAGGTTGACTGGTCTCCCCAAAGTGAAATGGCATCAAAAGAGCAAGGAGTTGGGCTTTGGAGATTAACTGATAGGCAAATGGAATACAAAAAAAAAACAATCGAAAATAAGTTCAGAACTAAATTCAGGGAGCAAGTACAGACTTGCATGTTAAGGAATAGGAGCTTGCAGTTCTTAATGAGACATTTATTCTCTCCACAAAATAGACTTTATTCACAATAAATTATTTACAATAAAGAAAACCCTTTAAAATATTTTCACATCTGTAGTGTCAATCCTATCCATACATGCCCACCAATGTACATTGTTACATTTGTTCTATAAATTCACCATTAGCACCCCAGTGGCACCTTGTTGCTTCTCCCCCTATTATTTGAGGGACTTCCAGTCAGTTTCAGCCCTTCATTTCCTTGTGCATCCCCAAAATAGCCTGTAGATCAGAGAGTCTTCTGTCATGCTGCTGTTGGGGATGAACTGTGACAAGAATCCTTGAAATGAGATATTTAGGTGGGGAGAAAATAATCCCCAGTATCTGTTTGCTCTCCAGGATGCTCTGATAGTAGATAGTTTTAGCAGAGAACATAGCCCCGGTAATAATTTGCAGACCTGGTGAAAGATAATTAAACCTTGGTTGGATTAAATGATGAGTCAGAATACAAGTAGGAAGATTCAAAATCTGATTGGGTGGTACCAGAACAACAATCTTGCTCTCAACATCAGCAAGATCAAGGAGTTTATTGTTTACTTTAGGAAAAGAAGGCCGAAGAACCACACATTTGTCATCAACGTTAAGATGGAGGTGGAGTTCAAGTTCCTATAAGTCTCTATTTCAGAAGATCTTTCCTGGAACCAGCACATCAAATGACTATGAAGAAGTCAGACCAACACCTCTTCTTTCTAAGGAGTATAAGGAGATTTGGTATACTATCGAATACTCTGTCAAAGTTCTGCAGTGTTCTGTGAAAAGTATAGTGACTGGTTGGATCATAATCTGGTTTGGTAATTTGAGTGCCCAGGAACACAGAAGGCTGCAGAAGGTAATAAACATAGTCAGATCCATCACAGGCTTTGACCTTCCATTCATTAAAGACATCCATACGAGGCGCTGCGTCATGAAGGCAGCCATCATCATAAAGGACTGACATCATCCTGGTCGCACCTCTTGGTTAAAGAACACTTTCTTTCCATCAGCTTTCAGGCTCTTGAACCTCCATGTTGCACTAATCATTGTCCATTCTGACACAACAAAAAGACCTGCCACTTTTTTTTCTTTTACTGTGGTAATTGTGAATTTTTATTATGCATTTAGCTTTTGTATATATACTGTATATATACTGAAGACCCAACTGCGCTGGGTGGGTCACGTCTCCAGAATGGAGAACCATCGCCTTCCCAAGATCGTGTTATATGGTGAACTCTCCACTGGCCACCGAGACAGAGGTGCACTAAAGAAGAGGTACAAGGACTGCTTAAAGAAATCTCTTGGTGCCTGCCACATTGACCACCGCCAGTGGGCTGATATCACCTCCAACCGTGCATCTTGGCGCCTCACAGTTCGGCGGGCTGCAACCTCCTTTGAAGAAGACTGCAGAGCCCACCTCACTGACAAAAGATAAAGGAGGAAAAACCCAACACCCAACCCCAACCAATCAATTTTCCCTTGCAACCGCTGCAACCGTGCCTGCCTGTCCCACATCGGACTTGTCAGTCACCAACGAGCCTGCAGCAGATGTGGACATACCCCTCCATAAATCTTCGTCCGCGAAGCCAAGCCAAAGAAGAAATATACTGTATTATCTCTTTTTAATGTCAAAGTTCACATTTATTGTCAGAGTTCATGCATGAGATATAACACATTTTTTTCATGTGTACTACTGTTTGACAAGAATTTCAATGTAAGAAACTCATAACTATTATCATTATTACTGTGCTTCCTTTGAAGAAAGAAAGAATGACAATTATGTACAGACTTTCAAAGCTTTGATTGTCTTCCAAACACTCTAAACACTTTATAATTGTGGTAACTGCTGGAGGAACAAGTTCGTTTATTACCATTTAGTAGCACAAGTACATCCCAACAAAACAACGCTCTCTAATCTTCAGCGCATAAACATTCAAACACACAAATGATATATATGTGGAGTACATATATAAAAATAATTATACTGTACATTGTTTAATAAATAGTAGAGGCTTGGAGGGTTAATACCAGCAGTAAATTCAGTCATTCAGCAGTCTCACTGTCTATGAGAAGAAGGTGTTTCTCAGCCTGGTGGTTCTGGCTCTGATACACCTGGTGACACAGACAGCGTAGAGGCGGCATGGATAGCGCAACACTATTATAATGCCTGGGACACAGGTTTGAATCCAGTGCTGTCTATAAAAAGTTTGTATGTTCTCCCTACGTCTGTGTCGGTTTCCTCTCAGCCTTCAAAATGTACGAGGTTTGTAGGTTAATTGGGATATTTGAGCAGCATGGACTTATGGGCTGGAAGGGCCTGTAAAAGTGCTATATGTGTAAATTTGCAATTTAAATTTAAATTTCTTTCCTGATGGGAAAGCTGAAAGATGCTGTATGTGGGGAAATAGGGGTCATCAATGATTGTGTGTGCCTTCTTCAGCCGGCCAGTACATTTTGAGAGAGCTCTTTACAAAGTCAACAGGATGGTGGCCAGTGGCCTTGCCACCTCGGTCTTCTTAGGAAGTGTACTTTCTGTTGCTCATTCCTGATGATTGAAGAGACGTGTGTCCAGGATAGGTCACTTTGTTAAAGTGAACTCTAAGGAACTTGATGCTCTACTCTCACCACTACTGAGTTAGTAATGTGTAGTTGAGGGTAGTTATTCCTGGTCCTCCTGAAGTCCATGATCATCTCCTTTGTCTTGTCTATGTTGTCCATATTGAGAGTCAGATTATTATTCTCACACCATATCTACTGTTATGTCATCTGGAACTTGATGTCTCAGAAGGAGCTGGATCTGGTGTTGCAGTCAGTTAGTGTGAACAAGAACAGGCTGAAATGCTCCAGTGGTCAACATGATGGTGCTCAGTGTTCTGCTGCCGATCCAGACTTTTCTGTTAGGAAGTCTAGAATTCAGTTATAGAGAGATGCTGAGTCCCAGTAAGGACAGCTCCACTGTCAGCCTCTGGGGAATGATATTAAATGTCAAGCTGAAGTCGATGAAGAGCAATCTGGCATTTTAGGTGCCATCCTCCAAGTGGGTCAAGACGGAGTGGAGGGACAAGGCTATAGCATCATCAGTGGAACAGTTACATCCATAGGTGAATTGAAATGGGTCCAATGTCTCTAGGAGATGTGCTTTGATATGTTCCATTGCTAGATGTCCAAAGCATTTCATATTAGTTGAAATCAATGCCACAGGGTGACAGTCATTGAGCCCTCTTTGCTACTGGGATGAAACCCGTAGGGATTATTGACTGCTGCAGTGATGTGATGAAAATGTCAGTTGGTCTGCACAGTCCTTCAGTACCTGACCAGGTATGTTGTCTTGTCCTGCTGCTTTGTGTGGGTTCATCTTAGATAGGGTTCTCCTCACCTCAACCACAGCTATGCTGGGCTCTCGTTCATCAGTGGGACACGGAGCTTTCTTCAGACAGCCTGTTCTCTCATTGAACTGTTCATAGAAGATGTTCAGTTTGTCTGGAAGGGAGGTGTCAATATCTTTAACTTGCAGGGTTGACATGTGATCCATTATAGTCTTGATTCCTTGTCATATGTGCCTCCTGTTGCCGGTGTCGAACAGCTGTCTGTGGATCTTTGGTGTGTACCCACACTTGGCCTTCAATTACATGGGAGAGTTCAGCCCTATCTGATCTTAGTGCCATCTGTCTCCTGTCCTGAAGGCAGCATCACAAGTTCTGAGAAGTGCCTGGATCTCTGCATTCAACCATGGTTTCTGGTTAGCCCTGGTTGTGAAGCATTTGATCTCGGTGACATCCTCAATGCACTTGCTGATGTAGCCAGTCCCCGCACGGTGTGCTCCTTGATATTTACGGGACCGTAGTGGGTGGCCGCCTCCCTCAAAGCAGTTCTGTGCCCCCTCCACCTGGCCACATCCTGATCTCCATACCTTGAAGGGCTCAGGCCCGAAATGTAGGTTGTTGTATATCTTTACCTCCTATGGACACCGCAAGACCTGCTGAGTTCCTCCAGCATTTCTGTGTTTTTACTGCAATCACAGCATCTGCAGACTTTCATGTTTCACTTTATAAATTGGTCTTGTCTCAGTTAGATAAGTAATGTAGCAGCCACTTTGTGCTCATCTGGCGCTCGCAAATGATGATATGGTAATAAGCATAAGTCTGTTTTTAATGATGTTGAAAATTGACTAGAACACCAAAATATTACAATTCACTCTGCTTTACTTGAAAACAGGAACCATGACAGTGCAGACCTTCTCTTTATTGCAGGTTATGTTTACTTTTGTGTTAATGTTTTTAGAGTGGGTTGCAACAGTTAGATTGAGAGGGTGAAGAGAGAGAGGGCCACGCAAAAAAAAATGACCAGATTGAGAAAAGTTTGCCCAAGACAAGGATATGAAAGATGGAAGTGACTGAGTGATTAGGCAAACATACCACAACAGAAGAGTTGAAACTGTAAAAGTAAAATTGTTTTAGGGAGGGAGGCAACATAGGGTCATCAAAATCAGATCTGCGAGGCAGGGAAAGCGTTTCTTCCCGCAGGCTATGAGATTGATGAATGGTATCCTATATCTGAGTAAACCATCCCAAATATGTAGATATATTTATTTTAAATCAATGTTCTCAACCACCTTCTTTCCACTCACATACCACTTTAAGTAATCCCTATGCCATTGGTGCTCTGTGATGAGTAAGTGATTGCTTAAGATGGGATGTGAGTAGGAAGAGAAGGTTGAGAATCACTGCTCTAGACCCAATTGTTACTGAAATATTTGGCTTGAGAAAAATTGTCATTGGGCCATTTCCTTTGGAGTTACGAAACCATGCACATAATGAGTCAATAAGGTATGATTAAAACAGTGGTTTTCAAACTTTTTCTTTCAACCCACATACCACCTTAAGCAATCCCTTACTAATCATAGAGCACCTATGGCATAGGGAATACTTATGTGAGTGGAAAGGAAAAGGTTGAGAACCACTGCAGTAGAGGATGTAAAATAATGATAGTGCAAAGTGGCCATGTAGCATTGTGAGTGATTGACACCAGGAGAATAGAAAAGCCACAGCAGATGGTGAAGTCGAGGATCAGCAGAGAATGTGGAGTTTTAATGGAAGGAGAATCTTGCTGATACCGCTTATTGATAAGGCATTAAAAATGCAGCATGTTGATGTCATCAGCTTAGCAAATGTACATTAAGTCAATTCTAATTCTGTGTTAAAAGAACCAGTTGATTTACCCATGCCTGTCTGTCACTTCTTGCCATGGATTTGTTTCTGGACACGCATTAAAGCTGCACAAAACCTCTTTTATATTATTCGGAGGATTTTATATGATCAATGTGAAGCAACTTTTGTGCTAAAGGTGTAGAAAAGCATCATTTAATTTTAAAAACCAGCTTGCTGCCAGTGTGTCAAGAATGAATTGTATGTTCAATTGATTGTGTTTCTTTTTTTTGCATTATTTTCAAGGTCTGATTGTTATCATTTGGTGCTTCCTGCTGATCTAAGATTACAAGCTTAACAATTTGAATACAGACCTTTTTAAATCTTCACACAGGAAAGCCTGGGAAAAATAACTCAGCTTTTGCATTAAACAATGTTGTCCAGGAAGCTCAATTATGAAGCACATATTATTAAAACCAAAGATAACCAGAGGGAATGAGAAAGTCAAACATAAGCCCATAAGACGTAGGAGCAAAAATAGGCTATTCAGCCCACTGAGTCAAGAATAGGACTAATTGTTTAAAAGTTAATGCCCTAGTACTGTGATTTTCCCTGAAATAGTCAAGCCATTTGTTTTAATCTGTCAAAATCACCTTGGTCCTGGAAAGAATCCCATGAATTAAAAGGTGACCTTACAAATTAATAAAGGTTGGAGAAGGAAACTGTGGAGATTATGTTGACCTGACAACATCAGAAGGGCAATTTTTTAATTATAATTTATTCATGCAGCACAGTAACAGGCCATTTTAGCCACGAGTCTGTGCCACCCAATTTGGAGCAAATTAACCTACACACCCAGTATGTTTTAAATAGTGGGAGAAAACCGGAGCTTCCAGGGAAAACCCACATAGACACGGGATGTACTATTGATTCTATGTATTCTAAGATGAATTATTGAGGGTGTGTGATGCACGATCAATCGCACAAAGACTGAAGTTGCCGTAACTGAAGACTTCTATTTGCAAGAGATGGACAGCATCCCTGTGATGGTCACTCACACTGGCCCAGATTCAAACTGGGGGAAGGCTTGTGGCATGACAGTTTTTACGGAGAAGAAAGGGAGGAGTCATGAGCTAGCCAATGAGAGCAGGGTCAACCAGGAAAGGTGATGTAATTTACAATTGGCAAATATGTACAATAGTGGAAAATCACAACACAGTGGAGTTAACGTTTTTTGGAAGGGATTTTTTTTGACAAATGAATGAGAAGTTCTAAGAATGCAACTAGCACTGTAGAATGGGAGAAAAACAAAGAAATTTGAAATAAAATAGAAAATGCTGGAAAAACTCAGCAGGTTCAGCACTGAGGAAGGGATATAAATTAATTTTCAGATGGGGTGAAGGTGGAGAAGCGATGTGAAGAACAGTGAATTCTTGTGATAGAGCAAGTTGAGAAAGCTTTTTTAATTTTTAAAAAATTTTTCACACTATGAACATACATACAGCATGGAAACAGGCCCTACGGCCCAACTCATCCATGCTTACCAAGGTGCTCCTGAATTAGTTCTATTGGTCTGCATTGCAACTTTCCTATCCATTAACCAAATATCTTTTAGATGTGGTTACTGCACCCGGCTCTAACCACTTTTCCTGGCAGCTCATTCCATATGTATTAACCAAAATACACATAAACATTTCCCTCTTGAATATACACAGTGTCATTTTTTCCCCTTTTTCCCACTCCCCTCCCTACCCACTAAACGTTCAACATATAAAATACAATAAACCCATTAAACAATGTCACCACACAATTAAAATAAACAAGAAAATTGTGTCATCTACTTTTACACACATTTCGTCTTCTCTTTTTATCATTTTAGAGGGTGGAGGTCCGCGGTAGGCCCTCTCTGTTGTGTTCCATGTACGGTTCCCAAATTTGTTCGAATACTGTGACTTTATTTTTTAAATTATGTACGGTTCCCAAATTTGTTCGAATACTGTGACTTTATTTTTTAAATTATGTAATGCTCCAGAACTATGAGAAGTAACACAAACACGAGGTTACACATGATACAATATAATTGGTTACGCAGGCTATATATCACACCCCAAAAGTTAAATAATGGGACCCAACAGTATCAGATAGATGTTTTCGCTGTAAAGGAAACGGGAACAACAGTACATGCAATTTGGGCATGTGAGAAAGTGGAAACGTTTTGGGAAGATCTAAATCAGGTATTAAATACAATACCAAAAAATCCAGAGATCTTTCTTTTAAGTAATATAAGAAGCAAAGAATTAGGCCTCAAACTGGATGAAGTGCAAAAAAAGATTTATTATGATAGCCTTAGCTGTAGCAAAAAAATGTATAATGTCAACCTGGAAATCAGAGCCTGAGAGTACAGCAATGGTACATAGAAATGAATAAATGTATTCCATTAGAAAAAAAATGTTGAGAAAGCTTGATGGCAGCAGTTTCCAACACTAAGCTCCTTGATCAGTGGTGCGACTCGCCCAGGGGGCCAGACTTGTATGATTTAGAAAACAGAGCTAATGTGATATAAAAACAGGCCTGACACACGAAAAAAAAATTAATGATCTTCCAAGTGCTTTTTCGATATGAGAACATGCATTTATCAAGAAAGGGAGTTTGCCCACTCTGCTAGTAGAACATTCCATATCTTCTGCAATGAAGTAGTAAACTACAGAATGTTATCAGTAGCATGTATCTGCAAAGACAACCTGCAAGGAATCTAAGACAGGGTTTCTGATAGAGTGTATTCCTGACTTTGAGAGCATTGCAGGCTATTTTTACTTCTTGAGGAATGTGTTAATCAGAATAAGGTTTCCTGGAAGAATCAGGTTGCTGCAGAGAAACCAGGAAAGTTGACGATGGAGAGGCTGTGGATGTTGTCTACATGGAATTTAGTAAGGCTGTTGACAAGGTCTCATATGAGAGGTTAGTCAAGAAGGTTCAGACACTAGGTATTCATGATGAAGTAGAAAATTGGATTCGACAATGGCTGAATGGAAGATGCCATTGAGTAGTGGTGGATGATTTCTTCTCAGAATGGATTCTGTAACTAGTGGTGTGCCTCAGGGATCGGTACTGGGACCATTGTTGATTGTCATCTACACCAATGATCTGGATGATAGTGTGTTAAATTGGATCAGCAAATTTGCAGATGACACTAAGATTGGAGGCCTTGTGGACAGTGAAGAACGTTTTCAAAGTTTGCTGAGGGATCTGCACCAACTGGAAAAACGGGATGAAAAATACCAGATGGAATTTAATGCAGACAAGTGTGAGGTATTGAATTTTGGAAGGACATACAAGGTAAATGGTAGGGCATTGAGGAGTGCAGTTGAATAAAGGGATTTTGGAATACAGGTACATAATTCCCTGAAAGTGGATAGAGTTGTAAAGAGAGCTTTTGGCATATTAGTCTTCAGAAATCAAAGTATTGAGAATAGGAGTTGGGATGTTAATGTAAAGTTGTATAAGACATTATTGCAGCCAAATTTGGAGCATTGTGTGCAGTTTTGGTCACCTAACTACAGGAAAGATTATAAATAAGGTAGAAAGAGTGCAGGGAATATTTACTGGGATGTTGCCTGGATGTCAGGAATTGAAAAACAGGAAAAGGATAAACAGGTTATGACTTTAATCTCTGGCGGGAGGAAGAATAAGGGGAGATTTGATAGAGGTATTTCAAATTTTAAGGGGGATAGACCGAGTTAATGTAGATAGGCTTTTTCTACTGAAAGTAGGTGAGATACAAACCAGAGGACATGGGTTAAGGGTAAAAGGGGAAAAGTTTAGTGGGAACTTCTTCACACAGAGAGTGTTAGGAGTGTGGAATGAGCTGCCAGATGAAATGGTGAATGCAGGCTCAATTTTAACATTTAAGAAGAATTTGCACAGGCACTCGGATGGGAAAAGTATGGACGGTTTAGGACTGGGTTCGGGTCTGGGACTAGGCAAAAAAAATGGTTTTGCACAAACTAGAAGGGATGAAAGGGTCTGTTTCTGTGTTGTAATGTTCTATGGTTTTAAATGGATCAGAGGTCAATACACAGAACCATGAGTGCCAGAGAGAATCACTGGAGTCTCCAAACCTCCACACCGCCCCACCCCCCTGCCCCCCAATCGACATGATCTACTGGGATTGTTGCCTGAAGAGGGCACAAAAAATAATTTAGGCTTCCACCCTGCACACAGCATCTTTCAGATGCTCCTGTGAGGAAAGAAATACAGGATTATCAGAGCCAACACCAACTTGCTTCTTCCCACAGGCAGTGAGAATGATGAACAACCAAAAGAACTGCTCATGCTAACCATCCGAGGCTCTCATATTCATGAAACAGTATTTATTTGTTTGTTTGTTTGTTAATATGAATTCTTGACCTGCATATGTATTATTTGTCTGTATGTGCGTTATGTCTGGTGGTGTGCATGTTTTGCACCGAGGATCGGAGAATACTGTTTCGTCAGGTTATACATATAAAATTAGATGACACTAAACTTGATTGGACCTGAGGAGTCATGTGATGGAGTAGTGGCCGGTCAGGGAATTCCAGCCCTCTCCGGAAAAGTTGAAAAGAAACGCATAAAACACAAAGGTACAAGAGTAAAAATTAAAACAAAGGTGAGAAGAAAATGGCAGCGAAGAGAGAAAAGTCGAAAACAACGGGAAGAAGAGAAGATGAAAGAACGTCGGAAGAAGAAGGTGGAGGCCTTACCTGTCCGAGGAGGCCCGCCGTGGAGAGAGAAGCCCGCTCCCTCAGGTCAGTGGAAGTCCCGGGCTTGGGACTACAAAAATGGCTCGCAGAGCCGAGTAAAAGTGCGCAACCGCACATGAAAAAAAACACACTGATGGGAGGAGGGAACAGCTGCGGAGTCGATCTCCACAGCTGAGAGAGACACCTGCAACACAGCAACAGGTGCAGAGCATGGAAAATAACGACAACAAGAAAGAAGAGGGGAAAAAGAAAACAAGGAAACAACAGATGGTCAACCCAGAGGAAGAAGAAGAAGAAGAACAGAAAGAAATGGAGGAAGAAGAGAAAGGCAAGACAATGGATATATCTTTTTTTAAAGAATATATGGAATCAGTGAAAGAATGGCAATTACAAGAATTTAATGAGATAAAAAGAAGAATTAAGAATGCAGAAGAAAAAATGAATAAAATAGAAATGGTCATATCAGAGATAGGAAAAAGAGTGGAAAATATGGAAGAACGAGAAATAATCGTAGAAATGGAAGTAGAGGACTTAAAAAAGAAATTAGAAGAATCTAATAAAAAAGTTAAAGAGGCACATGAGCTGTTAGCTCAGAAGATAGATATAATGGAAAACTATAATAGAAGAAATAATATAAAGATAGTGGGCCTTAAGGAAGATGAAGAAGGCAAGAATATGAGAGAATTTATAAAAGATTGGATCCCCAGGGTCCTAGGAAGACCAGAATTACAGGAAGAAATGGAAGTAGAGAAGGCACATAGAACATTAGCCCCGAAACCAAAACTGCAGCAAAAACCAAGATCCATTCTAGTAAGAATTTTAAGATATACAACAAGAGAAAATATATTGGAGAAAGCAATGAAGAAAATAAGAGAAGACAAAAAGCCACTGGAATACAAAGGTCAAAAAAGTTTTTTCTATCCAGACATAAGTTTTGAACTCCTGAAGAAGAGGAAGGAGTTCAATACAGCAAAAACGATCTTATGGAAAAAAGGATATAAATTTATGTTAAAGTACCCAGCGGTACTTAAAATAGTTATTCCAGGGCAACAAAACAGACTATTCTCGGATCCAGAGGAAGCACGAAAATTTGCAGAACAACTACAAAACAAGCAGAAAGATGAAGACATGTAATGAGAGTAAAAATGATCACGAACTATATGTATGTGAGTATATGGGTATATATATATATATATATATATGTGTATACATGAGTGTATCTGTATTTAGAGGAAAATATATAGAGTATAGATAAGAATTAATAAGGGAATAGAGGGAATAAGGAGGGAATTAAAAGAGTGACCTTTGTTATATATGAAAATTGAAATCTTTTCCGGGGGGGGCTGGGTGGGGAGGAGTTACGGTCACTGCAAAATCCGTTGACGCTTGCGAGTGAATTCGCAAATCCAAATGGAGAGGGGAGATGTGGTTGCCCGGCAAGGGATAAAGGGCAACTCAGGAGGGGGAGGGGAGAATGGGGTTAAAGAAGTTTTAAGTAGGAAAATAAGGAAAATGTTTGATGTTTTAGAAATGTTTTCTTATAAAGTGTTCAAAACAAGAAAACAGAAATGGATAAGAAGGAAAGGTGATGATGGAGAAACTGAAAGGGAAGATAAACAAAGTATGAAATGGCTACGTTGAACTATATGACTTTAAATATTAATGGAATACATAACCAAATCAAAAGGAAGAAACTGCTAAATTTACTGAAAAAAGAAAAAATTGATATAGCATTTGTGCAAGAAACACATTTAACTGAATTGGAGCACAAGAAATTAAAGAGAGATTGGGTAGGACATGTAACAGCAGCGTCGTATAATTCAAAAGCAAGAGAAGTAGCTATATTAATCAGTAAAAATATACCAATTAAAATAGAAGAGGAAATAATAGATCCAGCAGGGAGATATGTAATGATAAAATATAAGATATATTCGGAGTTTTGGAATCTACTCAATGTATATTCACCTAACGAAGAAGATCAAAAGTTTATGCAAGATATTTTTTTGAGGATAGCAGATACGCAAGGGAACATAATATTAATAGGAGGGGATTTCAATCTTAATTTGGATTCAAATATAGACAAAACTGGGAAAAAAATTAACAGAAAGAACAAAGTAACCAAATTTATAATTAAGTCGATGCAAGAATTGCAACTTTTGGATATATGGAGGAAACAATACCCAAAGGAAAAGGAATATTCATATTATTCGGGTAGACATAAAACATACTCAAGAATAGACCTATTTCTGTTATCAGCTCGTATGCAAGATAGAGTAAGAAAAACAGAATATAAAGCTAGAATATTATCGGACCATTCACTCTTGATATTGACAATAGAGTAAGAGGACATCCCTCCAAGAATGTATAGATGGAGATTAAACTCCATGCTACATAAAAGGCAGGATTTTAGAGAATTCATTGAAAGACAAATTAAAATGTATTTTGAAATAAATACGGAATCAGTGAAAGATAAGTTTATACTATGGGATGCAATGAAAGCGTTCATTAGAGGGCAAATAATAAGTTATGTAACCAAGATGAAGAAGGACTATAATCAGGAAACAGAGCAGTTGGAAAGGGAAATAGTAAATATAGAAAAAGAATTAGCAATGAAGGAAGATACAACTAAAAGAAGAGAATTGGCAGATAAAAAAATAAAATATGAAACACTACAAACATATAAGGTGGAGAAGAACATAATGAAGACAAAACAGAAATATTATGAACTAGGGGATAAAACGCACAAAATTCTAGCATGGCAGCTTAAGACAGAACAAGCTAAGAAAATGGTATTGGCATCAAGGAAAAAAGACAAACAAATCACATATAATCCAACGGAGATCAATGAAAACTTTAGAGAATTCTATGAACAATTATATCAAACTGAAAACGAAGGGAAAGAAGGCAAAATAGATGAATTTTTAACTAAAATTGAACTACCAAAATTACAAATAGAGGAACAAAATAAATTAACAGAACCATTTGGAATAGTAGAAATACAAGAGATAATAAAAAAACTACCAAATAATAAAACACCAGGAGAGGATGGATTCCCAATAGAATTATATAAAACATTTAAAGATTTATTAATTCCTCCCCTCCTGGAAGTAATCAACCAGATTGACAAAACACAAAGCTTACCAGATTCATGTAAAACAGCAATAATTACAGTAATACCAAAGCAAGGGAAAGATCCACTCGCACCAGCGTCATATAGACCAATATCATTACTTAACACAGATTATAAGATAATAGCTAAACTATTAGCAAACAGATTAGCATATTATGTACCTAAAATGGTAAATCTAGACCAAACTGGATTTATTAAAAAAAGACGCACAACAGACAATATTTGTAAATTTATTAACTTAATTCATGCAGTAGAAGGGAGTAAAGTGCTAACAGTAGCAGTTGCTTTAGACGCAGAGAAGGCCTTTGACAGAGTAGAATGGAATTATTTATTCAAAGTATTCCAAAAATTCAGTTTACCAGAGAAGTATATTAATTGGATTAAAGCATTATATAAGGGGCCATTGGCGAAAGTGACAGTAAATGGATATATATCAAAGCAATTTAACTTAAGCAGATCAACAAGGCAGGGATGCCCACTATCACCCTTATTGTTCGCGTTAGCTATAGAACCACTAGCAGAATTGATAAGAACAGAAAATAATATAAAAGGGATTAAAATAAAAGACAAGGAATATAAAATCAGTTTATTTGCGGATGACGTGATAGTATACTTCACAGAACCAGAACTATCAATAAAAGAATTATATAAGAAATTGAAGGAATATGGAGAAGTGTCGGGTTACAAGATTAACGTAAATAAAAGTGAAGCAATGCCAATGAATAACACGGATTTCTCAAAATTTAAGAAGGAATCACCATTCAGATGGCAAATGCAAGCAATAAGATACCTAGGTATACAAATAAATAAAAATCTCGGCCATCTATATAAACTCAATTATTATCCACTAATGAAAAAATTACAGGGCGATTTAGAGCAATGGAAAGATTTACCATTAACACTAATAGGAAGGATAAACTGTATTAAAATGAACATTTTCCCAAGGATACTATACCTATTTCAGGCATTGCCAATACACTTGACAGAGAAATTCTTCAAGGAGTTAAAGAAAATAATAAGGAAATTTTTATGGAAAGGGGGGAAACCAAGGATAGCACTAGATAAATTAACAGAATGGTATAAACAAGGAGGCTTACAATTGCCAAACTTTAAAAATTATTATAGAGCCGCACAATTAAGATACCTATCAGATTTTTATCAAACAAGGGAAAAGCCAGATTGGACTAGATTAGAACTAGATAAAATAGGGGAAAAGATACCTGAACACATATATAAATGGGATGAAAAATTGGTACAACGTAGGAGTTCTCCAGTATTGCATCATCTGCTCAATATTTGGAAGAAGATTCATGTAGAAAGGAATAAAGCAAATTACCAATTACCAAAACTAATAATGACGCAAAATCAGTTACTCCCTTTTACAATTCTCCCTTTAGAGAATGGGAGAAAAAAGGGATCAAAAGAATAGAAAATTGTTTTTCAGGAAATAGATTATTATCCTTTGAACAAATGAAGGATAAATATAATATAACTCAAGATATAGTGTTGGCATATTACCAATTGAGATCCTACTTGAAGGACAAATTAGGAAGTAGTCTGAGGTTACCAGAAGGAAGTAACTTTGAATATGTGATTACAGATACAATGACAATCAAAATATTTATAACAAATATGTATATTAAACTGCAAGAAAAGGAGAATGAGGAAAAAAATGGTAAAACTAAACAAAAATGGGAACAAGATTTAAATATAAACATAAAGAAGGAAACATGGGAGAAGTTATGCTCTGGAACGATGAGAAATACAATAAATACGAGGTTACGTATGATACAATATAACTGGATACACAGGCTATACATTACACCTCAAAAGTTAAATAAATGGGACCCAATAGTATCTGACAGATGTTTTTGTTGTAAAAAAGAAATGGGAACAACAATTCATGCAATCTGGACATGTGAGAAAGTAGAAAAATTTTGGGAAGATCTAAACCAGATATTAAATAAAATTACAGAAAACAATATACCAAAAAACCCAGAGATCTTCCTCCTAAGTAACATAAAAAATAAAGAATTTGGACTTGATTTGGATGGTGCACAAAAAAGATTTGTTAAGATAGCTCTAGCCGTAGCAAAAAAATGTATTATGTCAACCTGGAAATTGGAAGATAATTTGAGAATACAATAGTATGTAGAAATGAATAAATGTATTCCATTAGAAAAAATAACATATAATTTAAGAAATAATATTGAAATATTTGAACAAATATGGGAGCCATACATGAAACACAATAGAGAAAACCTACCGGGGACATCTACCACCTAAATTAACGAAAGGAGAAGGAAATGAAAAGAATTAACTCAGTGGAATTTCTTGTTTATTTTTATTGAATGACAACATTGTTTGATTGTTTTAATGTATCTGAGATTTTGTACTTTAAATGAATGTCTACCTGCCCCCCCGCAGGTAGGGAGGGTGGGATGGGAGGAGGGGGCGGGAGAAAATGACACTGTATATATTTGAAAAGGAAAATGTATGTATCTTGGTCAGTGTGGTTTATGGTGTGAAAAATAAAAAATAAAACTTGATTGGACCTGAGGTTAATCCTAAATGTCAAGACTTTAACATTGATGTAACCTCACACCAATGTGAATGTAGTTGAAATGTACCACTAGGAATGAGCCCAAGGGCAATCATGAAGACACAGTACCTGTGCTAAAATTAATGTGAATGTGATGTAGCACTTGTACTGTGTTACCTATGTTTCTAGATCTGCTTCATCATAACAGCACCAACAAAATGTCCACTTTATCTTTAATAAATGTGATTATTTTAGCATATCTGTAACATTCAATGGCCTCATGAAGTAATGTAGTTTATGGTTTTCCAAAGGAACCACAGGCACAGTATGAGGTGAAGTTAAGGTTTCAAGTTGCAATGGTTCCTCATTAACTATTGCGCTGAAGATACAAACAATTTCCCCTCAGTGGTTGAGTTCATTTATTGTTGTTACCTCTGTTCTATCAGTTCTTATGAAAATATTTTAGAAAATATGGATATCTCGCGACACAATACAAGGAACATAGTTTAAAAAAAAAACAAGCATTTTAACATGGGGTAAGTTTGTGAATGAGAATTCACATTATGTCCTCTTTAGCAATTAATTTTCCATGCCATCTGTTGACAGCAAACTTACTCAATGTTTAATTTAGTTCTGCTATTCGGTGCTATTAATTTTTGTACCACAGGAATTAGACTGGGAATTTTCATATGGAGAATTTTATGCTCATCTAATTCAATGTGGGCTACTAACATGGAAGAATGCTATCTGCTCCCTTTAATTTTTAGTAAATTAGTGCAATAAATGTTAAAAGAATGCATAATGGCAATTGTAAGTGTGGTTGCAAATGTTTTT